>NW_019525243.1:826106-881101 GCF_002814215.2 Seriola lalandi dorsalis | reverse complement strand
CCCCTCCTGCCCCCCCCCCCGTCCTCACTCAATGGTTCATGAAGCACTTGAAGATGACGTAATGTTCTACTTCAGAGAAAAAAAATGTCTCAAGGCCTGTGGCTGAGTCTCCTGGGTGTATTTTGGTTGATAGTTATACGTGTGTGTGTCCATTTATGTTTGCAGTGAATGTGCGTGTGCTTATCTCTCCTGTGTGTGCACCTTCAGTATTTTGCCGGGGGATATTTAGGGGTGGGGTGGTGGGGGGTGGTGTATGACTCAAGACTGTCTCCCCTGAGAACAGCCACAATCTACCTGAGACTTTGTAGTCTCAGGTAGAGCACAGTGACACATCTCCCATACGCAGTCACTGACTTGCACCATTTTAGAGAAAGTAATAACTGAGTCCACCACATTTACATGACCTGCACTGTTCCCTTTCCTTCCACAGAAAATTAGTGAGTGTGCGGCATCTGCTGTGCTCCAAAATGTACGAACAGATAGTGAAATACTTGAAGTGGATGGTACAGGTCCAGATACATCTCGATGATTATTTTAAAATACCACCTTAGATTAATTCTTAACAGCCACTGGTTTGCAGTCAATTATCTAGCATGAAAATCAGACTGCAGAGACAGTTTGGAAATCCATCAAAAGAAACCGTTTGTTCTCTTTATTTCTTGTCATGCAAAGATCAATCTCTCTGTGTTTGTTAGTATTTTTGTTTTTTTGCAATTACCCACCAAATGTCCTTGAAGAAGACTATAAGATAACTTTGACAAAAAGAATAGTATTCATTTGTTGTTCATCTTGATTATATAGACAGGTTCTTTTTGCTCTTTATTCCTTATTTCAATCCCCATTACCCTCCACAAAGAGGCTGCTGCAAAACAATAATAAAAGAAAATAGCACCACAAGCAAGAAAAGGCATCACAAACCAAACATTCACATCAGGAAATAAGTGAAATGAATGTGGTGAATAGTACAAACAAGACTAAGAGTCTACGGCCGTGTTTCCAGCCCATGAGACTAGCTCTGATTAGAGCTGAATGTCAGCATGCTAACATGTTCATAATGATAATGATATCATGCTAATGCTAAACAGTTATAATGTTTACCCTGTTCACAGTCTGGGTGTAATACAATGCTGGTCTTTGCAAATCAGCACGAAAGACAGTACCGCTGAGGCTGATGGGAATTTAAGTAGTTTTGCAGGTACTTGGTCATAACCCAAAGTATTGGACAAATTTAAATTTGACCTGATGATGGCTCTAGATGAAAAGTTAATGTATCACCAAAGTTATTACAGTCCATCCTGAGGGGTGAATGAACCACGTTTAGTGGCCATCCATCAAATAGTTGTTAAGATATTTCAGGCTGGACCAGAGTGGTAGATCAACTGTCACTGCTGTTCCTAGAGCCATCCTGCTTGCACGGCTAAAAAGCTTATAAAGAACACAAAAACAAACTATCATATATGTGTTGTATTTTTAATTTGATTTTATATTTAAAGTTGATTTTATACATGCACTGCGAAGGCAAAAAATGGAAATATAGAAATCTGAAAAGTCAAAACCAGTGATGACTCGTGACCCCAAAATGAGGCAGTAAATACCTGCGAGCTAAAATCACAGGCTATGGCAACAGTGCCGAACAAAATTACAAGCAGTTCAACCCACGAAAAAAGCTTAAAAATCTTACAAAAATCTTGCAACTCCATGATTCCCAACCTTCACCACTAATTTATAGAAGATGTTTGGTGCTAACATAAAAATAAATGTAATTTTAAGTTAATGAGCTAAAAGCAAAACAAAACAAAACCACACTCCTCCTGTCTTTGAATCATATTCCCTCTTGTTCTGTTGGTTGCCAACTTCCTCTGACTGTCTCTTGGTGCGAAAGTGCTGATGCAGGCCTAACTGCCTCGCACCCCGTAGTGCTCCCTTCTCCAGCAGCAACGACAGGAGGGACGGCCCTTCCTCACAGTTACTGCGGGTGACTCATCTCACACCAACACAGGAAGAGGAGGTGGAGGATAAATAGGAGGCACAAAAAAAAGAAAACTCCCGCTTGAGTTGTCACTTTTTGATAATTAAACGCACCGAGTGCATGGGGATGCTCCACAAGCGCACACACACACACACACACACACACACACACACACACACACATAAACACACATGTACATGCACACACAGTAAATCTCAGACGTGTCAGGAGTGGAAGGACACCTTACACTATCCATTAATTTTAACTGCATGCTCCTTAGCTCTCATTTATCTCTATTTTTTTGTTCCTTCCTTTGCTTTGCTTTGTCTGTTCTCGTCTACACTCCTCTACTCTTGACCGTTTTTTTCTTTTCTGCTCATTTTTGCCTTCCTTTCTCCTCTCTGTGTCTCCTACCACACCACCCTCCTTGTCCCTCTATCTCTGTAAGCACAGAAGCCCTGTGGCCTCATTAAGCTGTCACTGATCCCTCCTGCCGTGGCCAAGTCCGTCAGATCATTAGTCAGCCCTGTCTGAGACGCCCAGCCTGACAAGAATAGATCAGGCCAAACCCCCAAACCTCTAATATTCTCTAAATGTCTTGGACGCACCACCACCATCGCCGCTGCTTCATCAAATGATCGATCGGTTCAGCCGCAGCATATTAAAATTGATGTGTGAAGTAATCATTTCTTCAGCCAAGGACTGTGTCGTTTAACATTTGTGTCAAGAGTGGGTTGATTATGTGTCATGTGTCACATGTAAGGATATGTATTTCTACCACATTCTTATGTCCTCATTATTTATTATTGTCTAAATGTCATGACAGGTTATCATTTCATTCCAGGGTTGTCCAGCAAAAATGGGAATTTCCAGTACGGTATGACAGAGGAAAAAAACATAGATACTGGATTGTAGTCTATCATAATAGAATATATGTAGTATAATATACATTAAGCCTGTTAGGGTCAGGGCAGAATAGGGCAGCAGCATCATGGCAAAATGGTATTACTACAGTGTAGATTATACTGTGATTATAATTTTGTAATGACTTTTTATTGTCATTGCAAGAATTGGTCTTTAGATAAAGTAAGCATGTGTCATACATGGACAGATGTTCTCCTTCTCCACATTTGTACTATATAAATGCTCAAATAAAGGCAAGTATTTACATGTAAACACACTGTAAATTCAGAATAATGTTTCATACTGAATTTGATTTCACCAGCACTAATTCATTACAAGAACTGAATCATGTTATACTCACACTCTGTTCATCAGAAATGAATAATGAAATAATTCCAGTCATTAATTATTTCAAGTTTCTTATGTCTGTTGTTTTTCTTTTTAAATCTGTAAACACAAGACTTCCTGCACATATTTCAAAATAAAAGCTAATTTTGAGAGAGAGGTAGTAGGCTGTACTGAAAGGATATCAATATGATAAGTAGAGATTTTAATGTGAGATATCATATTAGATTTATTCTTATACTGTAATAGAAAACACGGAGCCAAACTCTAATGAGGTATACTTACTACTACCCTTCAAATAAAGGCCTGTTTACAGAATACATTAGAATCCCAAACTTTATGTTTAATATATTATTTGTATGAGCTTTCTACTCATGTTGTGGCACATTTGCACTGTGACAATTACTTTTTTCCATACAGTGTTTGACAAACCTTTTTTTTTTTGCACTTCAACTGTTTTCATACCATTGTGATTATTACTTACAAAAGGCAAATAATTCATAATATCATTAGAATGACTTTGGTTTAGAGATAGATCCCTAAAGAAAACTCAGCACAGATATTGTAGTCATGTGTCATCATCTAAACAAAGTATAGTAAATTCAAATGATCAAACTATTTCCTCCACCAGAGGAATCTCTCCTCCCACATTATTTTATTTTATTTTTTTATTTTTTGGTTGTCCTCACATGTACGCACATTTAGTACATTAATTGCTGTGACCAGTCACATGTGCATTTACAGATGCACTTGATGCAGGAGGATTAAAACTACAATTACAGCTTTGGAATTGCCACACTGACGCAATGTACGTTTATCTCCGGTGAATTTTACAGCTGTAGGTCAGAGGTTCATCTCGTCTAAGACCCACACATCGCATCTCATCATCGGTGATATTTCTCTCTGTCTAATCATGAGAGAGTACAGTATGTATAAGCCATATGAGGATGTTCCCATATCACTAACACCTCATGGATTAACAGCCCACTGACAGGCCAGCTGTTGATCTTTTCGCTTCATCCTAATGCTATGTATCTCTTGGATGATCTGAAAGCTTTCAGTCAACAAGTACTACAGTACAGTAGAGGGGTTTGTAGTTGGATAAGGGGGTGTGAATTTATAAACTGGGTGTAGCTTTGGCCAGTGGCCGGAGAAAAGCTGTGTATTCAGCACTTGCACTGAGGAAAGACAAAGAGACAGAGAGCAGCTGTGTTGCTTATGTAATTGCTGAGACGTAAATAGTACGGGACACACATTTGCATTCACACACATACACACACACATGCACACAAACAATCAAGTGGCACAGCGGTAATCGTCTGCTGTTTGGATGCTGGACAGAAACATCAGGGGCCAAAGCGGTTTCTCTGCCAGCTACAGGGCATTTGACATAATCCACACACACACGTTAGTGCATGCAAAATAGACACACACACACACACACACACACACACACAGTTGAATGTCAGAAGGTTTAGGACACATGACATCAGAACACACACAGAGGCATCTAGCAGAAGGACAGAGGACACCAGAACATCTGTTTACACATTTAGACCACACACACACACACACACGTCCACCTTAAAGTCGAACTGAAATTGGGATCTTGCTCACTTTATGTGTAAGGAAATGTAAGGCACAAGGATACTATAGCTAAGCTTTCTGCTTATCAATGACAGTTTTTGGACATATTCGTGGAAACAGCCTATTATTCAAGCCTGTGTTGGGGCGTGGTGTGCTACTGACAACAATCGTGGAAAAACTCCCACGCAGAGTTGGTTATGTACCATTCCCAATTGAAGACATCTGTCTCTTAACAACATTCGACTTTTGGGAACTCTAATAGCAGTTGCTGTTTGCAGTGATGCACTGACAACTATTCTGAGGAAAACGTAAATACGTTGATGATTTGATGTTATAATGGTTGTCTTTTCCGTATGATTTCTAAACAGTTTTATGGGTTTATTCACTGTGGACATCAGAGATAACGGTATCCATGGAAAGTGAATGTAAAAATATGTTGTTCGGATTTGTTTGGAGTTTTGACTCTAATTTTTAATACAAATTGCAGCAATCGAGTGCTTGAGGTTTTGGAGCGGCCTACATTAATTGCCACTGCTGCTGCTACAACTGTTGATCATCTTGATAACCATAACAACTCACTTCCCATTGTTTTCCACACCACCCTTACGCTTTCAAAACCTCTGGAATATAGCCTTAACTTTTCATAGGTTCAAACAGCCCTAATGATACAATAGTAGCCCAGATTATAACCCAGTTTTTATCCGCCCAGTTAAAGAAAACTTGATGCAACTGGGCAGAAAATTGCCCAATCTGGGCAGTGACACTGACTGTGAGTCCATATGTGTGAACAGCCTGTTAACAGTGTGCTCTTTCCATCGTATTAGAGATAGACACCAGAACCCTGAAACCTCAACACATCATAAGTTACCTTGTGATTTGAATCTCAACATGGTGTAACATATGAAGTCAAGGTAACACAGAGCTGGTAACTCTGCCTACCCAGAAATTGTACCAAACTAATTAAAGTACTGTCATCTTCATTCGGAGACAAAAACATCATTCCCTCTGCACAACAGTAATGTAGGCGCTGCTGTCACTGCAGAAAAATGAATAAAACTTATATTACTTATATTTTGGTAATAACCATTTTCACCAAATAAATACACAAATCAAAACAACGCAAACATTTTTGACTTACAGCTTCACTCTTGCTCTCACAACTATAGGCCTACCATTTACAGTGTCTATCAGTCTACATCACTACTCTTCCTCTTGCTAAAGGCTAATGTTGACATTTGACAGTAATAACATATCATATATGTTGGCATGTGTAGTGAGTATACTTATTGCTATGCTCAAGGCAAAAATGGCTACACAAAGTGTCATCAGTCAAACAATGTGCAGTATAAAACATCATTATATCATCCAATAGGCAACATCCTCCAAACACATTATTGTCACAGATGGCCACTGAGGATTACCATGTGTGTAATTATGTCCCATGCTGCTATGGGCTTTAGCCATCTATCTCTCTTATGTGCTCCATAGGGTGAATGTGCATTCTGCAATTTCATGGGTTTGTTTTCTTGTTGACATTACACAGCCTGTAAGCACTTGGGTAAAGCTAGAGTCCTGGAGCTCATCAACAGAGAAGATGAGGGATTTATCAAAGAGATGATTATTATCAAATCCTGTAGGGGCTGATCGTAATTTAAAGGATGTGTAAAGTCATGAACTCAATGTTTTCATGGTGTTGGTGCCGGTACACACATACTCATATTACTGTCTAGTTCATCAATGAGTTAAATTTCTCTGGTCTGTGTGCAGAATGGCAACATTTTACATTAAAGGAGCTATTTTTGCTATTGCTACATAGCCAGTGTTAGCATTAACAGCTGTTAATTTACCAGACTAGAAGAAACCTTAAGAGCTCAGCATCAAACTTCATTCCTTCACTTGCCAAGAGCTGTCTCCAGCAGTGGAAAGCAACCCCTTTGCTTTGCTTCTATTTCTGTCAGTTCTTTGCTTCTACTGAAGTTAGCATGCTAACGGGCTAGCCCCACTGGAGCATCCAGGCTGCTCTGAAGGAGTACTACTTCTCGGTAGAACCTCTTGTATTGTAAACACTACAATGGGTGAAGCTCTCAGCAAGACTTTTTCAAATTTTAAGCACTGTATTTTAAGATACACATTTCTCAAAAGCTCTCTGTATATAGTTATTATGTAGTTATTACAGCCCTTATTTTCCTTGAAATGAGAAAAGAACATGTAATTATTATTAAAGATGTTATTAATCACACTAACCTGGACCAAGGTTCCAGACGTTTGCGTGTCTAACTTGACCTCTGAATTTTAATTGAATACCCCTGGCTGCACATGTACACTTCCTTGTCTTTGGTGTTTATATTGTGCTCTGGTTAAAAATAGTTTACATGTGTGTGTGTGTGCGTATTTGTGTGTGTGTGTGTGTGTGTGTGTGTGTGTGTGTGTGTGTGTGTGTGTGTGTGTGAGAGAGAGAGAGGGAGAGAGATGGCCACCTGGGGCCCGTCCTCCTTGGTTTCTGTGGCGATGTCGCAGTGATTAACGTGCAGGTATGTTAACAGCCAGTTGCCTGGTTCTGTTGCAAGTCAAAGCTTTAATAATCACACCGGGGGAACTGGGGGTAAAATGGGGACTGCTGCAAAGCACTGTGGGAAGGCAGGTGATAGATGACCTGAGAAGTTTTTGTGTTTTTCTTAAACTTCTCTGACATTATGGTAATAGTTGGCTTGCGTCCTTGTAAAACTACCCAATGTAAAAATCCAGTACAGCGTGTATAATTTTTCACTGCTGAAACTGAGATGGAAGTGATCAGGAAAAGCGAGAAAGAACACTTTCTGGATGTTTTTAGCCAGCAATTATTCTCTGCATGCCTGCTTATTCCCTCATTATATTTAGCTCTACCTGCTTGCTAAAGGTCTTCTTGTTTTTGTCCCTTTTATGCATAATGTGGTGTTTGTATATTTAGTTAATTCCTGACTGTGATGTTTTCCTAATTGGACATGTTTGTAGTCTCTGATGAGACAGAGAAAGCAGGAGTGACACTGATGCTTTGTAGGATTGCTAAGACTTACCTGTTCTCTAACTTATTCAGTATTTTAGATGGGTTTTATCTTTATTTATGCAGGGAAATTTCACTCACACACTCCTCACACACTGGGAGCTGCCCAGTACAACCACAGTCTAACCTGCTGGCTCTGAGCTGGAGCTCTGGAGCAGATGGGGGTTAAGGGGTTAAGGGCCTGTCTCAAAGGCACCATATGAGGCTGCTCCTCACCTTTCCTTATCCATATTTATTCTGCCAGTCCAGGGGATGGAACTATAATCTTTTGGTTAAGTTCATTTGTCAAACACAGCTCCTGTATTATGTAATGTAATAAAAACAGGAGTTGTCAATAAGTAATAAAGTAAAAAACTAGACATTTTACAACATGTGTTGGCTCAATATCTGTAGATTAGAGATGTTACCTCCAGACATTGCCACCTTCAGACAGTTTGCAGATTTCCTCATTGAAGTTATCAGTTTGTATTTTGGCATTGGGTTTAAATCTGAATCATTGGCAAATGGGCTCTTTCGCTTTTCACCAAATCCCATTATCTATTTAAATAAAGAAATGCACCAAAAGTGAATAGTAAGTTCTATTTAGGCATGTAAGGGTGTCAGAGGTGTTAGGAGGTATATTAGGTATATTAGGGTGTCATCAGCATGGCAGTGATATGAGAACCTTTTGCGAGCAAATAATTAGATCCAAGGAGGTGGTGTAACACGTGTATTGCAAAGAGCAAGGGGGCCCAGTGCTGATCCTTGGGGCACTCCTGCGGGGAGGGGAGGGGATGGGATGAGGATGTTTGTCTTTGCCATAACACAAAGAAGGGGCGCCCAGTGAGATAGGATTGAATAAAAATCGTATACCTCCTACCAATTTTGGCCATTTTGATTTTCAGATAATGTAAAGCATCAAGTGTTCCTTTATGGGTTCAGAAAATTCACCTACTTCTTACAGTAGAGGGACCATTTAAAAACCCATTAGATTATCAGGAAAAAGACAAACAAAAATAAAAACAATGCCATAAAGCTGAAAACATGTCTGTTTTTCTAACCACATGAAGAGGTTTGGAGAGTTTCATACATGGTTCACCAATTTAAGACTTTTAAGATGTTTTAATTCCACATAGGACACAATTTAATGCATAATGCAGCATTAACCTACTCCCTGTCAAATTAACAAATAAGTAGGATAACACCATGTGATCTTCATTTATGAGAGTCAAAAAATAAAACCTGCTTGGTTTTTCTGAAGCTCAAACATTCACCTCCCAGTCTGATACAACAAGTCACACTTTATATCCACTACTGTATGTGTAACAGGAGTAGTTTGCATTCTGCATGTAGCCATTGGTGTTGGCTTAGTATGGGCACAGTGCCAAGCCTGGATTCCTGTTGCTCTAAGTGGGATTCTCCACTACCTCTCAACAAAGTCAACTATCCTCTGAACAGCTCAGTCTCTCTCACGACTGTTTAGCTCAATTACCAATGAGCAGGGATGGAGCTATCACCACAGGTGTGTCCTAATGGTGCCTGACAACTGCAGCCACAGAGACCTCCAATCAGATGGCGGAGCACCCAGGAAGTGATGATACTCTCGCAGACTGAAAGCCCCCAGCTTGGCCTCTATGTGAATACAACAAAGGTTTAGCTGCAGCTCATGTCACAGAGAGGCCCACACACATCCACACACCCATGCATATAAAAGCAAGCCTCATATCCTAGTCAGTCTAATTAAATGCAGTGTTTGATGATGAAAGTTGGGTTGTGATGAAAGGGTGTGTGGTGTTCAGAGGTGCAGTGTGAATGCATCTGAACACTGGATCGCTCCTCTACTGTTAATTAGAGCGCGGCAGGGAAGGATTAAGGACCCTGACACCTGTGTCTGCTCAGTTTGATTTCACTGTGTGTGTCAGTGGTGGAAAGTAACTAAATACACAGGAAAACATGTGCAACATGGATTGCTACGTGATGCTAGGGGGAGTGATAGGCTTGAATTGCTGGTCCATCAGACTTTTTGTACCAAAATTCTTGGTGAGAAAGTAACCATTTAGATTTCTGTGGTCAGCTTATCCTGCCGGGTGAGACTGACTGTTATCTCGGCAGCTCACAGTTCGGCTCCAGAGATGACCGGCCAGTCGATGTACACTCCCTTATCTCTGCAAGCCCCCATTACCACTGGCTCTGTTGTCCATGGTGTTTTGAAATATTTTATAATTCTTTTGGAAGATAATATTTCTCAGAGTTGAAATATAATATTTGTTGCTACCAGTTTGTTTGAAGGTGAAGTTGAATAGAAACTCTAATTCAAAGAGGTGTTATTGACATGACCATAGTCAAATACAGCATTGTCTAAGCACATTGCACAAGGCAGTCTCAACAGGGGAAAAGTACATTCAAAGGTATTAACAACAAAACTTATTAATACTTTAGTTCAACAACATTTTGCAAAAGCAAATGTTGGGGTTCTAATATGTACAGATATAACATTTCAATAAACAACAACAGAGGCAGTGCGGTGTATATTGAATTTTCCTTTTTTTTTTCTTTTTAATGTAGTTTACAGATTTGATAACAGATGAATCCTTTACTATAGTCATTTTCAACTATAAAGAAAGTCTTTCTGTAACATTGTAATTTATCCAAATCGAGCCCATAACTCTATCACTCTAAAGGAAGAGATAAACTCACTTTTATCACTTTATACAGGAGTGATAAACGGAGGCCAACTTGTGTTCTCATATTTGTTGCATTTCTCGATTCTGCATCCGTTTCCCTTAATGCTTATGTGTTTTCTCTCTTGTATGTGCTTAGTCCTTAGGAGCCACCATAGTTGAAGGCCAAAATTAGGTAAAATCATTCATTATTTCACAAAAGAAGCTTAAGATGTATTTTCATCTTTCCTCTCCCATTAATCATCTCATAAAGCCCCAGATTTTGCTTGTGATGCCTTGGGGCCGACCGCTTGGTTTGGAACCCCTGGAATAAACTAAACTAGCTTTATATAAAATACTGAAACCTAGCTCTACCATGACCAGCCACAACATTAGAATTTTACTTACACATTGATACATCAGTATTAACAATCTAATAATGTCATGCATAATGTATAATAATATCTCAGTCACATAAAACTTTTACTTAAGTACAATTTTGGATGCAGGACTTTATCTTGTAATGGAGCAACGTAATGTAATGAGTATTTTTATTGTATGTTATATTTATTGCTGTACTACAATATAGTAACAACAATAAGGTCTGAGTACTTCATTCACCACTGGTGTGTGCCCTCTCTCTATGATGGCTCTGTTTGTTTGAAACTGTTGCATAATATTATCTATTGCAATCCATATCACAACCCATATTGCTCTCTAAAATACCCAGGAGAAGTACTTCCTATCATGACTGGTACATAGAGAACAGCATCATCTCCATAATCACCTACACATCTCATCATCAAAAATCACTCTATCTCTTAATCCAATGAGCTCGCTTGGAGATTGCTGACATTGCTCTCTGTACCATTTCCCACTAATGAGCTCATTCATATCGTGTGTGTGTGTGTGTGTGTGTGTGCGTGTGTGCGCATGTGGCGGTGCATGTTTGCATGTATGTGAGTGGTGTGTTTGATATCCTAATGCCTTTTGATGTTTAATTCACTAACAAGACTAGAGAGGCGTACAATCAGAGGAGGCACACAACGAATGACAGATATATAAGACATGCATTTACTGCCAAGAGAAGAACAGGCAGGCCAGAGGCAGACCAACACAAACACAAACACACACACACACACACACACACGCACACTCACACCATCACTTCATATAACGTCAGTGCAGCTTCAATACAGTCTTAATGTACATGAAGCAACCTCAAAGCTAACACTCGTTTCATATGACTCCTTTGAGATCAGTGTTTAAAGCTCCCTGTTTGTGTTTGCTGCCTGATTTACAGGATATAAATCTGTCTTCTACATAAATGAGGTTACATTGGGATAGTCTGAAGCCGATGGCCCATTAACCACTGACAGGCTGCAGGTGGAGAGAGAGAGAGAGAGAGAGAGACAGACGTCAGCCGGCTAATTAAATCAGTGATGGATAGTCAATACAGGTGCCAGTTTCTCGCTATACAGCCATCGTGTGAAGATGCAGATTACCTAAAGACAACAAACAGCTGTGGCTGTCATTGTATGTCATCTCTGGTGTGTGAAAAGTCAGCTGGGAGCTGATAGAAGAGATGATGTATACTATGAGCAGGTTGTTGTACTGTTTTTAAAGCAGTAGTGGTTCCCAGCTTTCTGCTTTTATCTGCTTTTGCCCTTCTCTGTAGTCTCGTCCTTATTCCTCACACTCATCGTGTCTGCCACTATTTTCTGCTGTTGATATATCTCATGTCAGCTCCTTCCAACCTCTGTCCTCCCTCTTCCTTTCTCTTCCACTGAGTCACTGCTTCATGGTTGTTTTTATCAGTGTCAGTAGACAGATTAGTTCCCACGAGTGACATAATTGATCGCGTGAAGCCAATCTCCACCGGGGTGGCTGTCAGGGTCTGTATTTGAACAAGTGTGCACTTGAGTGTGCGTTTGTGTCTGTCTGAGCGAATGTGTGCGTGAGAGAGAGAGAGAGAGATTGTAGACGAGTTACGATTTGTCTGTTTGACATCAGTGGACTTGAGCTAATAATCTTTTGAGGACTACAAACAAAAAATTCTTTTTAAACATGGTAAAGCAGCACTTGGTTATAATTTTACACAGTTAGAATGAACCTCTGGAGCCTCTCTCTCTGTCTCTTCTGTTACTCTGTTACTCTTTGGGGCCGGGGGCTTGTTTCACCAGCATGCAAACAGGATCATGATCATTTCTGCTCATATATACATCATGCTTGTAATCCATACATTTGCATGCGAGAGCACTGCAGCGCTCATTCATTTGAGAAACATGACGCTGCCGCCATTCGCAATATCTGTGTGTAAGCAGTGCTAGTAAATTTGCTTTGTGAAACAACCCTGATATTTTCTTCACTTCTGACACATGAAATTCACTTGAATTAAATGCATTAAAGATTGACATAAAATGACTAGTTAATAGTTAATAGTTAAACAGCTTAAAAGCTGCAGGGATTAGGCAACTTAATTCATATGGTGATAAACATAAATTGTTTCAGTCATTTTCAAACAAAAATGCCAAATATTCTCTGATTTTAGCCTCTCAGATTGTGAGGATTTTTATGCATTTCTTTGTCATATATGATCGTAGATTAAATTTTTTCAGATTTTTAGACTGTTGTTTGGCTAATGCTGGACTCGAACATACTATAATAGGCATTTTTCACTCGTTTCCATAATTTTATAATCAAAATCTATTAGTAAAGAAGAAAATCAGCTACTCAAGAATCAAAATGATCATTGGTTGCAGCCGTACACAACTCAGCACAATATTCGAAATGTGCTGAAGAAGATCAAGGTGTTTTCTGAAACGCTCTCAGTCATCAGGGGTTAGTCACACAGTTTTAGGACGTTGTAGCTGAAATATCTCATATTGAAGTTCTTACACATTAGGAAAATATATACTGTTGCCCATAAAGTTGGAATAATTTTGTTTTCAGACACAATCCTCTGTTTATTCCTACTTAAATGCATCAGTAATCACTTTGGAAGGGATTGACTACTAAAGTTTGTGAAGATATACACTTTATCTGTCAAGAATAAATCACATTGTCACAATCATTTCATGGAAAGAGGTAAAAAATATTTAATTCCAACTTTATGAGCAACAGTGTACCTCTCTGTGTGTGTGTTTTTTTTCCTCCTATCAACATACATCACATTCACAGTGATGCCAGCAGGTTTGGCAGGTGAAGCTGTTCGTCCTCCCTTTGTGTAATTGTGTAAGTGACATGAGCTTGTCTCCGCATTGTGGACACGAGGCTGTTCGGTGAGGCCCACGGTCGCTGGCTGGCAGACTGTGCAAAGTGTCAACTCTTGGCCTGGAGATCTGGTGTTACTTTGATGCCACCCACCCGCACACCCACAGACACGCACACGCTGCCGAGTCTCGTCTCTGACGTCCATGTCCTGTTCTGTCCATGTGACTCTGTTTGTCTCTAGATGTGTTGCTGTCCATCTTTTCTTTATCTTTCTGTTCAGTTGCGACAGTCAGCGCTTAAGGACGTCTCTTTGTTTTTCACAATCTCTCTACTTTCTTTTTTTTTTTCTACTACATTATTTATTTCTCTATGCCAGTCAGTTGCTTGTAAACACCATAAAAATTCACTTTCTGTCTGTCCTGCTCTCACTGACAGATCCTCACACACATGCAGACTCACTCTTTTTAAACCGTCTTTGAGTGCAATATGCAGCGTGTGCCCTTCACCACTACAGGTCATACTGTTGCCTGTTCAGTCAAGGCTGCGGGCAGTGTGTGTTAACACTAGCTGTTTTGGGGCCAAACCACCAGGAGAGAATAACTGAGAATCCTCTCGGCTACATCCCTGCACGGTCTGCTCTGTTTCAGCCGAGCAGCTGAGTTTCAGCCTTGAGGAGAGCGAAGATGTCATCGTTTGTCTGGATTGCTCCGTGGTCTTTGTCTCTTGCCGTTGTCTTTCAAGCACATGCCTGCAGAAACTTGCACACTCGTCATTTTATCAAGCCACAGAGTGATTTACTCTCTTCTTGTTTTCCTCCTTCGCTGTTTGCTTTCTCTCTGCAAACTCTATCTATCACTGCATTTTCTCTAACCCATTATCACCATAGCAACTGTACAGTTGTTCACTTTGTTCCCCCAAGCCCCTCCGAGCACACACACACACACACACACACACACACACACACACACACACACACACAAACACACACACACACTCATGGTATGATTGTGGTCTTTTAATTTAATTGTAGTTTTCCAGTGTTTTTCTGTTTGCTGATGTTTTTGAAAGATTTAATTTTCCTCCAGTGATGTCTGGGGACCATTTTGCTATTACTCAGTGTGTGCTTTTGTAGTGCATAAATAGCTCCACTGACTGTTTGGTAAAACAATAAATAGAAAAACCCCTCATGGAGCTTCACTGCATCAAATCACTTTATTCATCCAGGATGTTTGTATGTTGATTCTGAATTCTTACAGTGAGGATTTGGGATGTCTAAATTCATAAATTCTGTTATAAAAGTCTTGTCCCGCTCTTCCGTCTGCAGCACTTCGACTGTGCTGACTTTTGAGATCAGACCCGACTGGAGGAGGTGGCAGGCTAAGGTCAAGTTTTTTCTCTGCTGAGCTTTGTCAAGCTGTTTAGAAGCTCAAACGTGTCTTTCTCAGACACCCACAGATATCTTTCCTACAACCATGTTTACAATGCTTCTCTTAAATTCTTGCTCATGGCTTTAAAGTTAAAATAAAACACATTACACAGCAGTTTCCAGTATGTACAGTATGTTGAATCATATGCCACTAATTCAACATTAAAATCCAAGATGACATTTGTTATGCTGTACAATTACATCAGATAGAAGACTCTTTTTGCTTTCAGTCAGAGGCAGCTGTGGCTCAGGTGTGGTGTGAAGCAGGTCAGCCATTAATTACGAGGTTGATGGTTCAATCGCCACGTTCAAAGTGTTGATGGCAGCTCCGCCTTGGCAAGTGTTTGAATTAGAGATGAATCATGGAGGGAAAAAGGAGACTGTCCTCCTGTAAAATAAGCCCTTAGGTCGTGTCTGCTTGCAGGTTATCACGATCCATAGTTAAACTTTATTCTTTGGTGACCTCTCGAAGCTGTAGTGATTATGATGAGCTGCAAAAATGAATTGATCGATCAAAAGAAAATTAATATGCCACTATTTTGTTAATCGATCAATAGTCGTTTTTTCAAGTACAAATACTCAGTACATCACAGACCAGTTTGCAAACTTGTCACACTTGGCAAGAGACAGCAAAAAATCTTGATATGCTGGTCTTTGTTCCGGTATGCTCAGAGGTGTTGTGTCACTCTTGTCTCCCACTCTGATCCACCACATGATATTATACTATCACGTCGGGTATATAAATTAAAGGGTACCCCATAGAATTTTCGACCAGTGAGGGGGTCCCTGTTTTGATTGTGTTTTGTGCACGAGTCATGCGATACTCAGTCCTGCTGCCAATTCTGCTGATCAGCAATTGGCAGCATAATACATAAAGAAGGATTGCAATGTGCCGTTACAGTCAGTGAAGAAGAAGATGAAGAAGACTGGAAGCTTGCAAACATGCTTTTTTCCAGCGGCCCTGGAGAGATGCGTTTTGTAGCTTAGGGACACTTCAGTGGGCGGGATGCCTCTCATCACAATCATATCAAATCAAACATGGATGAAGATCACAGACTGAAAAATGCCTTTGCTTATGAAACATCATAAGAGGAAATTACACTATACATTACACTTTGTAGCCATCAACCCAATTTGCGTGAAGCAGATATGAAAGGTCGCCTGTTAACCAATTAACCCCGGACATGAATCACATCTTCCTCTTCACTTTCCCCTTCTCTTTATATGGCGATAATATCCAATTAGTAATTAGATATTGTTACCTCCAGTGGCAGTGCGCAGTGTCAATGCTTGACTATAATTAGCAAGACCCGTGTTTGACTCATTGTCTCACTGCTCCCATCATCGACTTCTTCCTCTTCTTCTGCTTGATGTGGCTCTCGTTACGCTCCGAGGAGTTGTGCAGCGGTATCATCTCGCCTCACTGCAAACAACTTCCCTCCTGGTTTCGCCTCAGCAGCTCTGTCTGTTTGTGTCGACAGTTTGTCCGCCAGCATCTTTGCCCGGCGCTGCATGATGTCCAATATTTAAATGGCTGAGAGGATGTTTGATAGATAAAGACTGAAATGTTGACTAAGCTGATTGTAAATTCAATTTTTAGATGTGCCACACTCCACTTTTTGATATTAATAATAATAATGTATTTTGCAATAACTTACAATTTTTTACATGTATTTACCAAAGTTTCAGGTTCCATGCTTCTCATTACATATATATACAGCCTATCGTATATATAATAAACCGATCCCCTGAAACAAACCTGAAGAGAAAGCTCTGTGGTGTTTTTGTGTGCATGCATGTTTGCGTGTGCATCTGAGTGAACTGGCAAGACAAAAGCAAGGATGAGTTTCCTTCAGTCTTTTCTCAGCTGCCATTCGTTTCACCCATGGATGGATCACTGAGCACTTCCACCAGGCCCAGGGGTCCAAAGGGCCCATGGGCCATGGCCTCAGTGTGTAGAGATTTTTGTGAACGACTAGTTTCACTGTCAAAGTCCTCAGTGATTTAAAAAATATATTAAAAAGATAATTGGCGACAGTATCTGCCATTCAAATAATGTGTTTCTGAAGGACTTTCAAGGCCTTGTGCAACGAGGGGCCTCTGACTCTGCTGGAAGAAATGAAAAGCATCTACAAATGTGTGTTGACTCGATCAAACATTTTAATGTGGCAACGTGGGCCACAATGAAAGCTGCCAAGTGTTCTGCCTCTTCAAGCGTTTGCACATGTAATATTATGCATATTATTGTGTTTGATACATAATCAACACAAACAAGGGAAGGCGAGTCTTGAAATCGTTTAGCGTGAAGAGCCTTAAACATCATGTTGCTGCTGGTGTGAGCAAGAAGCTTACAGATTATGGTTCATAACCTACATTTGTGTTTTGCAGTGTGTTACTGTATGTGGAATACCAGCATTAATAATAACGTCCAATACAACAACCTTGCAGTAATTCCTGTCAGAAAGATTTTGTTTCACCTGTTTTAGAGGATGTGCTTTGGTGAGCTGTTGTTTTTATAAATCTCATTGAACTCTTGATGCTTTGAGAGCAAGGAGAGAGACAGATCATTCTGGGTCAAAGGAGGTGAGAGAGAGAGACAAAGGACTTCTCTGTGTGTGTCTGAGCAATTGTTCCGTTTTGGTTGTAACGTGCATCTGCACTTTTCCGGGTTTCTGCACCAATGCAAGGCTCTAAGATGGCCTAAAGGGTGGAATTAATGCATGCATCCAATCATGCACACACATTCACACACACATGCAGAAGCCGAGCGAGACGAGCAGATTATGGCTTCGTACACCCTGCCTCGTCCTTCCATGGGGTTGCACTGAGTTGGATACTGAGAATGACTGCGAGTGGAAACCCTTTCATTTTAATTTTACCCATGTTCCCAAAAGCATGGGGGGGGGGGTGCAGACAAAGAGACAATGGCATGGGGTAAAAGAGAGAAAACATATAAAGGAAGGAAGATGAGAGAGAGAGAGAGAAGAGAAAGCTTGCTATGAAAGTGAGAAACATCCGGGGCTTGCTGTCCAGAGAGTTGGAGGGGAGGAAGAGGGCTGATAGTGAGGAAGAGGGCTGATAAAGTCAAGGAAAGAGAAAGAAGTGGAGAGTGGGCAGATAATATCTCCTCTGTTGCTGTCTATGTCCCTGGAGGCTGTTGTTCACCGAGCAAGCCTCTTTTAAGATAAATTCCACAATGTTTCCACAATTTAAAAGTTGGGTAATGGGTTGAAGAAGGAGGGAGGACCCAGGAGAGAAGACTCAGTCAGGACACAAGGGGCATGACCACTACGCCATCTTTTTTTTATTCTCAAGAAAAGCCTCCAGGAAAAGCTAGAGGAAAGGCGCAAAAATAGGCAAGCTTACTAAAAGGAGAACATGCTAATTAGACTTTTCCGGGACCCTCACGCCACTTGACTGTTTCCCCTGCCAATCACACCTCCTCCTCCTCCCTCCTCTTTCATACACAGACTTTCCTTCCACATCTCTCTGTTGGCATCTCGTTCACACTCTCCTTCTTTCATCATGTTGCTTGCTTGATTTAGCGTTTGTGTTTGTGGAAAAAGGGCACTTTTCAATGATGTGGGCCCACTTACTCAGTCAGTGGCCTGTATAATTACACATGCAGCCATTCTGACACATTTCAGCATGATGGAGGCGACGCTGGTGGGGGTTTATCCACACTCATTTGCAGGGCTTTAATTACAGCAATGTTTGTTTTGTGGTGATTGTAGAAATTAGCTAACCTCGACTATAACAATACTGACTGGAAAATTTATGAATCGATTTCCAACAATTGAAACTTGGATGCCACAAATGCTCCAACCATACACGCAGACTTTTTATAAAATCTCACAGTTTCTACTGTCCGGCCTGTTTTCTTGGAAACTTATAAGAGCCTCAATCCCTCAATTGCTCATTAGCTCAATTTTTACTCAGCCTCAGTGCCAGATGTTCTGGCCAAGATAAACAGTTGCTCAGTTTCGCTCGCCCTTGGCACTACAGGATCACTGTAAGGTGTGTATTTGTGCCTTAACAACATTTGAAGACTGAAACAGGGAGGATGCTGGGAAGGCTTCCAGGATGACAAGATTGAGAGAACTGACACCAAGCATGACAACACTTGAACCTTACACATTCCCACACACTGATAAGGACCTGACATATCCTTTCCATCTGAATCGTTCTTTCTTTCTTTCTTTCTTTCTTTCTTTCTTTCTTTCTTTCTTTAAAAAAAAAGTATGATTTGCAAATCATGCAGCTGAAACTCAGCTACAGTACATGGATCTCATTTTAGTATCTTAATGAGGAAAAAAGTCCAATTTGGAAGCTCTTTGAAATCATTTATTCCTTGAATCATTGAGAGAGATATTAAGCAGTAGAGTGACAAACAGATGTTGTAACAAAGGTCTATTTCTGGTTCCTTTAACAGAAATGTTTCAAAGACTCTTATACCAATTTATTTAAAAAAAATTTTGTACAGTAACAGTTGAACCAAAAGAGGTTTCTGTTTACCCCAAATTATACCTTTTGAATCTCTATCCTGAGGGCTTTGTGACCTCAAGAACTAAGTCTTTACTTAATTGTTGCCTGTTAGAAACAACTCAAATGTGAAGCCTTCTCATGAAGTGTGTAGTGGGGAAAAAAGAGAAGACTTGTCTTGCTTTTAAAAAAAAAAAAAAAAGGCTATTCTACAGAATACATGCATGATAAGTTTGAGAATATGTTGCACACTTAGTTTTCACTAGAACATATACAACACATGATATACTCATCCCACAAAGGGTATGAAGCTGTCCTGTTATTATTGTCTGTTTTAATTGCATTTAAATTACAAAAATATATTCAGTGTTTTTCTTCTTGTTTGTCTTCATTGCTCAGGACCCCAGAAGCAAGCACAAGTTCAAGATCCACTCGTACGGCAGTCCCACCTTCTGCGACCATTGCGGTTCGCTGCTGTACGGGCTCATCCACCAAGGGATGAAATGTGACAGTGAGTACACACCCAATCCGTGTGCATATGCATGCGTGCGTGTGTGTGTGTGTGCGTGTGCGTGTGCGTGTGTGCGTGTGTGCGTGTGTGTGTGTGTGTGTGTGTGTGTGTGTGTGTGTGTGTGTGTGTGCAGTGTGCACCTGTGTCAAATATGCTGCGCTGGTCTCTGTCCTATACCCGGCCCTAATGAGAACAGATGGGAATAGACTGGTACTGTACTACACTCAGCCACATCTGAGGCACAGGCAGAATTCACTGTCCCGACCCGCTGAGTCCTCTCTTTGCTCCCATTCTTTCCACCCACACTGCTCTATCAACTCTTCCCCTTCTGTCTCTGCATGTATGACCCCATCCTGCACTGCGTTTTCCACATTTTGATTCTCTTTTTCCTCCCACCCTTTCCTCTTTCTTCTCTCTTTGCTACACCCATTATTTTCCTTTTACTCCCACTCATCCTCCTCTTTCCCTTTCTTCTCTACGTCATCTTTTTTTTACTTCCCTTTACATTTTTCCCTCATGTCTCTCCTCCGTTTTGTCCCTCACTGTACCTCCTCTGTCCTCTCTCCCCATCCTCTCCATCCATCACCCTCCCTCCCTCTCTCCTCCTCTTACTCTGTCTATCCATCTGTGGGTCTCTGGTGGCGGCCTCATCACAGATGGTAATGGGAGCACACCAGAACAAATTGATGCGGGGAGGCCATCGCTATTACGAGCTGCTTCCCCATCTCTGTCTTTCCTTGTCTCCTCCCAGCATGTCAGCCTGACAAGCCTGCCGTGTGTGTGTGTGTGTGTGTGTGTGTGTGTGTGTGTGTGGGTTGGTGGGTGGGGGGGCAGGAGAGATGGATGGTTGGATGGGAGAGGACAGAAAATACAGAGGGGAGGAAGGGGAGAGAAGGTTTGAGAGAAAGTTAGAGGGCAGTAAGGGACAGAGGGGGAAACGATGGGGAAGAGGAGAACAAATGTTCGCTCTTCCCTCTGGTCCCTCATCTGTTTGGCTTTGCTGAAGTGTGTGTGTGTGTGTGTGTGTGTGTGTGTGTGTGTGTGTATGTATGTGTGTGTGTGTGTGTGTGTGTGTGTGTATGTGTGTGTTTGTAAAAGAAAGAAAGAGTTGCAAGCAAAATAAATCAAAGAAATTGAAATTAAGGCTAACTAGTCTTTTTATCATTCCAGTAATGTTAGGGGGTGATGTTTACCAAAATGAAGACTACATTTCCCATGAACCCTTTTTGCTGAGGAAAACATAGAAATGACTCTAACATTATCATTTCACTGCACCCTCTAACACCCATGCTGTGTGGCTTCACATGTGCTGAAAGAACAACCCTTTGCTTTCTCTTTGTACCATAATTCAGTTCATCTTCCACAATATCCAGCCCAGTGGGACGAGGTGGAGGCTGCTAGTCCTCTGGATGGTGATCTAATGTGCTTACAGTGATTATAGCATCTCTAAGTTAATGTGGTGATTACTTATTCATGTTTAAGTGCTAGACAGCACCTTTGAGAAAAGAAGTGGATTTTCTAATTGAAGCTTTTACCCACCTAAAATAGACATTCCTGTACTGAATCAGAATATTTTCTCAAACAAATCTTTTGCCACATTAGGTCTCTATCCCAGCATGCATCTGTTGTGGGGTCAAAAACGAGAACATCACTGAGCCCAGAAAGCTCATTTGCATTCATCCTGAGGGGAACATGAGTGTCTGCACCAGATTTCAGGGCAGTCCATCCAGTAGTTGTTTAGACTCTATTCACTCAAAACCACAAATGTGAACTCTATGGAGGAGCTAAAGGAAAAGTCAGAACATCACCAGAGTCAGAGGGTTTTATGTAGGTGACTGTCTGTACAAAAGTTCATGGCAATCAGTTCTAAAGTTGTTGAGATGGATCAGTCTGGAAAGAAGTGATGAACCGTTACGACTGTTGTTGCCGTCGGTGGAGCCCTGCCGCCACCGTGGCTAAAAATGAAAACTACAGTCATCCCAGGAATAGCTTTTACTTTGTTATAATATTGGATATAAAATGGAAAAGTTCCAAAAAGATTCTATTCCAGATTTATACAGATGCAAGCAGAGGGGTAATGTAGCAGTTCCACTTCACGTCCTCTCTTCTTTAATGTTATAAACTAGTCTTGCTTAAATTTCTGCTTTCATATATTTAATTCGTCTCTTATTAGTCCTTTTGTTAAATATAAGCACAGCTCCATGCTTTATTTTGTTTTTCACTCACTCTGTGTCTGTTGTCACTGAGAACTGTCAGTTCAAGTTTCCTCACACCACACACCACACCACACCATCTCTTTCTGTACATTTTCTTCAGAAGCAGAGAATTTTCTGCGTAAAAGTGCGTGAACCTTAGTAAATCATACCATATGTATCCTTAACCTGTCGTTCCTTCATATGCATGATTCCCTCATATGCGTTTGGAATAAAGAAAGAGCTACTTCACTGTGAACTTGAGGCGTAACTGACTCCAGGCTAAAATCAACACTCTCTATGTCCCCACTCTGTTTTCTGTCTCTTTCTAGCCTGCGACATGAACGTACACAAGCAGTGTGTTGTCAACGTGCCAAGCCTATGTGGGACAGACCACACAGAGCGTCGGGGTCGTCTCTTCCTCAAGATCGAGGTCAGCGGGGACAGGCTACACGTCACAGGTTGGTTTGAAACTTAATCAGTTTGCATCGCTGTGCCTGCATTTTGCACTCGAGAGTGCTCAGCTGTAGAGTGACGTGAACAAGTGGTTCCCTGATGAGTTGTTAATTTTCAGAGCTTTGAAAGAGATCTCTGGGTTTATTCAGCTTTGTAATTTTGGGCTCCTATGAATGGCTTAGACTTGTGTTAATGAACTATTCAGAAAAAGATTTGTTTATTCTGCCTGTAGCCAAACACTTGCCACATGTGGTCGCTCACTGTTTCACTCAGGAACTATGAACATGGTTATTTTTCTAGGCGGGAGGGGCATATTTCTGTGTCAGTACAGGGTTTGGGTTGAGGGTGAGCTAATTTTAATTACTTTATTTATTGCTGGGTTATCTGCCCTGTGCAATGTAACATATTTTATAGGCTCATCAAAAGTTTTGTATGTAAAATCTTAATCTGAAAAGTAACAGGTAAAAAGTGCAACGTTTGCCATTAATAGTGTAGTGGAGTACAAGTAAATCAAAACTGTATGTAAGTGCAGCACTTCAACGCTGTAAACAGTTCTCTCTGAAGTTCCACGCAGGCAAGTAAAAAAGAAGTGGCTGGCAACACAATGCGTCATGGAGGTATAACACACTGACTGCAGCTGTGTTAGAGTTGCAGGTCATGTGACTTCCACTGGCCCATGAAGGCTTTTGCTCATACACAGTCATTACAAAATGAACAGCCGTAAAACAATGACGGAGTGTTTCTGTGCGTCACAAACAATGAAAAGACTCACCGTGTCATCAAAGTTTTATCCATTAGGTCCAATAAAAATCAAACTGTCTCCAAGAGCCAAATCAGTATATTATTTTTGTGCCATTCGTGTGTGTGTGTGTGTGTGTGTGTGTGTGTGTGTGTGTGTGTGCGCACTATGGGCCGAAATGCATGGAAGACTGAGGAAGCCTTAAAAAGGTTTTCAGAGTATGAACCCTGGAAACAGCTTCTGGAGGTAATGGGATGATATCTGGTTCTCTTACTTACTTAATACATGTACATAATTGAGCAACCCTGTCTCCTAGGAAATACATCTCTATACAGCTAATACAACATAATCGCTGGCTATAGAGTCGCCACAAGGTTGTTGGGGCGAGTCGTGGCTGTATAAAGCACATGAGACAGATGGTTCACATCTAGAGTCCTGTCTGTGGTTAGGTTTAGCCAACAAAAGCCCTCTGTTAAGTTAAGGTTAGGGAAAGACTGAAGTTTTCATTAAATGTAAATACGTGTGTGAAGTCACTCTGAACTTTTTCTTTATTAAACCAAGTTCTTTCTCTTACCTTAACCAGGTGTTGTGAGTATCTAAACATAAACATCAAAAAAGGGTTAATAATGCTGTAGATACTTCAAGTGGATATTATTCTACAAGATTAGAAAAGGAACGTATGTAAATTAACAACACATCCTCATTATGTTATTAGAAATACAAAAACAGTAGTGATTCAGTCATAATTTAATTGTCCTACGCAACATATTTGCTGTTGAAGTTCAGTTGTTGTATACATAATTTCTAGGAGACAGAGTTGAATTAAGCATTGTAATGTGGGAGAAAATGGGAGAACAATTAAAAAAAGACTTCGAAAAGAAAGGCAAATCTGGAGATGTTCTAGTATCCTAATTGTAAAGTCGCATACAATACGACCACAACGTCCATGGTTTTTGTCCGTAATAGCAGAAACTCTGAGATGGTTGGCTGCTGTGCTTTTACCTGCATCAATGGAAAATCAAGCAAAACTTTACGATATATTTCTGTGTCAGCATAAAAATGAAGTCATGCCTGCCTTCATGACCTGTGTGTGTGTGTGTGTGTGTGTGTGTTTGTGTGTGTGTGTGTGTGTGTGTGTGTGTGTGTGTGTGCGCGTGTGTGTGCCCGTGTGTGTGCCCATGTGTGTATTTTCAACACCTCCAAATTATCCTGTCAGTCAAGAGCAGCACCTGGAGTAGAGAACTCTCTAGTGTTAAAACCCCTTTGGCAGGGAGAGAAATGACTGCTGGGTCACTTCCACAACCGCTCTCTCTCTGTCACACACACACACACACACACACACACACACACACACATGCAGGAGCAGGGCGAGACAGTGCTGGTCAGGAAATATGATTGCTGAGGCCAATAAAGTGTTTCCTACTCAGTGGGGATCAACCAGGAATAACCTGCAGCTACAGCAGGAGAGGCAGATGTGATTGACTTGGAAATATATTGCTTCCATAAAAATGTGTATGTATTTGTTTTCAGTCTTCTTGATGGAAGTGAGGTGTATTCACAGTAGACCTAAGTCATTTGTTTGCTCTGCTTGGATTGCTTTCCAGTTTATTATCTTTCGGTCTGCTGTACGTAACATCAAGCTCTTTGCTTTGTTTTGCTGCTGCACAAGGCCTGAACTTCTGCGAAACACCGACAGTTACATGTTGTGTTTAATGTCCTCGTTTGCGTCTGTCTATGAATTTGATTGCGGTGTGTGTGATGGTGGCAACCACCGTCATGAGGTGATGATGACAGTGGTGAAAGTGTTGGTCTCGACGACATGGTTACCTCAGTCGGACAGAGCTGAAACCGAAATGGCTCATATTCATAGAGAGAGTGGGAGAGACGGCTGTTGTCATGTTAAATTGATGTGCACCCCCCATCCCCCACCCCCGTGTTGTCCTTGATTTGATGCGTACACACACCAGAACACCCACCAGTGTTCCAGTGTTTATTGAAAGTGTTGCTGCCGCTTCACACTGTGTCAGCTTCAAGGAACGTACGACAGTATGCTCTGCAGCACCTGTTGCTGGCATATGTGATGCCTGATATCTAAGAAAAAATACAAACTCCGGACTTCTGTGTCTGTTTTTCTCTTCATCACACAGCTGTGTATCAGAGCTGCAACAGGTGATTATATATTTTCCTTCTGTCTGTTGATAACTTTTCATCGTGATTTCCCACAGCTCAGGGTGACATTTTTAATTTGCTCATTTGGTCAGACCAACAGTCTTGAAGTCATGCAATTTAAAATTTTGATGATTGAATGATTTTGAGCATATTAGGTTATTACAGATTTTTTTTTTCAAAAATACAAATTTATAACACAGTTCCAAGGATTAAGATAAAATCAAAAAGGGTAGATAAGAAAAAGAAAAAATGTAAATGATGGAACCATTGAGACAAAGCATGGACTGTGACTGGCAGAGAAAAGAAGACAGGGATCAATACTGAGAACAATACATGGGGGAGAGAAGGCAGAGGAAGTGTATGTTCTGCTGTGGTTTGTTTTGGGATTTTATTTTATTTTATTTTTTCCCTCCTCTTTAATGGCAGTGGTCTGAACAGTGAAGCTTCAGCTTGTTCTCCAGCTCCCCTCTGGCTCCCACAGACAAGTGGCGGGCCTTTGTGGTTCACCGCACCGATGTGAACTTGATTAAATCTTTCCAGCCAAGAAAACAGACACATCTCCCAGGCTCTCTCTCTCTCTCTCTCTCTCTCTCTCTCTCTCTCTCTTTCTCTCTTCCCCTCTCTCTCTCTCTCTCTTTGTCTCTCCCTGTACTCTCCCCCTCCTATTTTCCCTCCTCTTTCTAACTCTACTCCCCATCCCTTCTTCCAATATTGACATTTCCTGTTATCTTATCTTACCTGTCTCTTCGAAATCTCGGTGTGTCTTCCCCTTTCTCGTCATCCATTTTCTCAACATACCTGCTGAGCTCCTCTCTTCTCTCGTGTTCTTTTTTTCTTCCTTTATTTTCTTCCTCAATAAGAAATCAACATCTGTCCTTTTTTCTTTCATCCTCTCTTTTTCAACCAGCTGAAATCATTGCTCAGTTGAGTGACTCGTCCTCTCTTTCCCTTCTGGCTCTATAATGTCTCATTCCCTCCTTCTTCTGCAGCCTCTGTCTCTTTTGCTCTTACTCTGCCTTGTTTGGATTGTTTATCTTGCTCTTTCTTTTCCTCCCTTTTACCCCATGCTTTCTTTCTTTTTTCCCTCTGATTACCTCCTCCATCCTTGTCTCACTCCTCTCCCTGATCACCGTCTCTTCTAGCAAAAGTGACATAAATAACCCATGGGCATGAGCAGACGTTTATTGTGGAGTTTTAAGGAATGGCAAACATGCAAATGTCCCTCCATGACCTGTCCACATACACAGACACACACACACACACACACACACACACACACACACGCACACACACACACACACACACACACAAGCACACACACAGGGCAAATGAGGACCGGGCCAAAGTGAGCACACAGTGGTGAGATTTCCTACTGCTGACATGCTCGCCTCAGGTTTAAAGCACGGTTGAACAAGAACGCATTTTTTTTTTCCCTCCACTGACACAACTCATAGCGCTGTCAGGCCTGTGGTACAAACAAATCCCTAATATCTGATATTAGGCTTTTTATACTAAGGGGCATGTAGCAATATAATGATAAGACCTATGTGTCCGTATCGAATTGGACTATGTGTTTGTCTGTGGGTGTATCTGAAAGAAAATGTGATCACAAATAATGAATATATTTAGTCTTTTTCTATAATATACATCAGTAACACCTCATATTCTTCCTTTAGCATTCATATTCAATATATGAACATGTAAATGTCAATCTTTATAACACACTGTAACACCATCATGTAGTTGTAAGTAGAATATTTTTCATGTTTTATATGAATATTATATATTCATTATTTAGATGTATTATATTATTAATGAAATGATATGGGGATGAAAGCCCTGGGAGAAATCTACTGAGGTGACCTTAACTGTGACTTCTGAGGTCAGCAGCCTCTGTGTGCCGTATGGGCCAATATTGGGAATACTCACGCCAATTTTCAGACATTGGAGCATACATGGTGATATTACCCCCACGTTGGCCTGGCACATCCACATCTCCTGCCATTGGCCAGATTGAAACCAGCCTCATCTACAAAGCCAAGGGTGTGATGGATTTCACCTCCAGCTCCGTTCATTCTCTATAATACAATAAACATATATCAAATAAATATCAAATTTAGTTGACTGTATAATCATACAGTTATAGCAAAGTAAAAATGTTCTGTGTTCCTCTTCACAACTTCAGTATAGATTGAATAGGTAAAGGCCATAATGAAGGAAAAGCCAGAACAACATACCAGGTGTAGTGCACACCTGTACGTACTGTTACAGCAGCTCCTTCCCTCTATCACAGTTTCTCTCATATGGTGCCTTTTGGAGTTGTTTCATGGTCATCTGATGTCTTTTCAACAATGTCTATTCTAGAGATGCTTACAGAGTTTGATTTCTTGAAAGGCTCCATTGTCCAGTAAGGTTGCACTCTGGCTCTCTCAGTGTAATACCACTAATACGACCAGCGTGTTTCAGATCTCTTGCTCTTGTGTAGGTGTAGAAACTGCTCTTCTGCCCCCGGCACAAGGTCTAGTCCTACACAATGTAATTAACAAATCATTAATATTACTGTATATGTACTGTAATGCACCTTACAGCATGAGTTTCAGATATGTGTTGACTTTTACTTTTATTGACTTTACATAATTGTAATGTTTTTTTTTTTTTACTTTTACTTTCATACTGCAACATGAATAATTCCAGTATTGACTGAGTTTATACTTGTTTTCCCTGTGGAAAGTTTAGATAATTGAAGACACTGTGACACAGTTTACATTAAGCTGTACTCTGCAACCAACCTCTGTCACTGTAAGGCCATGGTTGTGGCCTGTATTTCATCTGGGACACCTCTATGTCTTTGTACTCTTCTGCCTCCTCCTCTTACGACACCACCATGGAGCCTTACTCCTCTTCCTCTAGAAAGTAGTTGCCCAGGTTCCTTATTTACCTGGCCAGGTTCCCCAGTGTTCAGAAATTGTAGTGATTCAATTGTGGTCAAGCTCTATAATGTTTACCAAAATCCATATTCGTGAATGAAACCTGTCAGCTAATTTGACAGGTTTGTTTGTGCGATTCGTTTAATGTAAAATTTGAGAAATTCGCGGTTCGTTATCAAAGTTCAAGTTTCACCTGACAGTCAATTTACAAATTTAGCCAATGATGTGAAAAATCCATATTACTGTAATGATTTTCATTACACTATTGTATATGTGATGACTAAACACAATGACAGAATTTATGCTTCATTCTGCTTCAAGTCTTTCAATAATTCACTGAAACCCTTTCACGCCGTAAAAAAAAACAGCCTGTGCTCAATGAATTTTGTTTTAGTGGCGTGTGGAAGGGGTGTCACAAAAACCCAAAGCACCGTCATGTCTCACTGAGGAGTGTCATTTCTTTCCGTAGCCCGGCCTCTGTTGAATTTCATAATTACACTTTTTTTTTTTAAATGACCCACAACCAGAATAGAAACCTTAGGTTAATTTTGGTTCTCCCGCTCCCTTCATTGTGTATGTGACGTCTGCATTCAGATCTTTGACACCGCACAGCAGGGATCCATCCAGCTCCCGTTTGGCCGTGCAGCTTTCCCCCCAGATTATCAGGCATTCATTGGTTGCACATGGCATTGTTATGCAATAACACATTTGAATTTCAAAGCCTTTTCAGGAGATTACACTGTCGGCCCACCACAGCCCCCGCCCCGGTATCCAAATGATATGTCATTTTTAGCTGTGGCATACTTTTATTAAGCAGGCGTTCAGTTCATATACAGAAGATGAAGGTGGCATGGATATTTTTGTGTGTGCTTCATGTTTCCCGGTTATTTAATAATCATAGGTAATTATTAACAGAATATTTGTTGTAGACAGGAGTTTAAGTTCAGACTCGCTATTGGAGAGAAGCTGTTTAAAATTGATGCTGTGTTCACATTTTCTGGAAGCACTAAGTACAGAGAATAATGCTTAGTGCTTTAGAGAAATTATCTGAGATAAAAGACAATAAATAATCATTATGCAGAAGAAAGAACTTGAACTTTGTCATTCATTGTCTCTAAACTGCAGAAGATCCAGGTGTCAGCTAATCACCATTGCACTTTATTGTTGTGTTTTTGTTCATACTTGTGGAAAAAGCAGGGAAAACATTTCACATCATACCCTGGATGTTTGCAAGACAGAAGCAGAGTGGATGCACAGTGGTAGCTTGGCCTCTTCATATGTGCATAACGTAAACAACAGCCTCTAATCGAGTCAACAGAAACATACTGTGCATCTGCATTTTCTGTCTCTATCACGTTGGTTTTACAGCAAACAAGTGATAAAAACAAAACACACACAAGCAGGAAAAAACACACTAATTTTATTGGTAACTACCTCATAAGGAGCGAAGAGAGGGGAGGATACAGAAGGCAAGCAGTTCTTGTTGTATCTAAGCAACAGACAGCAGAGATAGTCCTTGATCGCTGATAATGGTGATGTTTCATTGTGTGCGTGTGTGTGTTTGTATGTATGTGTATGTATGTTACACACACTTCAGTGGCATACATCACCTATCCATTGTCGTCTGTTTCCGTACATGTGTTTATCTGCATGCATAGGTGTGTGTGTGTGTGTGTGTGTGTGTGTGTGTGTGTGTGTGTGTGTGTGTGTGTATGTGTGCGTATGTGTGCGTATGTGGGCTTGTGGGCGAGCGTGAGACAGAAAGAGAGAGACAAAAAGACAGGAGGAGGGATTAGCTGAGGGATCAGCAGCTGATTTGTATTGGTAAGAAGTGAACTATGAGGTTAAAATCAACACATTCATGAACAAGGTAAAAGCTTCTGACACTGGCATCTTTTTTGTCAGATATGCAAATCTAAATGAGAGACCTACATTGCCCTCTACTGCATGAATCTGGAAGATCATGAAAAAAAAATCTGACGTGTGAAAAGTTAGAATATTTCTGTGATATTAAGCGATTCACCTGATAGTCCTTTTATGATTGTAATAAACACTGTCATATTGTTTTCCATCTTTAGTTTCTTGATTAATGCTATTATTAAACTCACTTGAATTAAATTGAAATCATAATACCGATATTTTTTATTTGTTTCACCATTCACTTTTCTTCTTATTGTTGCTTCTTTCTGCACACAGTGATAACGAGGAAGATTTGAGGCTTATTTTTCTCCCTTCAGAACATTTGTTTGTTTTGTTCAAGGAACACAGACAAAACACAAAGATGCTGAAAATAGTTCAGTTCCAGTACAGGCAACCAACGATTGTTAAATAATTGATGTAATCTGACTAATATTAGCTTCTCAATACATTGATTAATCATTTGTCTGTAAAATATCAAGAGGAGTTAAAAAAGATCCCCAAGCCCATGTTGACACATTGAAATTGCTTTATGTACTGTATCTGACCAACAACCCCCAAATATTCAGTTTAGTATCATAGGAGACTCAGAAAACCAGCACAAAGTGGATTTTGGGCATATTTTGCTTTAAAATAAACTTCAATCATCAATATAGTTGCTGTTTGATTTTGACTATTGACTCTGTTTCATTATTTTTTTTTTTATTTGCTTATGCTGAGTTTGAACTAAACTGCCTTACAAACTTTACTGTCACAGGCAGCGATGAAAACAACTAAATGTCAAAATAAATCTGATTAAATCTCACAAAGACAGAGACGGAGCTAAATGAGCAGCAGTGACTCCGTATGACATTTCTCTGATGTTTGTGCAGGCTTTGTATTCAGCCCTGGAATATTTATGCTTCAGATCTAAAATACATTACCGCTGTTTTAATGAAGAATCTCAGCAAACGTGTCCTTGTGTGAAAGTTCACACTGACTCTCTGAAACAGTTCTGCAGCTTTTCCCTCCTGCACCGTGTCTGATTACATTTAAATATGCAGAGTGGGGAGGCTGGAGCTGCTAAACACAGTTTTAGAGGATCCGTGTGATCCTGTTTCTGCATTCCGTCTGTTATAGTTTTGTTGTTTGTTAGGATCTTTCTTTCTTTCTTTCTTTCTTTCTTTCTTTCTTTCTTTCTTTCTTTTTTTCTGTGACAGTGAGGAATCCATAGGTCATTATGTATTGTTTAATTCATGCTGTATGTGACTGTCCTGTAGCAGCCATTTGTTTGTGTTAACATGATGTTGCTAAGTGGGGCAGTGGTAGAGTCGGCCTATTGGCCACTTACAGTAGATGCTGTCGCCATGGTGAAGGTGGCATGCTCACTCCACCTCGTCCCCCTACTCCTGTTGCTATGTTACTTTTTTTTTTCATAACTGTCAGTTATGACAGGGAAATGTCACGCCTCCCTCACATTATCTGCTCACCTACTGCCTCACCACGAGAGTGTATACTACAAGAGATCTCTTCACTCCCTTCACAGATTATCACCTGTGTTATTTACTTGATTTACAACTGACTGTGTGAGACTCTTTTAGGCGAGTTATTCTTTTTAGGTTTTTCTTGTTTTTGTTGATTTTACATGTGCCTGCGCCCTAACACCCAACAGTGTTACAATCCTGTTAGTGTCGTTTCACACTGTCAACTTCAAGTGAATTTTGACAGTATGTTTTGCTTCACAGCACCTGTTATCAGCATATGTGCTGCCTGATTTGTTGAGCCATTAGCTGAGTAACTGAGGACAAAAATATGTCTGTCTGTCTGTCTGTCTGTCTGTCTGTCTGTCTGGTCCAGAGAGGTAACTTTGGTGAGACTGAAGCTCAGAGCATTTCTGTTTGCTGTCTGGCCTTGGAGTGACTTACTGTGACTCAACACTCTCTTTTTAACCCCTGAGTCAGTGTGGAGTTATGGAGCCTCTGAATCTGTCTGAGGACTCAAACACACATATTTTGACATTTTCTGTGTCTTCTTCCCTTCCTCTAGTGGGTGAAGCCAGGAACTTGATTCCTATGGATCCAAATGGTTTATCAGACCCATATGTTAAACTCAAGCTTATCCCAGACCCAAAGAATGAGACCAAACAGAAGACCAGGACCATCCGTTCATCTCTCAACCCCTGCTGGAATGAGTCCTTCACCTTGTGAGTCAAGTCAAGTCTGTGTGTTTGTGTCTACTGTTGTGCCTGTGTGTATGTTTTATTTTTATAGATTTACTATAGTAAAACAGTATAAGATAAATGAGGAAAACGTTTAATTCGTGTAGTCACTGTCATCACGTTTTTACTTTTACCCCCTTTCTGTGTGTGTGTGTGTGTGTGTGTGTGTGTGTGTGTCTGTGTGTCTGTGTGTCTGTGTGTGTCTGTGTGTGCTCAGTAAGCTGAAAGCATCAGATAAGGACCGCCGTCTGTCCATTGAGGTGTGGGACTGGGACCGGACCACCAGGAATGACTTCATGGGCTCCATGTCGTTTGGAGTGTCTGAGCTCATCAAAGCTACCAACTGTGGATGGTCAGTTGACTCTCTGAGTCCTATTCATGTCCATTCATTCCACTGCTGGGCAGTTTTTTTTATTCATGAATGAGGAACTTTCTTTTAATAATGTGGCACTATATAAAGTGAGTTGATCTCAGCCCTGCTCCTACTGTAATGGTTATATAACCTTTATTTAATCAGGTCAAGTTGAGATTGAGATCTCTTTTTTTTTAAAGGAGACTTGAGTGCAAGCAAAAAATAATACAGGATACTGACAAGTAGCAGGGTCAACTAAAAGAACCTAATACAAAGCAGATAATAAAATGAAATAATGATAAATAAAAAAAATAACTACTGTGGATAACATTGTTGTAAATTGTTCCACAGTTGTTGTGAGAGCAGTGAAATTAAAAGCAGTCATTCCAAGTTCAGATCAGACCTGGGGAACATGCAGTGGAAGCACTTCTTATCATATTATAAATACAGCTCAGTAAAGGTGTCTGTGCATTTATGTAAAGGTGTGAAGGTCAGATTCTTTCAGCAGCAGGTTCTTCAAACTTGCACATTACTTTAACAATAAGGAATGGACTTGCAGTGAGTAAATGATGGTTTTTAAGAGGATATCAATGTGATTCCTCTGCTTTATTTTGAATACAAGGAGAGAGACCATTTTCTTTCACATAATTTCTCAAAGCAGTCTGCCAACTTGTTAACTCGACACTACACTAACGCCACTGATTGTGACCATCTCCACTTTGAAACAGCAGTGCATCACACAACTGTAAAGTCTGGTGGCTGAAGCCAGCTCCGTTCACTCTGACAAACAGCACCTGCCGGCGTCATTTCCTCATCACTCTGTCTCTGTGTCCCTGCTTTGTCTCATCCTGACAAACACACACTCATAGAGATGTTACAGTCACTCTTCCATGAACCATGTTAGCATTCCTGCCGCAGTCTAGCCTAAACCAAGCCTGATCGACTGCTGCTGCGTGTACAGTTGGAAGCTCCAGGAAATACCTGTGTGTAAAAACGCCTGGCACGGGTAGCTCGGAAAACACTACAGTCTATGTGTGTGTTGATCTGCGTATTGTACTGTATACTCCAGGTCATTAGACAAGTGGCCAGAGGATGTGTACATTAGAGAGGAAGTAGAGTCAAGTTGGCACTGCTGACAGAGAGCAGGCCTGCAAACACTCAGAGAAGGGGAATCAGTCGCTACTTATGATTGAAGTGGTGCAGAAAAACAAAGATTTGTGGCTGCGTGGGTGGACAGAGGAAGAAATGCATGGAACGATGGATTAATAGTAAATTGGAAATACATTTATTACTTCTCTATGGTGAAAGTAAATTGTAAACATTGACCATTTTGTCTCTTACAGGTACAAGTTGCTCAACCAGGAGGAGGGAGAGTACTACAACGTTCCCATCCCCGAGGTGGATGACGTCAACCTGGAGCTCCGACAGAAGTTTGAGGTGAGGAACAGTGTCAATTGAGTCACATTATGAATTTGTAACATTGAATAAATACAAAAGTAGATTTTCTTTTTCACACATGCACACACATCTATTGTGCACACTCACATTAACAAAATGGGTTCCTCTTGCCTGTAACCATGGTAACCCCGTCCTGTTCCCGCTTGTGCTTTTCACCCTATGCGCCATAGAGGGAGATCACTTTCTTCTGGCATTACAGTGAATGCTCTTGATTTTTAAGCAGGATTTCATGTGTGGCACAAGTGCTCACAGTAAAGTGAAAAGTGGCAAAAAGTTAAACATGGGGAGCACCAATAAAAATTGAACAAATTGGAAACATTTCTGACCCCAAAAGTAGCTTTTCATAATCTTTTACACATTTTTTAACAGTGTACTTGTAAATGTAAATTTTCAGAATATAACACCGTTCCAATCCTTGGTTCTCCCCAAACATTTCCAAAGCTCTTGCTGACAGAGATGCAGCCTGGAAGTTAGCCAAAACCACCAATCATCTGACATACTGGCAAAATTTCAGGCACCAACAAAATAACTGTCTCAGCCTTATTAGAAAAGCCAAATCTAACTTCTGCTTATCCTTACTAACAAATATCTCTCGAAATGCATCTGAGTTTTGGAAAAAAAAAAACTCAGATAATAATTAGTTATCTTTGTCTTTTCTAATTATCAAAAATAATTAAATCCTTGAAAAATAATTCCACTAATATTTGCTTTGAAAATCGAATCATCACAATCAAATCAAATGTGTGAGGCTTTCAATCATCATTTCATTTCATGTGGCAACATGTTTAACAAACAGTACACTATTACAAGCTTAAGTGCTGGTTTTCTATCTGCAGGTTCTTCACCAAATATTTCCCGATCTGGCAATACATTTTCTTTTAGATCTGTGAGCCATGGTTAGGTTTATCATAGCAGCTTAAATAATTACCGTCCAATCTCAAAATTATCCTGTTTAGCAGGAATCCTGGAGCCAGTCAGGATTTATACCATGTCATAGCACAATAACAGCTGCATTATGCATACTTAACAATATCATTGAAGCCCAGGACAATCATCAACATTGTGCTGCACTTTTCATTGACCTGTCTAAAGCATTTAATTCAGTCGATCATGATATTCTACTGGATAGATTATGCTCAATTGGTGTAGGTGAATAGTTCATTAATGTTTTCATGACTATCTCTCAGATGGAACTCAGACAGTAGTCTCCAACAGTTCCAAGTCAAGTCCCCTTAGTGTTAGTACAGGTGTTCCACAAGGGTCCATTCTTGGTTCTCTTTTATTCAACATATACAGTAACAATATCACCTCTGGTCACCTTCGTGGTCATGAAATTGAAACAATTCAATGTTATAAATATTTACTATAATTGGATACCAGACTCAATTTTAAGATCTATGTGGAACACCTATCAAGCAAGCTGAAGGTAAAAATTAGATTTTTGTACAGAAACAAATGATGTTTATCTTCTACTAGTCGAAAGACCATTGTAAATTCTACAGTTCTGTCTGATTGTGATTATAGTGATATTGTTTATATGTATGCTTCTCCCACCCGCCTCTTGACTCCATGTATCACAGCGCACTGCGCTTCATCACAGTTGATACTTTTCTCATTCACCATTGCATCCTATATGAAAATGTGGGATGGTCCTCCTTAACAAATAGTAAGGAGCAGCATTGTATGTTTATAAGACTCTACTGCAAAAAATGACTGGTTACCTCTGGTGTCTGGTTACATGTAAATGCAGTACTTACAATGTCAGGTCACAGGACATTTTAACTTTAGCTGTACCTCTTGTTCACACTGAACTTGGAAAAACAGGTTTCAAATACTATGCTCCAAAAAATATAAAGTTACATTCTGTTATTTCAGTGGAACATTTTAAAATGTATGTATTTACATCACAATTGCACATGCTTTTCTTAATGAAAATGTATAATGTATGTCTGTGAATTTATTGGTGTGTCTGTCTATGCATAAACTGTATGTGTTTATTTTTGTACACAGGACTCTCTTGAAAAACAGATCCCAGTCTCAATGAGACTACCTGTTTAAATAAAGGATTAACTAATAATAATAATGATAATAATAATACAGGCAGCACAAACAACAAAAGAAGCAAGACCCAGAGAGCCATATGTAAGAAGTGCAGTTACAGTCGCACGTAAGAATTCATAACACTCATACTTAACACTCACCTGTTACTGTAGGAAGTGCAGACATGAGTGCACAGTTATTTGAAAGTCTAAATGAAGATAAACATTAAAGTCTATTGTTTAAATAATCATTTAAATCTGTGGTTTTCATTACAGAGTCACAAGTAGATGACGATGACCTGCCATTATAAATTCTGCATTACTGTTTAGAGTTGGGACATAACTCAGCTAACACATTTGAGAAGTCACACAGAAGGAGAAATAATGTCGGTGACTGTCTAAATGAAGCCCAGCAGGGGGTTTTATGGATGTCAAAAGAACAGCTTTAAGGCTCTTACTGTAATTCCTTGGCCTCATTGGAGTCCAGTGTAAGCTATTTCCAGCACAGCACGTGTCTGCAATTGCTACATTGACAATGTGAGCTGGCAGAGTTTCCTCTTTTTCTTATTATTATTAACACATACATTGAAAAAGTCTAAATCATCAGTGAAGTTATTTTACTAACTGGGGTTGTCAGTGTAGTCAAAGCCTATTAATGCTTATTCCTCTGTGCCATAGAGCTCCATTGTTGTCAAAAAGCTATTAAAAACACCTACATGAGCCACAGTGTAGCACCGGCTGACCTGTTTCTAAAGGTTTTGAGAGACAGACCCATGCGCTGTTTGTTGACAATAAAAAGTTAAAATAAAAATAGTACCAGTCTAATTTTTTTACAGAACAATATGATAAATATCTGATTAAGTTGTCTAACCCAATCCCCATTTTATGACACTAAACAAGCATCAATAAATACTTATGTGTTATAGAGCCCTATTCTAATACCAAATCTTTTTTTTTCTTTTTAATTTTCGTGTTTTGTGCTATTTTTCATCAATATTATTCTTGATTTCTTCCCAGTAATGAATCTAGGACCAGTGTCAGTATTTAGGTAGGTTTAATCCAAGTTACTTGATTTATATTTCAGTTTTTCCTACGCTTTCCTTGCTGGCAATTATTCCAGTTGATCTGAAAAATTCATAGATAAGGAATGCAGCTGTACTTGCATCTCGATTTGAATAGCTTATGATGTACTACCAATAATGTGCAAAAATAATTCAACTTTTACTAAAATAAAAGCAAACATGATGTTTATTGTGATGGAGAACATCTTCAGTAAGTTTTGAATCACACTGTTGTCTATTTGTAGGAAAATGAATGAAAACAAAAACACTGGTATGGGCCTTTAATCAAGTCAAAGGAAACATTTATTGCAACTAATGCTCACTCTCTAGTGGCCGGTCTGTTAACTACAGGTTTCTGTCTACTTCAACACAGTTAGAGCGTCTACAATTCAAACAAAACTCACAACATCTTCACTTACATACTAATAACACACAAGTAGAAAGTATTTGCTATATTAACCAGTGTGATGCAAACGAGTGCAAAAAGATGTATAGGATTTAAGTAAACAAAATGGAACAGAGGGCAGTTTTATTAAAGTCCAGCTCTGTGTGTGGATACAGGTGTTTTAATACTTAGTGTAAATGTCATTTGCTCACAGCAGTCCTCAAGACACTGAGTCTTGTTGTTTTTAATTTTCTGCTTCTCGTCATACTGTACAACGTTGACCTTGACTTTCCTCCGAGGCTTCCATCTTCACACAACTGTGTGGTTGCCGTGGAAACTAGTGCAAGATGCAGAGATGCAGCCAGATGTCACAGAAAAGAAATTAATCAGTTTTCTAGTTGTCTAGTTGTGATTCATTGTATTGTTTTCAGTCAGGTAATTGATTCATCATTTCTCATGTGTTATTTAGTATGTATTTTGTCATACTTTTTTTTACAGCCAGACACACATGCATACACCAACAACTAACCTTTTGACTGCACTAATAAGTGAGTTTCTTCTTTCTTCTAGGCCTGCCAGTTAAATATCCACTATCTCAAGGTAGCTCTCCTGCCTGCTTCGTCTCTATTTCCTTCACTCCCAGCTTGCATCACACTCACTTTACTTACTATATTAGGATTGTTTGTGGATCTCTCTTGGGCTTCCACAAATCAATCTGATTTACTAACAAAGGCTCAATATAACAGCATATAGTTGACCCAGCACGCACTAGATTACAGATTACAGTAGCAGATTACAGTAGCTGTTTTTACTGTAACTCCTCTCACACACTTACACGCTAACTTTCTCCCACTCTCTGTCTCAGTCTTTCACATGTTAATCACACACATACAGTAAAACACATCTAAACATACAATTTAAGGGACTACATATAACTTTAATGCAAAGGAACAATTAGATCATATATTTTGAAGACACCTGTACCATCTGCTGCAATGGTCAGATCAGCAAAAGCTGACATTTGCAGCAAAGGTTTCACTATTAATATGAATATAGAATTTAAATAAACATGCTGCATGTATAAACTTTAAGATATGTACTCCCTATCTTACACACAAACACCAAACAGCATCGTTGTTAGTAAATTTGTGGACCACTGCCACTGGTGGTGTCATACTACAGTGTGATCCACAGCCCGCCTTCTAGTAGTCCGATCTGGACTATAGAAGGCTGTTAGGACATGAAGCATGGACTCACTAATTGTGTGAATGAATACACACACAGGGTCTTGGTGTGCATGCCAAATCTGTCCACACGGTGGCAGTGTTATATTTATTATGACACTGATGTGTGGCTGAACTGTATGTGTTTGAATACAACTGTGTGGCTTCTCTGACATGAATATCCATGAACCCAACTTTTGTTTGTGTTGAAGCAGGTTTTGTGAAATGTTTGTATAATGTGAAGTTTTCTCATTTTTATGTAGGTTTGGTCCGTGTTAGACATGTTTGTCTAAGTGTGTTTTGAAAATGACCACTAAGTGTCTCTGCAGTGCAAAGGTGATGATAGAGCAACTTATTGCAAGCTGCAGTAATCACACAGGATCAACATATTGTTCAAATTTTTCATAAAAAAGCAACAACAGTGATATAATGACATATGATGTCTACATATATACACTTTTATATGTGTACTGTTTTGACTTGTGATCCTTTAAAAATAAAGCAATGTGAACATGAGTTATGAGGAGTAAAACCAAAAAAAGTAATTTTTCCTTTCTGGGTTTTTGTCATTTGAAGGATTTTTAATGGCATGAGGAGGTGAAAATATCCAGTATTTTATGAGAAAAACAAAAGGAAAGCCAGAAAAACGAATTCGAATTTCTTTTTTCCTTTTCATCTTTTGGGTCGTCTCAGACTTATTGTTGGACGCCTTTGCTGGATGGGTTAGGAAACACAAGGTTTGCCATCAAACATAATAATGAAACCCACAATAATGACACAAGGATGTGAAATTAATTATTTATTATACAAATGATAATATTTGTATCCCTATTACGCTAAGATTCGTTTGATGATAGTATGTATATCTGTTTAACGGTATTTTAATTCTATTATTATGAAATAATGCTTTTAGAAAGAGGCATGTTAAAGTTTGAGGCATTTATATTCCGTCTTTGATATTTTTCTCTTATTTGCAACCTTGTAGCAGTCAGTTCACTTCACATCTATGTGTCTGAGGCCTGCTGGTTTTCTTTCCAGCTGTCTCTCCTCTGGGACTCAGTTATACCTGAAACTAATTAACTGTAATTAAATAGTTTATTTGGTAGCCTGTAGACCCAGTAGTATTTCCTCCAAAATGAAAGTTAATGTTAATGTTAGTCTGCTGTTAATGTGTACACATAGAGCCACTTAACCAGTCAAATAAATATGTGGCAGTTAATAATGTAGAGTATATTGCCAGTCAAGGGTAGAGAAATGGTTGGCCTGGCAACAGCTTGTCTATGCCCCACCGGTCGCCTGTTTTCTCCGCTCTAGCTGACAGAAACAGACAACCGCTGGGGCCATGAGGGGAACTGGCAGGGTCCTAATTGCCCTTTTTGTTCAAAGACACTTGGCAGGCTAGTCATTGTAACAACAGGGAACCTTGCAACACTGGCACCCCCCTGCTGACCGCCCACCTCACAATTTCCCCAAAGCACACCAACAAGTGAGATTCTGCTGAATGTCTCTGAGGATGTCTGAATATAACAAGTGGCATGTCAGTGAAAAAAATAGATTACTATGTTTTCTCTGCATAGACAGAACAGAGAAACTCAATTTGCTGATATGCAGCTAACCAGTTGTCTGTGATGATGAGGGATGTTCGTGTGTCCATCATGACACCTTGTAGCAAATGATAATGTAATAACTGCTAAACAATTACAGAATTTATCATTATGTATTAGAATGTAATGGCCAGCATGCAAAATAAAAATATCTTGAATGGGACTGAAAATGTATTAATGTCAATTTACAACATTTTAGAAATACTAATACAAAATGGGTCAAGGATAATGTGATACTTTCCTTTAATGTTATTTCTAATTATAAATATATTAAATGTTGCACTTCATCATGAGTTTATCATTGATGGGTTCTTGTATTTTCAACCCCTTTAGAGAGATGTTTTTTATTACATTTTAAAAATACTTTTGTGGTCATTACATTATCAGTTTCTGACTCCAGACCAGCTGTTAGTAGCTTGACGACTAACTAAGTGCCCCATTCAAGTCCTACGGGAGCAGGAGGCATCAAACTGTAGAAGCACAAAAGAGAAATGTGCAAATAACTCAACACTACCCCTGAGATTTTCCTCATGTTTTAGGGATTTACTTTTGTGTGAATGCTAAACTCAAACTATATCCATAAAGTCTCTTGTGAGACACCCACCGGAGAAGATAAATTAAAGTCTTGAATATCCTCTTTATTTTAATGCCATTTTTACTACACGTGTGTGTCGTACGCCACAGAAAGCCAAGCTGGGCCATGGAAAGAAAGTGATCACGCCATCAGACCACCGGCGGTTCAGCCTGCCTTCAGGTAACATGGACCGGGTCCGACTCAGCGACTTCAACTTCCTGGCCCTACTTGGGAAGGGCAGCTTCGGCAAGGTGAGAGCCACAAACACACACACAATGGGACAGGAAAGTAATATATGTAACACTGATATACTTCTGTCACGCCACCATTTGTCTAGTTTATCAGAATCTTTGTGATGCAATTTGACCTTTGACCTGTGGTGTCTCCATTCGATTGTAGGTAATGTTGGCAGAGATGAAGTCGACAGAGGAGCTGTACGCCATCAAGATCTTGAAGAAAGACGTGGTGATCCAGGATGACGATGTTGAATGTACGATGGTGGAGAAGAGGGTCTTGGCCCAGAGAGACAAACCGCCTTTTCTCACGCAGCTCCACTCCTGCTTCCAGACTGTGGTGTGTAAAAACCTCTAAGGCATACTTCCTACACTGCTGCCGAAGCGCACAGACACATAAAGAAAGTAATTTTACTTGATTTAAAGGGTGCCATTATGTTCCCTCATCATTCTTTCATCAGCCATCTATTTGTTCCCTGGCATTTTAAACCAGTGTGGGTCCTTCTGTGTTTGTCTGCCTGTCATTACATGTGTATTTCCCTCTCCTACTTACATTTATTCACACTCATTTACCGGTGCCCCTCGAGAGAAAACTGTTACTGAGCTGAGACCAACCTTGAATACGAAGTCTCCAGTATGACGTCAACTCTGTGCGTAGACAGGGTGACTCAAGGACTCTTTGATAAAAAACTACATTTACTGATCAAAGCTTCCTGGCTTATAATACAGGTATATAACCAAGCTGCTATACTGCAAGAATAGGCCATGTTTGGCATTTTAATATATCTAAAAATGGACCATGTCTAATTGTAAGATATATAGCTGTAGACTAATACATAAGACCATGTCTGAATATTATATGCACATTATATTTACATGCTTTTTCTCCCCCTGAAGATCATTCAGAGTGTAATGCACTGCTCTTTTTTAGTCTTCACATACTGTACTTTACATTGTGTGGCATCTATTTAGTGCTGCTCGCTGGTTAATAACCCTTTACTTTTTATGTAGGATCGGCTGTACTTTGTAATGGAGTACATTAACGGAGGAGACCTCATGTATCATATCCAGCGTATGGGGAAGTTCAAGGAGCCACAGGCAGTGTAAGGGCGCTACAGTTCATACACAGACATGCAGTATGTATATAACTTCAGATATTTTGAGTGTATACATTTATGGTATGCACATAAAATAGGGTTAGGGTTTAGGGTTTGTGTAAGGTATGCATTCAGTAGGATCACAAGTGACAAATTTCTTTTGTGAAAATGTTTTTGTGTTTTCCAATTTTGGCAGGTTTTATGCTGCAGAGATTGCTGTTGGTTTGTTTTTCTTGCACCGAAAGGGAATCATCTACAGGTGGGTGACTCAGATCGAAGCCAGTTTTACAGTAATTAGGCATCACATTCACCTCAAATTTTAAGATAAATGTTTGATAGATAGATAGATAGATAGATAGATAGATAGATAGATAGATAGATAGATAGATAGATAGATAGATAGATAGATAGATAGATAGATAGATAGATAGATAGATAGATAGAGAATGTGAGTCATTGAGGACTGATACAGAAAAGAAAAAGACGTGAAAATTATCTTTAAGAAACAGTGTTGAGGCAGGGAATTAAAGAAAAACAAGGTGAAGGTGAAGGAATGCAGAGCTTGGGCTGGGTATTGCTTAAAAATTTCGTTACTAATACAAATACCTTGACTTCAATACTGATTCTTAACAAGGCTTTTTTCTATACCATTTTTATCAGTTTATTTACACATTCAAATGTTTGTGTTTAAATGAAAAAAACAATCACCAGCATTATTTGATCCAAGCATGCTGCTTGCTTATTGGCCTACTGACGCTGATGAGACTCACTCATTTACTCTTTCGGTATTTGGTATTAAACAACAATTTCACAATCCTTGGTAATATCAAACCAATTTGGTCAGCCCATAAAAGTATCGAAGTTTGATACCCAGCCCTATATGCAGAGCCATTGGGGACCAAAGTTGGACGCGATAAGGTGGTTTAGACACTGGCTTGGAGGCAGATGGGCAGAGTAGCGCAGACTAGAACAGCACAAGAGAATCAGGAGGTGACGGAGAGACATGAGAAATTAAAAGAGGAGAGGAGAAGTAAGCAGGTCCAGAGGGAGAACATGGGGGAGGGGAAGAGATTTAAAATGGATGTGTAGATTTGACCTTGCTGGTCTGTCTGTATTTTAACTGCAGAGCTTGGATACACTTACAAAGGAGGCATTATTATTAGTATTAAATCCATAACAATCACCCTGATGCAAAAAGCAAAAATAGAAAGACAGAAAGAAGTGCGTGACAGACTAAGGTCACCTTGTTCCTATTTAGTCCTATAGCTAAGGGCTCACATCCACTCTTCACATCCCACCAGCCTTGTGTTTCCTGACTCTACTTAAAAACAGATATAACTGTCAGATTTGGTGAGTGAAAGGAAGAAAATGAAGAACTGAGACATGAAACAGGCTGAGACACCGGCTGAATTGTAAGCGCAAAAAAGCACAAAGGAAGCAGGGTGAGGGGGAAAATGATTTCAGGCCAAGAAAATATGGTTTGTTAGGGAGCGAATGATGTGTGCTATGAGCAGATGAACTGCTCAGAGAGGTGGCAGTGGTGTAATGGTGGCTGGATTTTCTTTCTTTTTAGTCTGGACAAAAACACACCAAAAATATGAAAGTGGTCACAAATCCAGACAGAAAAATGTACGTAAATGCTCACAACTTGTCTCTGCTGCAGGGATCTGAAGCTCGACAACGTGATGCTGGACTCTGAGGGCCACATCAAGATAGCTGACTTTGGCATGTGTAAGGAGAACATGTATGAAGGCATGACCACACGCACCTTCTGTGGCACACCAGACTACATCGCTCCAGAGGTGAGATGTCCGTCATGGGGAAACAGGGACAAGATTACAACAACTAGCCTAAGTTAAAGATAACCAAACAGACTTATAATGATATAAGTCTGATTTTAAAAATGTCCTTATTAAACTAGACACAGACCAACTACTTCTACAATCAATACAAGTATAACAACAAAGCTTTTGCTCACTTAACATCAACACTGGCGTGGCCATGGACTTGCAGGTGTCTAGAGTCGTGTTCAGTCCTCTTTGTGCTTCTGGTATTACAGACATGTTGGAACTAACTGTGACCCCATGGACTCACCTCTTTACCCTGGTGTAAATGGTGTTTGAAGACCACCAAAAACAACCTTGTCTCAGGCTAGCCATTAGGAATTATAGACTGTGATAAAAAATGTCCTAATTGGGACCGTGATCAACACCCACTTCAACACCACCACTCACCCTTAGCTCCACTGGCAACACGGGTTAATTGCCAAGCACTTTGTGACGAATAAATAATACATACAGCTCTATCTCATCTTACTGCGCTGCAGAACAGAGGTTTAGGAGATCCTCTGTTCCCACTGCCATCAGGCTATACAACACATCTATCTATTTATCTCTGTGTTTGCTGTCAATCTCACCTGTTGCTTCTGCACTAGCCGGCCCTCCCACAGCAGCATGTTGGCTGCTGTCCTCTTCTCCTAAATCTCTCTTCATCAGCTATTCCTTCCTGACCCTCTCCTCTTGCCTCAGCTGCCACAGTAGCACTGACTGAAGGCTGGAAATATATACGAAACTAATTAATTGAATAGCTAATCACAGGGGTCAGACTGTTCAGCTTTGGCACGTGCGTTTACTTACTAGGTACTTTGGTCTAGTCTGTCTTTGCGCCTCCTCAGGACGAGTACTGAACAATATTTTTCAATGTTTACCTGGATTGAGGCAGCAAACATTCAATGTTAGAGTTAGAGAATTAACATCCACTTGCACAAGCAGTCGATATTCACTAGCAACTATGCCAGCCGTTTTTCTCTGCAGGGAGAATCAACAACAATCTTTGTTCCATGTCCAGTCCATGCTCATCTGTACCCTTTAACCCTCACTGAGGGCAGGCCTGCGTTATCTAAACATATGAAATGGGAAACACAACATAGTACTATCGAAGTTCTGGTTTCACTGTGACTTCATTAGACTCCTCTCTGGGCCACCATCATCAGGAATAGTTTTCGTCACCCACCTGTATATTGGTGTTATATTGGGTTGCAAGGATGCGAGAGAAAACATCATATTCTACACTATTGAACGAAACATTTAATCCCTCTAAGCTTAATAGAGAAGTAAAAAGCAAATGTTGTCCTGGTAATTAAAAAATGTCACACTTTTAATCAAATATAAATAACATGCCTTATTTGCCTTTAATGTTTTCAAATCCCAATACACTGAAAGTGTTTGCATTTAGATTTTAGGAATTTGACTGATTTGCTCCTGTCCACATTAATCTTTATACTGTATTCAGTTAAGAAATCACAGGAAATGACAGTTATAAAGTCAGAGTGTTCAAAAGAAAAAAAGAGAAATTTAATAAGAGAATTGATAAGAGAAATCAAAAATGACTATTGATTCCTCTTCAGTTGTTAATAATTACACTTATCTGCATATAGAAATTGGGTAGTGTGTGTATGTGTTAGTACACAGCCTAAAGAACAGAGATGATTCACTGAAGGTAATGAGATATTATCTGTTTGGTAATATGTAAATATGAATTCCTATGTGTATCTGTCCACCCTCATTTGTCTGCACTGGTTCATGAAGGAGCTTGTTATCTCACAGGTGTGAGGTGAGGGAAGCCCTCACTCCTGGTTTCTCACAGGAAACTTCATCTAGATAGTTAATTTCCAGGACTGCCTGGGCTTCCCATCCTTCATGGCAGAAATACAGAAATAATCATGACTAAGCTTTTTTTTTTTCTTTTTTTTTTTACAGATATTAATGGCTTTATAATGACCTCATGAGCCATCTCATTGCCTTTCTGACACCTCTTTACATCTTCCCATAAATTTTTACTTCTCATCTGAAGAAGTAGCCTTTGAGAGGATGGAAAACCATAGTAGTATTTTCTGATTAAGTACATATATCCTGAACACTTGCAGATCATGTGTGGATATGGGTGTTGTTTTGTTTTTGTTTTTTTTTTACAAAAGCTGAACTACAAATTGTAACTTTGTGAACTGTTAGAATTGCTGCATTTCTGTCTCTTAAGGGCAAGTGCAGCTGTGATTTAGTTCCTTGCTTGTGCTTGATTATTATTGTGTATGTGTGTGTCTGTGTGTAGACTGTGTGTGGGAGGGAGGTGTAGGATGGCAAATTGGATGGTAGGAGAAAGCGCCTTTGTTATGGCAGCTCAAAATAGCTGACTGTATTTAATGGTGGTTGATTTTGTTAGGGTGTAGATGAGAGAAATGCTACTTTCAATGCTTTTGGGCTGTGTGAATCTTTACCTGCCTGTAATCAAACAATATGTTCGGGATACAGACAGCAGAGATAAAGCCCTCTTTTATGACTGAAGTTGTTAATAATTACACTTTAGAAATTGGGTAGTATGTCTATGTGTGATCATTCCAAGTTTTAACGTTTTAACCTTTTTGTCTCTGTCAGATTATAGCATATCAACCCTATGGAAAATCAGTCGACTGGTGGGCTTATGGAGTTCTTCTGTATGAGATGCTGGCAGGACAGGTAATATGTTCACTTTTACTGCTCCACTTCTGGTCCATAACGGTCCATAATGGTGTATATTGTATCAGATTGTGCTCTAACCATGACAATTTCAGTAACTGATTTAAGTCATTTATCAAAACAACAAAAACAGAAAAACAAAAAAAACAGAACAATCACAAATTGGGAGGATTTGCAGCACTTCTCTGTTTAGTGTTGCTGTAAATTGAAGATCTTTGGGTTTTAGACAGACAAAACAAGGACTTTGTAGATGTCACCTTGAGCTCTCTGAACTTTTCTTGGGCATTTTTTAGAATTGTCTGACACTGAAGACCAAACCATTAATCGATTTATTGAAAAATTATGAGCAGATTAACCTATATATTACTATACTATACTATTACTATATATAATTGCTAGTTGCAGCTCTGTCAATGACAAATTATAAAGATCATGGTTTTTCCATATTTTCTAAAATTTTTGACTTTTGTGGCTTTATGGCATTTACCATTTCAACTATGAACTGTTATAAAATAATATATAACAGGATTTGTGGTTTATTTATCACTTATGAGACAGCAAATGTTGTAATAGCGCATAGACCTGTCGGTAATACCTACAGAGATAATATTTTGATTAACTGGAATATCATCATTCACATCTCTTTGACTCTGTGTTTGTCCTCTTCAGCCACCGTTTGATGGAGAAGATGAGGATGAGCTCTTCCAGTCCATCATGGAGCACAATGTGTCCTATCCCAAGTCCATGTCAAAAGAAGCTGTATCCATCTGCAAGGGAGTAAGTAATATTTACAGGGTTTCATAAAGCATACCACTGCTGTCATTTAAATGCTGGTGCAGATTTAAAATTAACTTGTTATTGTTGCCTGGTAGTATAACAGAAAGCAGGGCCTGTTCTGACAAGCTTTAACATTCAAGTGATGTGTCAACTACTAAAAAGCATTGCCATCAGATGCCATGCTGCTATTGTTGTTCATCAAAGTAATTAAAGCTGGAAACATGTATTTTGTGAAAACGATAACAGGGAATTTGGTAATTATTACATTTAAAAGCTTATGTATTTTAATACAGTCGATTTTCAGATTAAAACTGAGCTGTTGTAAATTAATGGGCACTCCAGTGATTTAGTATTGCACCTCAATAAAGTTTAGTGATTTGTGAGAGAGACCAAACAAGATTAAGTGTCTACAGTCATACTAGTGACTCTGTGAGGCTCTAGTTAAGCATAGAGGTGCTTTGAGCTAATTGCTAACATTAGCATGGCAACATGCTCACAACGACAGTGTTAACAACGCTAACATACTGATAGTAGGTAGGTATAATATTTATCATGTTAGCATGCTAATATTTGCTAATTCGTACGAAACAGAAAGTGTAGCTGGGGCTGTCAGGAATTTCTTTAGTTCCTTTAGTTTCCTATAATGCAGCTTGTCAGCACCTTTCATTAGATCCTCTAAGCCTGCTAAATGCCCATGTCTTTCATACTTCATGCTCACAGTTAAATGTGCCTCAAAATAACCCTAATGACATCACTATGACATCACCAGGGTTATTCTCTCAAACTTGATTTTACCACTGTTTTCATAGTTGTAGAGTTGAAACAATTAATCCATTAGTTGATTTACAGAAAAATTCATCTGCAACAATTTTGATAATTCTCTTTTTTTTCTCCGTTTTTGTTTTCATCCAACTCCAGCAGTAAATAATTTTGTAGTTAGTTGTTCCTCAACACAGTTGGTAAAGTCGAGTCATAGATTTGCATGGCTTTCAGAAATGGTGCTTTACTTAGCGACCACCTGGTCTGCTCACAACTGGCCATCACTTTTCTGTCATCATCACACTTATGCAGCGTCATGGTTGCCATGGTCATTATTTACCAACAAGGAAATTATTTTTTTTTAAGAATCAATTTACACACCAGAGCAGATTCAATTAAGATTCTGTCCCATTCTGATCAAGTCTTTTAATAACATACGCCGCCTCAGAGCCGGTGACAGAGGAGATTGTTCTGACCCCTCCTCATTCTTAGCTTCACATCTCATTTTCAAAAAATGATTCATGGTTGAAATTAAAGTGGCTGCTGAATCACAAAAAAAAAAATTGAGCTAAAGAAAGGCAGCGCAATTTCCTGTGACTATTTTAAAGCTGGTTGAGTGAAAACAGTTTGAGTATCAGTCTGGTTCTGCATAATGTTGCTGACGTGATAGTGTAATATAATAATATAACGCAGGCAAGAAGTGAAGATTCAAAAGTGGATATACATGCTTGCTTCAAATATATTGCAGCTTCTTACTCTTTCTCCTCTCCCTATTTTTACCTTTTCTTTCCCTCAAGCACCAAACTGCCTCTGTCACATCTTCTAAAATGTCTTCCTCTGTTTGTCACCAGCTGATGACCAAACACCCATCAAAGCGTCTTGGCTGTGGCCCAGAGGGAGAGAGGGACATCAGAGAGCAGGCCTTCTTCAGACGCATCGACTGGGACCGCCTGGCCAACAGAGAGATCCAGCCGCCATTTAAACCCAAAGTGGTGAGTGATGCTGCGAGCGAGTGTGTGAGAGAGTGTTTATTGTACATGTGTTTATACAGATGATTGGTGTAAATCTGGGTATGTGCAGCTGAGTGTCTAAAATAAAATAAGAACATCAAATTGACCAGTCAGTCATACTCTATCATCTATGGAAGAGCAGTTGTGAAACCATTTACATGGATAAAATATCTATATATGAATATCAGTAATTAGTTAATGCAGCTAATTAAATAAAAAACAATAAGTCCATAAAACATCCTGCTCATTGATTTACAACATTGCCTATAATGGTCGAATACAACCAAAGTCGTTTAAGGGAGAAATTTAAACGCTTCTGATGTTAGACAAATTTATATCTTATTACAGAATATACTTTATTGTCATATTGCTCAATTCACTCTGAAAAACAACGTCTTATTCTATGTCACTTTGTCATTTTTGCAAACTTTAAGTTATATTTCCAACCAAATGCTACACATTTTAAGCAAATTTGCAGAAAACATATGCATGCAAATCAGTGTGGTTTGTGGTTAATTTTGTCCGGTGAAGATGTTTTCCATTCTTTGACATTTGAAACATTATGACTATAAGATAAAGGTTCAGGGTTAGAGTATCGAGAGTGTCAAGTATCCCCCTTTATCCCCATCTCTCACTCTTCATCATAATATCACCTGTTGTAATTTGCGTTACAAGAATTAATTTTTGCTACTTTCCACTGAGTCTGGCATTTATGTTCTTTTCAAGAATTCAGGCAGCTGTCCACACATACTTTGTAGTTCTTTCATCTATTGCTTATTCTTTGAGCTTTTTTGTATGTCACAGTCAGTGGCAGCGATATGTTTGTCAATGCTAGTAACAAGAAGGAGGTAAACGGGCAAGGTGCAATACATTATTATTTATTCAATGGATCAACCTTTTCCCAAAATTCTCAGTATTAATACACTGTCTCTACCTAAGTCAAGGGATGTTTGCAGCTCATGAAATGCATAACACACATAAATATTTCCAAATGCAGAAAGAGATCATGGATGAGAAAACCAATGGACACAACAGTATCAGAAAATGACCATTAAACATCCAGCAGTGTGTTTTATTTCCCTTATGATCCTATTAAGGTTTTTCTTGCCTTTCGGCGTTCTGTGTGTGATGCTACAAATAGAAAACACTTGAAAAAAAAAAAAAAAAGCAATCTGTGTCATTCTTGAATGAATCACTGCTGAACAATTCAGATACTTCCTCAGAGAGACTTTAAGTGTATATACAGTACATAGGTGCATATTGTATGTCTGTGTTCCCATTCATCTTTACCCAGTGTAATGGTCTTTCTGCACCCAGCAGAGCATGAGGCTGGATCCCAGCTGCAACCACCCACCCGCTGCCACTGTCATATGCCCCCCCCCAAACACCTAAACCTCCTCCTGTCACCACAAACGCTCCTTTTCTGTTTGTAAACCCCCCCCGCATCCTCATCCCCTTGCTGCCCACAGTGCCTGAAGCAAGCGCTGCCACAAAGGATTAAAAATAGCTCTCTAAGAGCAGAGTCCCCTGTACTTCCACACAAGGGCCACAATAAATGCAGGGTTACACAGCGGATGTATGTGTCTCCATTTACGGAGGGGGGAGGAAAACATTTGCTAGAAGTGGATCCATCCATTCAGGGGGTTTTGTGTGGTGTTGTGTCACAGTTGTGAGCTCATACACTGCGTCATTAATTGGTCTGAAGGGTGCTCGCAAACAAAAGATTGATCTGAGGCTTTATAGCTTGGCTTCTGTAATACTACAAAGCAGCTGAAAATGCCTGACATGCTGATATGTCCCCTGGGAAAATGTGTCGCAAACAGCAGTTGCTGAAATCCGCTAGTGACTACAGATTTGTTTGGTTTTTTATGTTGTGTATTCCGCAGTTGAATTTGTCACATTTGCTCAAAAAAGTGTTGCGACTGTGCTGATGCATAGCAATATCCATATATCCAGCTGCATCAGACACATGACAGCCTGGAGTGAAGCTGCACACTGATGCTGATGACCTCCAAAGTGCTTAGGGTTAGCTTCTAATCTAATTATAACTTCTGCCCTGCTACACATAAGACTTCGACATTTTCCTGCACCACCTTCCCTCTGGGATTGTTAGGAAGCTTTCTAATAAAAGACTTGTGAGGAAAAGCCTATTAATCAAAAGTCTACAATCCTGTGAACGATAACCGTTAACTTCTTTTTGTAGTCATTTAAACTCTAGAGATCGAAATAATGATCAGCCCTCTCCACATCTAACAGTTTTTTCTACCCTCTTTCAGTGCGGCAAAGGAGCAGAAAATTTTGACAAGTTTTTCACACGTACCCAGCCTGTGCTGACCCCTCCCGACCAGCTGGTCATCGCCAACATTGATCAGAGCGAGTTTGCTGGTTTCTCCTACATCAACCCTCAGTTCATCCATCCATCCCTGCACAGCGTTGTATGAAAAGGGTGACCAACGTGAAAAAATATGGACTGTCACTGAATACAGGACCCTTCCAAAATCCAACAAACGTCCCCTCTGTCAACAGACTCATATCATCCTCTGAAGTGTTCTGTCTACTAGTTACCAATATCTGTGTACAGAAATGACTGAGGAGAGAGGGGGTAAGTGTTAATATTATGTTAAGTACAATCCGAAGTGAGTGAAAAAGTAGAAGGCACTGATATTTTCCCCTAAACATCTCATTATATGTTCTTCTGAATCTGTATCTGTGTTTCTCCGGACCTGCAGCCTTTTTCTCGTGTATGAATGTGTCCCAGTATCAGTTACTATCTCATTAGGTATTAAACATGCAAGACCCTTCTCATCCCATTTATGTTCACCATTTTACTACGCAACAAGCTGCAATGCACGACAAGAACGGAGATTTTTTTTCCGATCTGTCCCGGCTTTATCTACTTCTGAACTGCTACATGTGTATATTATATTTATATACTCACAGAAAGAGGTAGTATACTGTTACATGAGTGCCAAAGTAGAAGTGGAAGAAAACATTTCTATTGCAGTTCGTTTCTTGAAGTCCTTGTAATGTTTTCCCCCTCTAGCCTTCCCAACAGTGTCAACACAATAAAGCCCCTACGCAGGGATCGTTTCTATCTGTTGTTTTGTAGAACGTGGAATTACACTGTATCCAATCAACATAGAGAAACAGAAGCACATTCTGCTTACAGTTACAATCTGTCTGGACCTTTTCAAAGCAGTGGGTGTTGCCTACAGTGGGTGAATGCAGAATATATGGTCAGAAAACTGTGGATCAAAGAGACAGTATTTTAAAGTATAAAGATGTTATTTCCATACGCACAAAGCAGATCTCTGTTGCATGCTTATTTTCTGACTGTATGAGCAGTAGACTCTAGGATGCAGTACGTGTCTGGTATCATTGTAAAGTTTAGTATTATGATATAAACTACGTTGATATATAATTGTTGTATGTTATGAAGAGTCTTATTCTGAAGAAGTTTCTAATTGTTAAGGCAAAAGGTTTTGTTCCTGTTTTATGTTCTGCTTAACTCAACTTTTATGTCCTAATGTATGTCCTTATTTTTTTTTGTTTCTGTTTTTTTTTTGTAAATATGTTTCAAAAGAGATGTTTCGAAAAGAGAAGTTACTTGCAGATTTTATACTATGAACTGAATGTGCTTTTATTACCTTAGACAGTTTGAACATTTCTATGTTTAGATTACCCCGAAGAAGAGATATATAATGTTTGGCTGAATCTTTGGTAGCTTTGGTATCAGCAAACCTTGTTATATGTATTTCCACTATTTATCCATTGTTTTCTACTACTCAGTGTCATATAGAGAATATGCAGCACCTACTGTGCGTGAAACAGTTGAATGCCCTTTTGCCTTGGTCGTCTCAGGGCTGACTCCCTCTGTAACAAACTGAATTCAAAACCAAGTTAATGGTATGAGGATTTCAGAAAACATGTCTTTTCTTTATATATTGTGTGCATGCCTGAGGCGAGGCCTGATCTAAGCATGAGAAAGACCCCTGCATGATACAGAGATCCCCGATGTGGAGCATGGAGTTTCCCCACCTTGTTGCACAGAGTGAGACAAACCAGTCCAACGAGCATCGTTTGCTTTTCTGCTCATCTCTTTTCACTCGCTGTCATGTAGCCCAACCTTTTTGGCTAAAAGGCTGAATTTTGAACAGACAAGTATATGTAAAATATTTATGTTGGCTTTTTGTTTCATGGTGCCAAACTGAGTCTTTTTGTTTCCAGTCAGGTTTGTCGAGCAGTTTTTTTTGTTTTTTTTTTCTTTGAGAGGCTACTACTGCGGTACACAAAGCTACAACAGTGAGATTTTGTAAAACTACCAAATTTAGAAAGGCTATCTACTGTACCACAGCTCTTAACCCCCTGAATGATTTACTTATCATGTAGACTGCAGCTGTCACATCCGGACCAAAATGGGATTTATTTTAAAGCTTTTAAAGTTTAAAAAAAAAAAAAAGAATGTTTACATATCTCACATTGAGAAACTGTTTCAGAGGAGAGATAAAAAAATAAATAAATAAAAAAAAAAAACAAAAACAGAGATTTAAGACAACCTTTGGACCCATGACAAAGATAACCAAATGTTAGGCCAGTCAGGGTACAGTACCACTACAGGCTACAATTAGAGCCACAGGGATGTTTGTATGTGTTTCCTTCCACTGCCCCTGCTTTTGTTAACCTGGTTCTTCTTGTTCCTCTGTTCATTGTGCTATGACAGATACTGTGTAAAAATAAAGTATGAAAAATATTTGTGAGCTGTGTTTTATTTTGGGGGAAAGTTGCTGCAGTTCAGCCTGAACACGTTGCTTACCAAATGATCAGAGAGTAATACATTTGTCAATTTTTACTGATTTTTCTTCTAACCCTTAGTAGGGGGCCTGATCTCTAAATTGTTAACCACTGGACTAAAATGCCTAACTGTATATAAAATAGATAATAATGAGATTTATGATAAAAATAAAAAGACAATAACAGGACAAGTAATATAACTAATAATGAGACCAATAATGAGAATAATAGTAATAAGTTGATGACTTAATCACAGATCCAGAATCTGCTCCAGAGGCAGAAATACCTGCAGAAAGTAACAGGAGGAGAGAGAAGAGGTGAGTGATTTAAAAAAAAAAAAAAAAAAAAAAAAAAACAAGAGACCATCTCGAGATCCAATCACACCAGAGGAAGCTGGAGTAATCGGAGA
>NW_019525243.1:823357-825023 GCF_002814215.2 Seriola lalandi dorsalis | reverse complement strand
ATGACAGAATAGAAAGGCATGAAAATGTCATAAAAATATAATAATATAATAAGGTATAAAAATGTCATAAAAACGCCATGGTATAGGAAGGATTAAAAATGCCATAAAAAATATCAAAATATAGTAAGGTATAAAAATGTCATAAAAATGTCATAGTATAGTAAGGTATAAAAATGCCATAAAAATCTCATAAAAATGTCGTAGTATGGTAAGGCATAAAAATATCATAGAAAGGCATGACAATTTCATAAGAAATGTCATAGTATAGTAAGGTATAAAAATACCATAAACATGTCATAGTATACTAAGGTATAAAAATATCATAGAAATGTCATAGTATAGTAAGGCATAAAAATGCCATAAAAATGTCATAGTATAGTAAGGCATTAAAAACGTCATAAAAATGTCATGGTACAGGAAGGAATAAAATGCCATGAAAATATCATTGTATAGTAAGGTAAAAAATGTCATAGTATACTAAGGTATAAAAATGTCATAGTATAATAAGGCATAAAAATGCCATAAAAATGTCATAGTATAGTAAGGCATTAAAAACGTCATAAAAATGTCATGGTACAGGAAGGAATAAAATGCCATGAAAATATCATTGTATAGTAAGGTAAAAAATGTCATAGTATACTAAGGTATAAAAATGTCATAGTATAATAAGGTATAAAAATGTCATAAAAATGTCATAGTATACTAAGGTATAAAAATGTCATAGTATAATAAGGCATTAAAAATGTCATAAAAACGCCATGGTATAGGAAGGATTAAAAATGCCATAAAAAATATCAAGATATAGTAAGGTATAAAAATGTGATAAAAATGTCATAATATAGTAAGGTATAAAAATGCCATAAAAATGTCATAGTATAGTTAGGTTTAAAATGTCAAAAAATGTCATAGCATAGTAAGAAATAAAAATGCCATAAAAATATCAGTATAGTAAAGCGCAAAAATGCCATAAAAATGTAATAGTATATTAAGGCATAAAAATCCCATAAAAATGTAATAGTTTAGTAAGGCATAAATATGCCATAAAAATATAATAGTATGGTAAGGCATAAAAATGTATGTCATAGTATAGAAAGGCGTGAAAATGTCATGAAAAATGTAATAGTATAGTAAGGCACAAAAATGCCATAAAAATTGTCATACTATAGTAAGGCATTAAAAAAGTGAAAAAAATGTCATATTATAGTAAGGCATAAAAATGCCATAAAAATGTCATAGTATAGTAAAGCATAAAAATGCCATAAAAATTTGATAGAATGGTAAAGCATAAAAATGTATGTCATAGTATAGAAAGGCATGAAAATGTCATAAAAAATGTAATAGTATAGAAAGGTAAAAAAAAAAGTCATAATATGGTAAGGTATAAAAATGTCATAGTATAATAAGGTATAAAAATGTCATAAAAATGTCATAGTATAGTTAGGTTTAAAATGTCAAAAAATGTCATAGCATAGTAAGAAATAAAAATGCCATAAAAATATCAGTATAGTAAAGCGCAAAAATGCCATAAAAATGTAATAGTATATTAAGGCATAAAAATCCCATAAAAATGTAATAGTTTAGTAAGGCATAAATATGCCATAAAAATATAATAGTATGGTAAGGCATAAAAATGTATGTCATAGTATAGAAAGGCGTGAAAATGTCA
>NW_019525243.1:822030-822420 GCF_002814215.2 Seriola lalandi dorsalis | reverse complement strand
TCTCTCTCTCTCTCTCTCTCTCTCTCTCACACACACACACACACACTTGTACTCCTATGTGGGGACAATATTATCATTATTATAATTATGATCAATGATCTCTCTCTCTCTCTAGTATACAGAAGCTATATAAATAAAAATTGACCTGATTTGACTTGCAGCTCGGTCCATTGAAGTTTTCAAGTGTTCTGGCTCGCCTGACCGAGTGGTGCTATCCGTGGTACTGAAAGGGAGATTTATCGTCACCCCATGTACCTGCAAGAGGAAAGGGCAAAAACAGTAACACGCTCAAACTGTTCCTCATAAAGATAGAAGTACAAGTCCCCCCCCCCCTTCTCCCCTCTCTGTCTCTCTCCTTACGTCCTTCCCTCCCCTTCTCTCCCAATACTT
>NW_019525243.1:691133-821980 GCF_002814215.2 Seriola lalandi dorsalis | reverse complement strand
ATGACAGAATAGAAAGGCATGAAAATGTCATAAAAATATAATAATATAATAAGGTATAAAAATGTCATAAAAAATGTCATAGTATAGTAAGGCATAAAAATACCATAAAAATGTCATAGTATACTAAGGTATAAAAATATCGTAGAAATGTCATAGTATAGTAAGGCATTAAAAATGTCATAAAAATGTCATGGTACAGGAAGGAATAAAATGCCATGAAAATATCATTGTATAGTAAGGTAAAAAAAAGTCATAGTATACTAAGGTATAAAAATGTCATAGTATAATAAGGTATAAAAATGTCATAAAAATGTCATAGTATAGTAAGGTATAAAAATGTCATAGTATAATAAGGCATTAAAAATGTCATAAAAATGCCATGGTAAAGGAAGGATTAAAAATGCCATAAAAAATATCAAAATATAGTAAGGTATAAAAATGTCATAAAAATGTCATAGTATAGTTAGGTATAAAAATGCCATAAAAATATAATAGTATGGTAAGGCATAAAAATGTATGTCATAGTATAGAAAGGCGTGAAAATGTCATGAAAATGTAATAGTATAGTAAGGCACAAAAATGCCATAAAAATTGTCATACTATAGTAAGGCATTAAAAAAGTAAAAAAAATGTCATATTATAGTAAGGCATAAAAATGCCATAAAAATGTCATAGTATAGTAAAGCATAAAAATGCCATAAAAATTTGATAGAATGGTAAGGCATAAAAATGTATGTCATAGTATAGAAAGGCATTAAAATGTCATAAAAAATGTAATTGTATAATAAGGTAAAAAAAGTCATAATATGGTAAGGTATAAAAATGTCATAGTATAATAAGGTATAAAAATGTCATAAAAATGTCATAGTATACTAAGGTATAAAAATGTCATAGTATAATAAGGCATTAAAAATGTCATAAAAACGCCATGGTATAGGAAGGATTAAAAATGCCATAAAAAATATCAAACTATAGTAAGGTATAAAAATGTCATAAAAATGTCATAGTATAGTAAGGTATAAAAATGCCATAAAAATGTCATAAAAATGTCGTAGTATGATAAGGCATAAAAATATCATAGAAAGGCATGACAATGTCATAAGAAATGTCAAAGTATAATAAAGTATAAAAATGTCATAGTATAGTAAGGTATAAAAATGCCATAAACATGTCATAGTATAGTTAGGTTTAAAATGTCAAAAAATGTCATAGCATAGTAAGAAATAAAAATGCCATAAAAATATCATTGTATAGTTAGGTAAAAATGTCATAAAAAATGTCATAGTATACTAAGGTATAAAAATGTCATAGTATAATAAGGCATTAAAAATGTCATAAAAATGTCATAGTATACTAAGGCATAAAAATGCCATAAATATGTGGTAGTATGGTAAGGCATAAAAATGTCATAGAAAGGCATGAGAATGTCTTAAAAAATGTCATAGTATAATAAGGTATAAAAATGTCATAGTATAGTAAGGCATTAAAAATATCATAGTAAGGTATGAAAATGTCATAAAAATGTCATAGTATAGTAAGGTATAAAAAGGTCATAAAAATGTCATAGTATAGTAAGGAATAAAAATGCCATAAAAATGTCATAGTATAGTAAGGCATGAAAATGTCATAAGAAATGTCATAATATAATAAAGGTATAAAAATGTTAGTTAGTTAGTTAGTATAGGGGTTGCAAAGTTGGTTCAAAGTTTTTGCAGATCAAACAGTTGTATGTGTTTGCGTATGTGCGTGCGTGCGTGTGCGTGTGTGCGCGCGCTTGTGTTGTGTTAGACAGAAAAAAGGAGAATGGCAAGACACTATGTAAGTCGATCCTTACCTTTTAGATCCATGATTTTGCAAGTTTTAAGAATCTACTTTGCAGGGCAGTCAAAGTCAACGATATAGCAGTATTTTCCTCTGTGACCTATTTTCCTGCTCCTTCTCCTGCTTTTTGTGTTATTTCCACTTGGTAAAAAACGTTTTTATGATCCGACTAGATGGTAGCTGTGTAAAACAACGTCTTCCTGCTGGCAAGACCTTGCCAATTTGATTTTGCAAAACTTAAGCCAATCCACAAATCTATATCATGACAGTTATTAAGAGGAAAAACTTCGAAATGTATCTCTAACCAGATCCGCCGTGTGTCTGACAGGTGGTTCCTCCAGTATGTATACACGCTGAGGTTCTAGAGTGGCTTTCGTCATAGAGATTAGAACTTCGAATGATACCTCATAATGAGATGACCACAGAATTCTCTCTCTCTCTCTCTCTCTCTCTCTCTCACACACACACACACACACTTGTACTCCTATGTGGGGACAATATTATCATTATTATAATTATGATCAATGATCTCTCTCTCTCTCTAGTATACAGAAGCTATATAAATAAAAAAAACAGTAACACGCTCAAACTGTTCCTCATAAAGATAGAAGTACAAGTCCCCCCCCCCCCTTCTCCCCTCTCTGTCTCTCTCCTTACGTCCTTCCCTCCCCTTCTCTCCCAATACTTGCATTTAACAGCTGAAATCAAGCAGCAGAGCAGCACGAGGCGTCTGACTCTTTTTCTTCAATTGAAGAGTTGCACTGACGCGCCGCTGCATCGTTGGGCTTCACTTTACAGTTTTCGGAAGGAATTTGTGACCAAATCGACGGAGCACCGTTTGATTTCCAATCGACAGACTTTCTCTCCCTGTCACTGCAGGAGATCATTGCTGCAAGTGCAGGAAACTCAGCGAGCTGAGACAGGACACATCAAACAGGTGCGAAAAAACAGCGTGTAAGTCTGATGGACTCACCGTCGTAAAATAACGTATTTGAATGACTTTATTTGCATATTATATTTTATGATTTAAAAAAATATATAAAAAAATGTTGAATTCCTTCTATTCCTCCTGCTTCTATTTATATGGACTTAGATTGCGATGTGTTTCACTGATCAGTATGATGCTTGTTGAGACTTGACGTTTTGATTTGGTCGCAGTTCTATTTCTCTTTAGTAGGCTAGTATAATACCACAGTCCTTTGTGCACAATACTGTTACAGGCTACATTTGTGTATACACATGTATACAGTACATATAGACTATAGTTAATATTTATTTGCCTAATATTATTTGTATGATAGCCTACTGCAAACTGCCACAAGACATGATACAGTCGCAAGGACACATTGTATCCTCAGGGCAGACATTGACGTGCTATAGTGAAAACCATTCGTCAATGACAGTCACAAGTTGCCTTCGGGAAAATTGCATTGGAGGAAGGCTACTATATGCTGCATGAGACAGAATTAAATCATGACTGATTACATGACTACATATATATATATATATATATATATATATATATACACACATACATACATACATATATATATATATACACACATACATACATATATATATACATACATATATATATATACATAAACACATTTATATATATATATATACATAAACACATTTATATATATATATACACACACATACATACATACACACACACACACACATACATAAAATATATATATATATATATATATATATACACACATACACACTATATATATTATATATCTCTCTAGTCGTGTGGTAGCACAGTTTGTTTTTATCTTACTGGGTTTCTACGTTAACAATTACTTGATAATCATTTGATGACTGATTCAAAGAGAGTCAAAGCCATCTGCACATATTAGGCTACATGAAATCAAATTATTTTCAATGTCATGTTGCCTTTTTTTTTTTTCTTTCCCCTTTTATCTGTAGTGTTTAGTAAAGCAGATTTTAGACAAATTTCTTCAGGACATCATTTTTATTCAAAATAATACTGCCATGTAATCTCAGTGTTCTCAGTGCCAGCCCAGCCAGCTCTGTCATTATCTAATAAAAATAATACAGCTAATAATGATAAGAAATTCAAGGAACTGAATATGGAAAGTACCAGTTTTAATACAACTTGGACATATGGACCACTTCAAAGTCAGGTGATTTTCCTTGATCAGGGACAAGCTGATATTTTTGAGTGTTTATCTGAATAATACTTTACCCCCCTAAGCACTGCCAAGGTCTCTAAACAGGTTAAGTTCAAGTTGTTGAAAGGCCAACAGAGAAAGATTTCATGTTGCTCGAGATACCTGCTGGTAGAGTGCAATATGTCCATTTTAAAAAATGTGCAAAAATTTAATAAACAGTCAACTCATGAAAAACAACTAGAAGTAACCCTAATTAATTATAGTTCAGCCCTTGCAAAGTGAGCCAATCATCAGGTGACAATGAGTCTCTCCTGGACAGTCCTCCCTCCATCACAGTCCATAGATCATTCACATGTGTCGTGAACAGGACCTAAATCATTACCCTGTCACTGCAGATTATGTCTTATACCATATGATCAGCCTGACAAATCCACACTCTGACTTGCTTTTATGAATATCCAACCGTTTCGAAGGCTGCTGGATTCATGGCCGTAAAATGTCAAAACCCAGTCTTGGATTTCCAATAATGTGAGCATTTGTATTCAGAGTGTTACATCACAACATGTTTAATGCTCCTCAGTCTGGAGGCTCAAATGGGCTTATTATCAGCTCAAACTTCATTATTCTTTTTATAGCAGGTTGGACAGATTTTGCAGTACCATGGACTGAATTAAAATTTATTGTGAATATAAAAACTTTCATTTTAGAGAAAGTTAAAGTGTTAAGTAGGAAGTTCAGAATTGATTCACTATCACCATGGGCATATATCCAAGCCATGTATCCAATCCAACAAAAGGTTTCATTCTCATAGTTGAACATGAAAAGAACGAAGACACACATGGGTTGCGGGTTCTGAAAGGATAATAAAGAATAAAGATTAAAATGAGCACAACAAATCAAAATAGTGTCATTATATACTAATTAAAGAAATAAGGATTAAGAAGGTTCTCTGAGACCAACATACAAATGATAGGAACTAAAGAGTAACAAACTTCTTACCAGAAACTGCCACCCCATGTGAAGGTGAAAAAAGAGTGGAGTGAAGCCAATAAATAATCTTGTAGTGCCCAGGTGAACTCTATCAGGTAAATGAGGGGTAGAGGGTGAGAAAACAAGAGCCAATCAGTGATAAAAATAAGAAAGGAAGTGAGGTAGGTGAAGAAAGGAAGACGAGAATCAAAGAAAATAGGGATCTTTACTACATAAAGATTAAAAATACCAAAACAAATTTACATGGTACTTTCTTTCTGTGAGTCGAAAACTGAACCTGAAAATGAGACATGAAGATTATTTTGTGATGGAGTCAAACAAAGTTAGATTTGGATTGAATTTAGCTGCAAGACAACCAAACAAAGACATTATTGATTCCTCCAGTTACCCAGCTGCCCTGACATTTCATATGCTGCTCATCATGACGAGTAGATCTGACTTCCCAAATCTCAAAATGCACTCTGACATATTATGTGGACAGGAGAAGGAGATGAAGCTCACTCCCTTATCGTCCTCACTGTCTCTCATCCTCTCACCCACCTACTGTACCTCTCCTCCTTTGCCTTTTCTTCAGTTGAGCTCACAAAGCACTTGCACGCACACATACACACCTTCAAGGTCCTGAGAGTGTCCTTCATGAGGTGATTGCGTAAAACACTGACATTGTTGGGGTTGTTTTTACATGAGTTTCTCTGGTAAATTCAGGAGCAGAATATTGCTGATAAAGGGTCTAAAAAGGGACTTCCCATGGCTTTTTTCAGTCTGTTTTCATCACAATTTTTGTCTGTTATGCTACGTGACTGGTCTTCTGTTCATTCAGAACAAAACAACATCCAATCACATATCTGGCTCTGACCTGATTGTCATGATTAGAAGAAACCGTAAAGACATTGATGACATTATAACAAATTTGAGGTTTTTATTTATGAAAAATTAAAACCAACTTTGAAAAAGGGACACTTTTAAATAAAAAACTACTGCAGTAAATGACCAGCAATATTATTTTATAATGTCTTAAGTATGTATTTATTTAAGTAACAACACTTTGGGTCTCCATGTCCAACCTCCTCTTAAGTTTTACCAGTAATTCTACCTCTTTCCATTTTCTCCTCCAGACTTTTCCTGGGACTTTTTTATTTTTGATTGCTGGAAGCTCCCCCCGCTGTCGCCATGAGCGCGTGCAGCAGGAAGGCCCTGACGTTGCTGAGCAGTGTCTTTGCAATCAGTGGCCTGGGGCTCCTGGGAGTGGCAGTCAGCACCGACTACTGGCTGTACCTGGAGGAAGGCGTCATTATGCCTCTAAACCAGAGCACTGACATCAAGGCCTCACTGCACTCGGGCCTCTGGAGAGTCTGCTTCCTGGCCGGTTAGTGGCAAGATTGAGGGTTCCAAAATGTTCCAAGATTTGGGATTGATTTCTCTGTGCTCCTGCAATTTGATAGCTAATAAAGTAATCGTGTGTAAATCAGGATTGTGGCACAGACAGTGGCATTAAATTTTAAAGTGGAATAGTCCTATTCAAAGAAATTAATTTATACTGTGCAGAATCTAAATCTGGCAGCAGCAGGGAGCTGATGCTGTCACACTGACATATCATCACTGTATCAGCCAGATTTGACATTCACACAGAATGGCGTTCACAATTACTTCATCAGTGTGTGTGTGTGTGTGTGTGTGTGTGTGTGTGTGTGTGTGTGTGTGTATGTGTGTGTGAGAGAGAGATTGTAAGTATAGCATACAATGGGTGAAGTGAGAGAAAGAGCAACAGAAAGAAAGAAAATGTGTCTGTATTCCTTCCCTGATGCAGTACAATCAGTCCTGCAATATAATTCTACACACACTTACACACACAAACACAAACACGCACACACACAAACACACACACACACGCGCGCATGCACACACACACACACACACACACACACACACACACACACAAACAATCTTGCACCTACAAGTCTTCAGAGACAGATGTCACGATCGTCGTGCCACAGAGTTAGCTGGTGGATGACGCCAGCTGGTGTTCTGTATGTGACAGTGTGTGTGTGTGTGATGCTGAAGTGATAAATACAGCTGTGTAGCTGTATTTGCAGGATGTGATGTGACTCACACTTACTGTTGAAAAAAAATTGATGACTAAATATAAGGGGAATAGGCATCATGAAGGAAATCCAGGATGGGGGGGGGACCTTGTAGTTGATCAGATCTCCACTCAGGTTGAAAATGAACAGATCTATGCTGAAATTACCAAGCTCTAAGCCGTTAATTGTCAATAATTTGGATACTAACTTCATGGACACAGCAAATTTACTAAAGTAGATTTTACTTTTTGGTGTTGTTGCAACAATTGTCATTTAATTAATTCAAATCCTAATTCCATCAAATATTTTGTGCAATATGCTTATTTGCCTCCAGCTACATACTCTGCATTGCATGCAAGTGGTATCAGTCTCTTTTTCCCGCCTTTTTTACCTTCAGTCTGCAAGTCACTAATATCTCCTGTACTTCTCTCCCAATTCCGTCATCAGCTCCTCAGTATATATACCTGACCTTTAGCCATTGTAACCTGTTGGTTCATCTATTGTCGCATCTCAGCTGTAGTGGCCGATCTTTTCTTCCCATCTGCCCTGTAATAACCCATTGTCTGCCTTTTTGGACTTCATGTCTGCCTGTTTTGGCCAGAAATCTTTTGCTGTTTTCTAACAGTTTTGTCTATGAGTTGGGTGTTTGAGTCCACAACCTGTTTTACTTAGCTGTTAAATTTATTTTTATTAATTTAAAATTATTAATTTATTTCATAGGGATATGTGTGTGTTTTTAGGAGTGAATTAATGTTCAGTATTCCTCAGATAATATGGACGGGAGTATGTTACTCTCAGGACAGAGATGAAAAGCGAAGCTGCACGACTCTTTCTTCATGTAATATCTTTTTCACCTTGTCTCTTTGTCTATTTGTCTCTACATCTCTGATTCCCTCTTCAGGTGATGAGTCTGGTCGGTGCTTTACCATCGAGTACATCATGCCCATGAACGTCCAGTTGACGTCAGAGTCCACAGTCAACGTGCTCAGTGAGTAACAACAGCAGAAACCTCCAACACCAACCTCAGGCTTGATAACTCAAGATTCCCCTTGAGGTTATTCACATGAACAGCTGAGGCATTTTATCCATAATACTGTCGTTTTCCAATAAGGTTTTGTTCAGAAATCTGAGTGTACCCAGACAGAGAGTCTGAGTCATCTGGGCTCTCATGTCTCTGCCCTGCTCCTCTTCAGAATACTTACTGCCTCTTCACAAACAATTCACCTCAATGTCAAAGCCTTACTGAGGGATCAATCCACAGATGATGATCAAGTGTCTGCATTTCATTTTTATTTCAAGAGTCACTGTTTGACCAACAGATGTGTTTTAGCTAGAGTTACTGTAAATACTTTTCTATCAAACATGACAAAGTGAAACAGCTTCATTTTAATGAGGCTAGATCTAAAAAACATCACTTAATTTCTCTGTGAGATCAAATTAAATACTACAAAGCTCATCTGTCTATGAGCATATGCACTCTCTCTTTTTGCCTTTTTGTGAATTATACATAGTAATTTCATTATGTTGATTTATGACCAGAAATATCACATTGCTTCTCTGGCTATGTTGGGGGTCAAAAGCAGCTTTGCTTTGCTTTGATTTACACACATAAAACATTACAAATACATAGTATAAAGTTTTTTTTATTAATCGTATTTGCAGGTGAGGTAAGAAACCTGTCTAGGGCCTATGTTAAAACCTCACTTCAACATAAGGATTTAAATCATAGAAAATGAGGAAAGAAAAAAAACCCAAAAAACAAAAGCTTTCATTCTCCACTGTCTCTTCCTCTTCAGAGATGATCCGCTCAGCCACTCCATTCCCTCTGGTCAGCCTTTTCTTCATGTTCATCGGTTTTGTCCTTAGCAACATCGGGCATGTTCGGCCACACCGCACCATCCTGGCCTTTGTCTCTGGAATCTTCTTTATCCTCTCAGGTACACCGATCATCCTCCTGTTCTTATGTCTTGACACGTTTTGTATTTTCATCTTCTGTCTTTTAAAACCCAGACCTTTTCTACTCTACTCTCTGTGTCTCAGGTTTAGCGCTGGTGGTGGGCCTGGTGCTCTATATTTCCAGTATAAATGATGAAATGCTGAACAGGACTAAAAGCAGCGAGGCCTATTTTACCTACAAATACGGCTGGTCCTTCGCCTTCGCTGCCATCTCCTTCCTGCTCACTGAGGTGAGCAACAAACCATTAACACAAATGACAGCTGTTCAGTACAGCTGTGCTATCAGCACAAAATATTTCACTCAACATCTGTCATAACTAAAATTTACTATAAACTTTAATAGTCAGCAGAGCTGCAACAATTAGATGATTAATCAATTAGTTGATTAGTTTTTTTTTTCCAGTTTGGTTTAGATTGGCATGTACAATGAGGTCCACCAACAGTCATGCAATAAACACTATTGCTGAGTCTCAACTTGATACTAAGTTTATACAGTATTATTTTATATGCTAATCTTTGTAGTATAGTGCTTTGCACTTAGTATGCAAGAGAACAACATACTTGACTGTTTCCAGCTGACAGGAAAAGGCACAAAAAGCTTGGCACTACACGTTAATCAATCTTTAACTTAAGAGAGCCAGAAAGCTTTCATCCTCAACTAGGTTTATATTTTCTCCAGCTGTGAACAGCTGCTCTATTTCCTTTGTGAAACAACACTGCACTCAAAAATCAAAGGGTTTTTAGTCTGTATAATAACAGATTTGAGTCTACTACCTTTCCTTCATCACTTTATGTGTGAACATACATAACTCAAAACCTGCTTTTTAGTGTGTAGTAGTAGTTTAGGATACAGCTTCCCTTTTTGAATGTCTTGTCAACCTTGATTTAAATTTTCGTCAGGATTTAGCTAGAAGTCGGCAGAATATTTCGAAACAGCAATTTCTTATTTCTTTTTTTGTTTTTCCAGAAGCGTAAGATTGTTATTGTGTCTCCTTTGACACTTGATAGAGTTGACTTGACTATATTTAGAGTCATTAGTATTCACTGCCTACATGTGGCCGCAGAGAGGAACTGCAACAAATCATTGAATGTTCTTACCAGCATAAAGATAGAGAAATAATCACATACTATAACTTCCAGTGAATATTCTCACAAAAAACATTTAGAGACCTGTTTAAACGAGAAGTGATTTGTGAAATTGGATTGTAAGATGCATTTACTGTGATGTTGTACAACCAAAGTAACTGACTGAACACAGTAAAATCCAGAGATTATTTTCTTTGCGTCAAAGCATTTATGAACTTATCCTTTCATATATTTGATATTTTGGCTTGATTTAAGTCTCTTCTTCACTGCAGAGTGCAGGCGTCATGTCTGTCTACTTGTTCATGAAGCGCTACACAGCAGAGGAAATCTACCAGCCTCGCCACCCCAGTTTCTACCGCCCTCGTCTCAGCAACTGCTCCGACCACTCAGGCCAGTTCCTCCACCCAGAGGCTTGGTCACGCGGACGAAGTCCCTCAGACATCTCCAGTGAAGCTTCACTGCAAATGAGTGCCAGCTACCCTGCTCTCCTCAAATGCCCCGACTATGATCAGGTGTCGTCTTCACCCTGTTGAGGGGACAGCCATCACACCAGAGGCCACCTTACGGTTACTAAAGGGTCATGGAAGATCACTATAGGGTCAAAACGCCAGGTGAGAACAGTTTTCTTTCAAAAAAGGATACAACTTAGATGTAGATTATAAGTTTGTTTTTCAGGGAGGAAAATATCTGCGGGGGAGGACTTGGAAATATGTCCCTCTGAGCTGGTTGTGTTTTTCAATAGGGTCAAAGATGCTTATTGGGAGTTTGTTGTTGTAGTAGAGCCTATATCTTTTATAGTCAGAGGAACAGTCTAAGGTTTTAGAAAAAAATCAATACATGGTTGTGGTGTTTTTCTCTCTGAGAAGGTCTCAAAGTTTTTCCAGAAGGTATGCAGAGGACATTTTGGTTTAATGGTATCTGTGCATTTTACCCTCCAGTGCCTCATAGTTTTTTGTTTTTTTTTGTGAATGTCTTTGCTTCCTCATTTTGCAATAAATAAATGTCCCTCATGCTTTGGGACCTTTTTTGATCAAAAACTTAATCATGGCAGTTTTGATGGATTATGTCACACTGGAATAATATAAGGATGTGCAATGTTTCAGTTTGCCAATAAGCAAGAAAATTAAACTGTTGTTGTTCCATTAATGGAATTTTAGCCAATCATTTTGTCCCATAATGTGGAGCATGACTACGGAATAGAGACGCCACTTGAAACCCAAGTCTGAACTGGGATTTTGCCTCTTTGGTTCTATTTTTGTGAGTTTTGTGAGTGATGTTGTGCAGATCATAGTGAAATGCATCCTGTCCAGTGAATGAGGGGGTGTGCTGAATGCACTTTTGGTACTTTCATGGCCAGACTAGTGTGCAGAGTTGCAAATATGGAAATATACAGCACTGCCAAGAACAGATGTCTCATAAACTGAGTTCACTTTTCTGGACATGACCCAATAGTCACTTTGTTTTCCATGTGTAATACTAAGCAATTTTGTCATCACAATGAGCCATACAGTAATCATCTCAAGCAAGATACTGTATTAACGGTTATTGAATCCGTCACAAGAAACAGATAATAAACAGTTATCATCATCTGCCCTGCAGTTTCATATTGGTTCATGTCTACAAACATCTACCCAAAAACAAAACCTTTCAATTAGCCAAACCTGTCCCTGTTCTCGCACAGTGAAACACCACAGAGCAAAGACTTGTCAAATGTGACGCAATAAAAGGACAATCCACGGAGAATGTTTATTTACAATGTCACATTCAGCTGTGGTCATAAGATTCAGTCATGCTGCCACCTTGTCAACTATCACCTGAAGATAGGAGGAAACAGCCTCTCTTCAAAGTCTCTTTGAAGTCTGCCATCAAAACTGTAGATTTTTTTTCCAGGCAATGCTACATTTACCCACTGGGAGGCAGTATTTGGTCTTTTTTTGAAGTGACATTTCACCTTCAAAAGTCACAGTTCACAGTTTTTCTCTGTTTAATTCACAGTTTGTGACACAAAAAAAAATCACGATCCTCAAATCTGTAGTTTATACTTTTCTTGTAAATTTCACACAGACTTCAAATGTATATGTATATTTAAATATATTCAATTGATTCAATGATGCGCTGAGTTAGTCTTGTTGGTAAATGGGATGGATTACACTGCTTTTATAATAAACTGTATTGATCTCAAACGTGGCTGTCAACATGCTCATTGTGTAGCCTACATCCTCAAATGCATTAACTACATTTATGATGTATTACAACAGTAAGAGCTGTGAGGTAGATGAATGATGTCAGACACAGTCTTTCTACTATAGTTCTACAGTAGTTCTCTAGAGACGCTCGTCTTTGCTGTTACCTTGCTTTGCTTTGAGGCTTTGTACTTTACAAAGCCTGTACTTTACAAATGTACTTTATTGTACGTTATGTACACTTGCCACTTACCATTTTATGTCAAAATCATTATTATTGACACTATTACGTTTGCATATAACACCAGTAGAGGGAGCTCTCTCCTCAGTCATTCTGCTCCACATCTTCTCTCCCAGTTAGATTTCTCTCAGGGACCCAAGATGTTTTCCTTTACCTTTTCTGTTCTACTTCACTTGCTGTTATTTTTACCATGTATTCAACTAGGTAGAATTATACACTAGGTGTCTGTGTGATGAAGGATGATATCATACATATTCAAAAAAGCCTGTGACAGAGTCTGTGTAATTCATTTATGATAGCTAATTACTTATGCAAATATGTAGAGACCAGCATCAATAATGAATACACGATACATCTGCTGTAAGCTTTATGTATACTTTATGTAGATACACGTAATGTACAACGTGACCAATAGCTTTTACAGAGAATATAAAAGTTAATGTAACTATAAGCCCACACAGGGCGGTAGAAGATAATATTCTGCCCTGACCACAAGGCTTTCATTTTATTTTACAATCACATAGAAAACTACTGGTGTTTATAGTTTTTGACATCATCATCAATATTATAATCATCATTATCATCATCATCACCATCATCACTGATATTACTTCACTAGAATCATCATTATTAAATTCAAACATCATTTTCACTGTAATCGTTATCATCATCGTCATAAATACAACCATATTTCTCACTCATCAGTCATGGCTTTTTAACAGCATCATCACAGTTATTGATCAATATTATATATTGTTATTATATATTTACTTATGATTATGTTTAAGGCTTTTGTAAAGAAGACCCCAAACTTCAGCTGATGCAAATTTCTGCCTGACGGCTCAAGCAATGTTACACAGAGTGTGCATACTACAACAAAGAGACCAGAAACCTATACATTATATATACATACATAACTTAAGCATACATTGTTTAACATTTACAGGTAGTACTAAACCATTTCACAAATGAAAATAAATACAAAATGATAGGTGGTTATTATATAGTTTTTTAAAGAGTAACACAAAAGCAAGCAAGTATCTTTAGGATTACAAACCAAATGCAAACAGGATCACAACAATACATCGACCTTCACTGACATAGGCCATAGACAAGAAAAGAAAAAAAAGAAAAGCTTAATCGGACTGGTACCCTATAGGGCCATTGCACAGCTATAAATAAAACTTACCCATTAGACTGAGAAGACTCTCTATAATGAAAGTGATTCTAAAGTTATAATCCTTAAGATTTTCATGAAATCAAACCCAATTTTTGATACTAATTATGGTTGCTATTATTTATGGTTTGAATTTCAGCTGCAGTAATCATTCAAAGTATTTACATTCTGTATTATCTCTCTAAATATTGCTTAATTCGTAGTGGCGGAGTTCACCATCCCCCCACTGGATTTGAACTGCCCTCAAAAGCACAAGGGATTCGCAGGAAACAATAGATTTTTGTCATCCATTATTAAGGTATGGTCACATTGTACCACCGTCCTACGAATATTTGCTCCATTTTCCATTCACTTCTATTGAGGCCCATGCAACAGATAAATTTGCAGGTCAGAGTTCATCTTTGTTCAGCTTTTCAACACGTGGTTGTGCTCAATTGACCACTAGAAAACACTGCTGCATTGGAGAAGTTAATTATTTCAGCGTGTTTCTTCAACATGCACGTTTCTTTCAATACATTATCATCAGACTACAATTCGGTAATGTTGCTCTCATACACCATTTATGGTTTGTGATTGCTCTGATCAATATTTATTTATTATCCACTAGAAATACTGTTGAGTGAAAATGCGACGTGACTGTATCTTTTCCATTTTTAATTTCATAGCTCTATTAAGTTGCTGCCAATATAAATCCAACATTTCCTACTGCTGCTGCTTTACATTAAAAGCATTCAACTGGCAAAACACAAGGCTTTTATCGTGAAGCAGCCAAAGGACACGTATTTGTCACAGAGATTATTGCTGACAGTGATCGGTTACCATAAATGCATCTACAAAACAAGATAACATCTTTTTTAGCTTTTTTTAATTTTTTTTTTGTCAGCATATCGTTTTTCATTTTTGCGTTGGTGTTAGAGCAAAATGGATCAGCCACAGTGAGCTGTTAGATGTAGAGCTGCAGGAGACTTCTCAATAATAATAAGGTAACCAACTCCAATTACTCCTGCTGTGTGGAATAGTACTCAAGCCACAAGCAGCATGAAATCAGATCAGACTTGTTTGTTAAAATGTGAGTTTAGTTGGCTGCACTGTAATCATATAAACCAGTTGCTCCTCTGTTGTGTTTCTGACAAAGTAGATGTTAAGCAAGTGTGCAGCCAAATCAACTGGGGCCGAAATCTTAAGGATTACAACTTCAAAGTCCAAAAAGTAAGTTTCATCTCAAGCCTTGGCAAAAGCACCTTTACTAATCAACTAAAATAAAAAAGTATGCACATTTCAAAATTCTCTGCTCCACACAAATAAATGAAATCAGTCCAGCTGACTCAAGACTGTAATGCTTTGTTAGGAACCTAAATGTAAGCCAGCGCTGTTTTCTGAGGTTACTCTGAGCAGGGCTTCAGCCATGGCACCTGGAGAGAAGAATTCAGCACCAGAGTGAGATGATAACATGGTTCAGGTGAGGTTATACAGCGCTTGTTCATCCACCACCTCCCAAACACTTCTCTCTGTCCGTCTATCTCTTCCTCCTTCCCGAAATATTTCTATTCACCCTTACATTTCAACAGTCGTGCCCCATTTGGCTGACCACACATCTGAACTCTGATTTTGAATTACTATGACTTTTTCATAAAGCACAGTGGAGGGAACACTTCTATCACTTAATGCATGCACACTGCAGAAGCTGTGTGCACTGACAGCATGCACACTGCTGCATATGCTGCATTTACACACACACACACACACACACACACACACACACACACACCCACATAATGGTCTATAATAACCCACATGCAAATGCATGTGCACCTGAAACATGGCAGTTGTGCTTTAGGGAGACCTAGAAACATGTTATGACTATGAGAGGGGGAGGTAGGGGGTGTGCATGAGATGGAGGAGAAACAAACTGATTGGTTGGTTGTTCATGTGCTGCTCCATGCCAGAATCAAGTCCACATATCTGAGTTTCCTGGAGCTCTGCTGTCCCCCTCAGTAGTGTTTGATGTCTCTCCAACAAGTGCACAGACTTTGTGGACAGTCCAGGAGAGAGACTGAGGTTTGTCTTCGGGGGTTGAAGTCTTTTCTGAGGGTGACAGTCACGTCTGTGTTGAACCAGCTTTGTAGTATGTAGTTTATGTGTTCATGAACTGAAGGAGAAAAGGATGGGGTGGGGTGGGGTTGAGAAGATTGTCCCTCTTCACTTCTTATTAGCGATGCGTCTCTTCCTGGTGGCCAGCATGTCGTAGAAGGGGTCTCTGCTAATGCTGGCCCTGGAGAAGAAGCCAATCAAAGGACAGCAATTAAATAAATAATAATGCCACATGAGAGGAGGGTCTCCAGCATCTTTGATATGGAAATGTAGGCACATTTATACGAACCCCTGCCTTAACTAGATCAAAAAAAAGAAAAAAAGTTTGTGCAATGACCTAGTTTGGTTTCCATGGTTTCTGAAGAGGACCCCCCCACCCCCAAGTTTTTTGTTGGTACTCTGGTTTGCTGGAACCTCTTGCCGATTCCCTCCTCCAAAACTCTGCCAAATATGTAGTAAAACATACAATCACACAGTCTCCCTCACGCTATTCTGCAGGTTTATAGGTCTGACGGAGGGTGAACAATGGTGCTCAAGATTATCGACTCTTGCGTATTCTCCTGCTCCAGTTTCTCTTAGAGCGTTGGAAAGGCAGCGTACAATGAGAGCGAGTGACTCAGGAAGCCATTTGGGCTCTACTGAGGAGCCCAGTTTCACGGCTGCTAAATCCTGTTAGCACCAGCACAAAGCAAGAAGAGGCTCAACCCCCCACTGCGGATATCTCTGATTCCCTTTACAACGGCACACGCTGAAGAATGAGTCTGTATACGATGACTATCCCCCTCTTTCATTCCACTTATTGTCATTTTCAACAACCCAATTTCATGAAACAAAAACTCCAGTGTGGAGTGATCGAATCCTGGCAAGGCTGCCATGACTAACATGATATAACATTCCCTCCATTTGTGTCCTTAAAAATATGTAAAAACCTAATACATTCAATGGAACTGAAAATATAAAAATATGTACTCTTCTCCTTAAGTATAGCATGAATTCATTAATTCAGAGACAACAGCACATTTTACATTTTAAGTTGACCCAATTGGTCAAGCATTATCTAGGTCTGTGTGTTTCTGACTCAAGATAAGCAGATAGAGCGGTTCTTCTATGATCACCTCCTTTAGAAGAGAGCGGAAATCATCATTTCCATAAAAAGCCTTTTATCTCCCCAGACCCCCAGTCCTCTTGGACCCCTCTGGTGAAGCGCAAGCTGCGGCTTGTTAGCCATGTGGCTGTGAATGCATCAGCCCAGTTTAGAGTTGCCTCTCCTGGATAGGTTTGCTGGGTTTACTGGCTCACCCCCTGGGTGCTATAAGCAATGACTAATCCCACATCATTTCCCAAGTGAATACTGTTTTTTTTTTGTTTTTTGTTTTTTTTTTTTTGGGGGGGGCACTGCATTAGATTACAGTATACAAGTGTACTGTTCTGCTGAGCCAACTGTATTTGACATTGCACCAGCTTCTGCCGAATATAGAGCATCCAGCATTTAGGTCACCAACAGCAAGGTTATTATTACTGTGAGATCTATGTATGGCATCTGTCAGAAAAACAAAATTTGATTGTCTGTTTTACTGTCAATTAAATATTATAGTGGCACCCTCAATATTGATTTAGGTATGTTTAAAACCCATACCAGTATATTTTCTGGCGCTCTTCTTCAGCCTTGATCTTATAGTCCACAGGCTGGACAAGACTCAAAATCACAAAATCTACAATGTCTGTGGTTAATATATCAATATGAAATCACTGTTGAGTACCAGCTTTCTCATGAAGTCAAACACCCACCACAAGTAAGTGGACATCTAATTCTGGTCCATATTCTCATTTAGTCTTTAAGAACCTTCAAGATGATAGTTGGACAGTTTGGGAAATACGATTATTCACTTTCTTGCCAAGAGTTAGATGAGAACATTGATACCACTCTCATGTGGACCATGAAAATATGCAAAACTAATTTAATGCATATATATAACATTTGCTGTTTTTTAAATATATTATGCAGACATGAAATTAAGTGAAATAAAATAAAATAAAATCATCTGACACATGAACAATTAGAAGAAGTACTGTGTTGAATACCTCAGATGATATACAGATAAACATGGTACCAGAAACTGCTGTAAACAGTAAGGATAACTGAAATTAACACATTTAAATATTAGTTGAAGCCAATGAATGTGTCTTCTTATATTGTGTGGAGGCCATTTATGGGAGTTATACATTAAAGTGTGATGAGTAATACAGGAACAACCAAGGACAAATCTACATAGATTATTGTATGCTGTATTGAGTGGTTGGACGTCCGTTTTAGATGCGTTTTGATAAAAAACATCAGCATAGTCAAAAAATGGCCATACAAGTTATGATGCAAGTTTCTTCTTTACACTAAGCGTAAAACTGTTTCTGGACTGAAACAGAGCACTGGTTCCAAAATTAACTTTGCATTTTATATGATCGATGTGATGTTTAAACGTGAGTTCAGTGTTAAACCAAAGTACTTAATTTGATCAACTCTGTGCAGACTAGTACTATCATTACATGTGATTATTAAACTATTAGATTTTGTTTTAAGGCTCTTTCCAGTAGTCTAATAGTTTATTACAAAGGAGCCAGTTTTGTATGGTATTGAAATCAGATTGAAGAGCAGTTTGCATTTGAAATAAGTGAAGTTTAGAAGTATTTATGACAGTGTCATCTGCATATAGTTGGACAGAAGAATTGGAACATGTTGATGGCAGATCATTAAAATAAATTGTGGACCCAGCGTTGAACCCTGTGGTACACCTCTTTGTAGATCAAATGAGTCAGACAGCAATACTACGGTTTGCGACACCAGAAATAAACAAATTAGTTTTTGGCAGATAACTTTAAAATATTCCAGTGAGATAACCTATTAAATTAAAGAGTTACATATATGAAGCCAAGGATGTGGCAGCCATCAGCGAATAGGGAATCTTAACAAAGCAAAAACTGGAGGCTCTGCTTCGGCTCTCCAGATCCTGGATGTGGTCCATCAGGTATGTATTATCTATAGTCAGTTCCTTGGTCTGAACCTGGAGATCTTGTAAACTGTCCTCATTTGCCCCGATTCGTTGTTCTAGTGAAGAGACGTGTTCTCCGAGAGTATCAAGGGACATCTGGATGCTGCTCAGTTTTGTTTGGATCGGGTCCACCTTTGAATCCAGATGAGTGAGCATATCAGTCTTGATCTGTTGTATGCCATCCCATAAAGCTTGTAGGGAGATGTGGTTCTGTTGATCCAATGCCATTGTTGTTCTGATCAATATCCAGTCGTTGTGCCATGAATCAGTATATTTTGTCGAGCTACAGGTGAAAGTGCAGACAGGCCCATGTTGCACTCATTCACACTGCAGCCATCTTGATGAGATTACTAGGTTTGATATGATCTTAAAGAGTACATTCTGGACATTCATTCAAACCAGCTGTTAGTCTGTTTGAGCCTTGGCAGAGATCAACTGACCTATTCAAAATCAATTACATACTTTTTTGCACAATTTTCATGTTCCATGTTTAGGTGCTTGCCCTTTGACTATAATGCTAAAGGAATAGGTTCTTCATTTTGGAACATGTTTATTTGCTTACTTGCTGAGATTTAGACGAAAAGATTGATACCACTCTCATGTCTGTATCGTAAATGTGAAGCTAAAGCCAGCAGTCAGTTAGCTTAGTTTAGAATAAAGAATCGGGGGGAGTTATGTGCCATTATGATTGAAAGGAGTCTTACTTGATGGATTTAATCCACTCTTCCTTCTCCTCTGGCGTGGGAGCTGATATCCTGTACACCACATGGTTCCCCTCGACAACACGCCCATCTGCCTCCGTCTTGCAGGCTTTGATCACCTGGCCCTTATGATTGGGGTTGTAGAGCTCAAAACAGTTCTAGAGAAGGAACAAAGGACGGGGCATCAGTGATGTGCAGCTGTCAGATAATTAGACAACCTAATTAGTCAACATGTAATAAACACTGTAACCGAGGGGAAAAAGAAACTTGACATGTGATCTAAAAATGAAGCAACACTCACAGGTTTCCTGGGCTCCTCCACCTCCCTGATGCTGAGATTCTCCAGTGGGATGATCCCACGAGGCTCCTTGTCCTAAAGGAGAGAGGGATGAGAACGAGAAACATGAGAAGCCGAAAAACAACCAACTTAATACAAGGAAAACAAGAAAGAATATACAATAAAGTAGGAAAAGCAAAGAAATAGGCAAGAAGAGGAAAGAGGGAGGAAAAAGAAAAAGGGGGAAGTGCAGTGTGTTAAAGGATTACACAAGATGAAAATGAGAAGGGAAGAAAGAGGGAAATGAGGATAAAATCCACTGTGACATGTTTTGCTAGCATGGAAATCAACCTTGGTCCCCCCCTCCCTCCCCTGTTAACAGAGCAGATAATGTGTGTGCGGAGCAGTCAGACCAGAGGACGGGACATAATGATAGTGTCCTCAAAGATAATACCAGGGTAGAGAGAGGACAGTGCTGATGTAGCAGCTAGCAGGGACACAGAGGCACTGATAAAAATTGACAAGCACGCACAAATAAACGTAGTCTTAGAGTAAGAGGCACAGATGGACAACCACAAGCACACGTGGACACTCAACAAATAAGATGAATATATATTTGGGGATCACCCAGGTCTTCTTGAGGTAACAGATAACCTCCTATATGTGCCAATGTGGGTACAAATAAAGACTACAAAGCAAGACACCTTAAGTCAGTTAAGTTAACTTGCATTTTCTGAAAAGTGCAAATAAAAAATGACATAAAACCATACAGGCTATGACAATTTTAAGATCTACTGTTAAGATACTGTTTTGTATTATCCTCAATCTTAAATTTGGTTGTTAAATTTGTTAATCCCAGAATTTGTTGTAGCAAACCCAAACCCTGCATTTTCAATTACATCAAAATGAACAGAGACTATTTTCATTTCATTTAGTGTCTGAGGTGCTCCAAGCAGCCACTTCAGGTCAGTTCTGTAGACACACAAACGCACATACTTGCAAAGAGGCACTTCATCAATCAAATCATCATCTTGGCATGATACTCACTGTTGTGTACTCGAAGTAGTAGAGGCAGTTGTCTGTCAGAATGAACCACCTTCTCTTCCAGGTTTTCACTCGGCCCCCTGACAGGAAGAGAAAGAGGAGAAAGGAAGTGACACAAAGGCCACAGTGACAGACTAGCTGTCTCCCATCAGGAAAAACAGCAGGGATGTGACACTCATTAATGACGCCGGCCCACATCCACTTTGTTTTCTTACTCTTGAGAAAATTATAATGATATTATATTGTGGTACCATATGAATATTTGCTGCCAAGTCAGAACTCCTTTCTTCAGAGAAATGACTCAGTGGAAAAAGACCATGCATGCATTTTACATTATTAATTCTAGACATTTGTTTGTCAGTTCATTGCTGTAATTCAATTTCCTGAGTAAGAAAGGCTGCTTGTCATCAACCACATGATAGCATCATGTGACAATTAGACTCATCCATAAATACTTAATGCTCAATGAAGAACATGCCAATGAAAGGTTGATTAGTATGTTTGTCCGATTTTAAGTTTATGACAATCTAGATTTGAGTGTTACATGTGAAGTAAGTCTGATATTGACAATATATTGTATGTTCTTGTATTTCTTGTTATATTGTCTGATATAGGTTGGTTGTAGGTTTGCGCTTTTTAGCGGCTGAGAATTTTCTTATTAGCATCTATAGACTTATTATTTTAATTTTAGGCGTTTAAAAAGTTATAAAAGTCACCTCTAAAAACCCATATGAGATGCTTCTGGATTGCTTTTCTAGTAAAAAAAAAAAAGGTTACATTTATTCAAAAGCAAAAATGTAACACTATTTCAGAATCAATGTTCTGAACTTTGAGCGATTTTATCAAATCATTTTATCAGATCATTTACTGCACCTCATGTTTTGGTTTAATGCACTCCATTGCCACCAGTGTGGTGTAGCGGTTTAAATGTAAACATGTGATAAAGAGAATTCTACTTGGACTTTCTGAAAAATGCAGACCAGCCAGTTAGAAGAAAACTGAAGCAAACCAAGCATGTGATTAAAATCACCACTATCCCTCCCAACTTTGAGCTTAGTTAAATGATGACTCACACAACTGATAAATTATTACTGACTGTGCCTATTCATTTTTAAAAGGCAACAGGATAAAACCTCATTGGCTCCCAGGAGAAGGGAGCAAACAGCTCTTGATATGAACCTAACGTGGCACCAAAAGCACCCCTGAAGAAACACATGCAAACACACACATAAGCACAAAAACTTACACACATATACACACACACACACACACACACACACACACACACACACACACACACACACACACACACACACTCTCCGAACCCCGGAGCAAGTTCACCACCTCACGTGTTAACTTGTGCAAACTACATCCAAAAAAAGCAAAGACAGAGCGAGCGCAAATGTCCAACACGTTGGTTTGAAGCAGAATTCTGCCTCTGGCAGTGACTGCAGAGCCTCGTGTTGGAGGAAAACACCACTTTCTTCAGAGATGTGAACCGGGGACACTGAGGAAGCTCTCCTGGTGGGAGACGTGTGTACGGTGCGTGCATACAGGCTATGAGAACGGCATACTTAAAATGCATACACAAGCACAAGCACACAATTGCAGAGTCCAAACATGAAGACATGCACATGAGCATGCACAAGCAATTTCTGATAATTTCCCAAATATGTGTGTGTGTGTGTGTGTGTGTGTGTGTGTGTTTGTGTGTGTATGTGTGTGTGTGTGTGTGTGTGCTTTGACCTAAGACTCCTGATTAGTTCCTCTCTATACTAAGCATCCCTTAAGGTCACAATATTTTTTACTGCAGCATTTCCTTCCTGTTTTTGTGGCGCCTCACATCAGACTATATGGGCCACACATAATTACAAAAGCTCAGAGTTTCCTTACATTTCAATAGACTCTGGCTATTGAATTAACGTGGCCAAATTTCCGCTCGACATAGAGAGAGATATGCTAAAAAAGGCATTTATTCCTTCACATCCTCCAGGGTTTATTTTTAGAGAGTCAAATTAGAAATATTATAGTGAGAACTGGTGCGGGAAATGGCTCGAGGGAGAAACCGTACTAAAATGTAATCATGTTAGGTCTGTGAGCCACAATGGGGCTATTTGCATTCGTACTCACAGAGTTTGATGAGACTACAGAGACGTTACACGGAGTTGGAGGAATGTGCAGGTCAAAGCCAGGTGTGTGTGTGTGTGTGTGTGTGTAAATGTAGTAATAAACCAAATCACCTCCTGTGAGTTTGCCCTTTAACCTTTGACAAACAATATCCAGTATACTACACAGTTTTATGTTCAATAATAAATCAACCTAAAACTGCAAAGTTAATAATTAAAAGCACTCCAAAAAGGACTTAAATGAAAGGTGATAAGATGCTTTGGTATGTGAGGATTGCTGGAGTCGCATGAAAAAATGTCTTTTATGTGGTGTGAACTGCGGAGTGGTGGAGTGAGGTCCAAATCAAAAACACATGTAAACAAACAGAAACATGTGGCAAAATAGAGAGAGAAACAAGACCAATAACTGTATTACCTCACTGGGAAAGTATACAGATCCCTGGCACACACACACATGCCCACACACACAAACCCATACAGAAGAATTTACTAAGGTGTGTGTTCCTTCCAAAGTTACATTACAATACAGTCTAATGGTTTTCACAAGTCTTTGACCAGATGTGTAAACAATGCGTACGCACAAAACCACACATACACTGTTACTCACTTGAGCTTTACAGAAATGCCAAACATATGTTTGAGGAAATTCAGAAACATGGTTGCCATGTGGTTACATAGTTTGTCAACCAGAGGACAGAGAAGTTTATATTTCAACTGTAAAATGTCTCGCTCAGTAAGTATCTCAATAACAAGTCTTAGTCTGAATTTAAGAAAAACTGGATGTTTTCAAAAATGTTCATGTTGGTTTTTTGATTTTTTTTTTTTTTTAAACCCTCACATGTGGATATCAGCCATAAAAATCCAGTAGTGGTCAGCCTGTACATCTCATAAATAAACAAACATCTTATTTAAGATTGTATAATGAGAACGTGTGCACCAAACTAAAGACATAAGTCTTTAGTCCATTCAACCTCTTTCTAGACCTGCCTATCTTTAGCAGGATGTACATAAGTTTCACAGTGATTTGAGACTTATAAAACAGAACCATGTGTGTGAGAGCATTAGTGAACACGTTCCTCAATCTCCATCCTGCCATTTAAATTCTCACGCTGCTGTGAGAATAAAGCCACAGTTGTAGAGAGAAAAAATACGAGAGCAACCAAATAAAGTCATCCAGGATTTCTTGCATTCCCTCAGCAGGGGAATGTGCAGAGATGCTCACTAACCTAATTTGAGCAGCCAGCCCTCTCTGTCTGGGTTGAAGAACGTGTGTGTCAGGTCATTCCCATCATCCTCTGGGATCTTAAAGGGTTCGCTCTTGATGCTGTCGTATAGATTCTGCAGAGAGAAGTGGGGAAACATTGTTGAACAGAAAAGAAACTGGTTCACATTAACAGGACTCCAGATGAGCGCACACACACACACCATCTCCCTTCAAACATTCAACCCAGTCTTCAGATTAACGGTGCATTAAACACGACATTGACAGATTCTATTTCAGTGTCGGAAAGTGAGAGACAATGATTCACACCTCAACAACTTCAGGAGCTATGAGAGTCTTTAACAAAGTGTTTGTTTGTTTCATTTACATTAAGCCATGGGCGCTTTGGTACAGATGTCAGCCTACAGCATGTGGGTAGATCAACTTTGTTTTTATATCTTTTTCTTTGACAGATCACGAAACATCATTAGCATCAGTATCAAATCTCATGCTGCTGAGCTGCAATGTCTCAATTAGTGAGGCATGACTCCCCACTTTGCATAGTGGAAAAACTTACTGTAGGTCTACTATAAAGTCTCATTTGTGTGCTACATCATAAAAACAGCCGTACTTTATACTTTTAATAGTCAAAGTTGCATTGACATATTTTTTACCAACACAATGTATGAAACACACATTTCATCAGATACATTGGACAAACGTAACAAACTAATAAAGTCAAAGCTCTCACCCTGAGTAGCTCCTCTGGGAGGTCTCCCCCCTCATTGATCCCTCTGTTCATGGAGATGAAGCGCTCCACGGGGGGCTTGTCTCTGACGTTGGGATTGTGCAGGCTGGTGTTCAGCATAATGATGGCAAATGATAGGACATAGCAAGTGTCTGCGGAGGTAATTGCAAAGAGTGTAACTGAGAAACATAAAATACAGCACATGCCCGCATCTGTGTGTGTGTAAAAACATTTTTCTTGCTTCGGAGTTTATGGATTTGTGCGGAGATGATTAAAATTATTGATCTCCTAGTGTTGTATGAGTCTTTGATAAAATAATATCAAGATTCTAAGATCCAAATGAAATCTAAAATGTGAAAGGATATTATTTCAAAACAAGCAAAGGCCGTACAGTGGTGTGTACTCAGCTCATTTATTACAATGGTATTGATATAACACCACAAATGACTTGTGATTAATTTGACAGCAATCCATCAATAGATTTTCTTACCACCAAATTTAGGACTCTGTCTCATAAAAAACAGAATTTAATCAACAAAAAGCCTTATTTTCTGACACACACACACACACACACACACACACACACACACACACACACACACACATAGATGGCGCACTCCAAGGCCATGTTGCATTGAAGTCAGAGTGTCTCTCCAGTCAGTAACACACACAGACACACACACACTCCACATCATAACTCCTGGGAACCATCCTTTACCTCATCCATCCGCACACTAACTGCCCCAGTCAACATCCTCTGCGCTGTAATTTACGGCCCTTTGCGGACCAGTTCTGAGAGATGACCAATAACTAAGTCTGGGTGTGTCTCCACTGCGCCACATCAATATTCATGACCTGAGCTGTCACCTGTGTCCTCAGAGCTCCCTCAGTTAACACAGGGGCAGCAGACAATGCACACTAACCACCATTGACCTGTGATCAATTTCATTATCACTGCTGGAGACACGAATACTGATTACAGTGTGATTAGTGGGCAAGTTGCAAACTCCAGTGGAAAATGGAATGTCGTTCCAGTCAAGTTCAGACTGAGAATAAACCTTAAACACATTCTCTGAAAGTGGATGTCTCTGTAGTCAGACAGTGTTCATATTCTCCAGAGCTGTGGCCACATGCTAAAGATTTACATGTCTGTCTGATGAAGGAAGACAGACAGTCAGAGGCATTGATCTGAAGCTGAGGTGGTCTGGCTGGCCCATGTCATCTGTCCTGGATTGTCTGACTCAGTCTGACTCATATCTGCTGCAGTGTGTGTGTAGTGTGTGTGTGTGTGTGTGTGTGTGTGTGTGTGTGTGTGTGTGTGTGTGTGTGTGTGTGTTTGTGTAGTACCTGTGGACTGGAAGACGCCGGGATTGCATTGGCAGTACCTGGAGGCAAACGCCTCCATCATACGATCAATCTTCTGGGCTTCGCCGGGAAGTCTAAAGCTCCACAGAAATTGCCTGCAACAGCAGGAATGGAGAAGAAAAACATAATGACATGTCGTGAAATATTGATGCAAATGTATATAACAGTATATGGATATTCACATTAAATCATAAACCCTACAACATGTCTAAGAAGAGAAAGAACCAATAGATTAAATGAAGACAGCCTTACTTAGAGAGTTTTTAGACATTATAAATATTAAAAAAACACCACTGAGCAGTTTGTTTACAGTAAAATGAACAAGAGCCTTTTGCTCTTAAGAAAACACTCCTCAGAACAAACAGTACAAGGATGAGTAAAGGCTGGAACTCATCAGGCAAGTGTAGTTCTGGGATGTTTGCGGGGCTGTTTCTTTTATACTTGTGCAGATATTTTCTAGAGCATAGTCGGCCAATTTTACTTTATTATATTTTTTTATTAAAAAAAACAAATTAAAAAAAACACAGCATCTGACTCATGTCCATTCAGAGTGTTGGTGCGAAGAGTTTAACTTTGATACAGAGCAATGCAGTGTCATCTGTCAGTTCAATGCATTGGCCAATAGAATATGTGCAAGCCAGGCCAATATTTCTGGTAGATTACTTTGATATATCCTCGGTCAGTGTTATTCCACTGTTTACCTTGCAACTGTCAAGACAGACAAATACTGAAGCCATGATAACTTTCAAGAGACTCAAACTGGACGTTCTGGTCTGTGTTTCATCTTCTCATCAGTACCTTCAGGAACATACCAACTTTATTTTTTTTCTTTTAAACACAGTGTTGTTTTTGGTTGTTAACTCACCTTAAGGCTTGTACAAGGTTGAGGTCTGCAAACTCATGAAGCTCCACAAACGCTTGGAGGACCTTGATGTTAAAGTCATCCCTGGAGGCAAGGAGGGACACATGTCACACCTTTAACTACTGACACTCTTTCCAAACGGAAACAGACGCTGGACTGAAATCATCTGGACATAGGCTTCAGGGTACAGCTGCAGATTCACATATTTGTAGGTCAAGTTGGAGACTAAAATCCTGCGGCTATGTCACAGCACCAGTTTCCTGATAGACAGCCGCTGTCTTGGCCGAGCCAGGCAGCATGAAATCCCTGTTGTTTTAACAGTCCTATCCCCATTGATTTTCTTTTGATAACAACTACATGTCTGCTCTGTTATTTTACTGGCACTGTCTCCCATCGCTATTCTGCTCCATAAATCCAGACTACCAATTTCCTGGGGCTTCATGCCCACATCTGAGCACATACATTGCAGATCTGACATAGAGATGGGGAGAGGAAAAAGAAAGATGGAAGGAAAACAGAGGGAAAACTGGAGAGCTCACCGTTCTCCTAAGTAGTCCCCGATGACCGTTTTGTTGAGCCCCTCGCCTTTGTAGAGGAACTGTGAAATGTCCTCTGGGGTGTTCTGGAGAAGATCATTCTCCAAAAGAAACTGGATCCCCTGTTTAAAAAATAAGAGTAGAAACTTACACTCGAGTTACCTATTTTGGTCTGTTTTTACTATTTTAAATTTTAATTCAAGAAGCCAAATCAAATCATAAAAGCTTAATTCAACAGCAGCAGTTTTGGCCTGACCTTTTTAGGGTCCATGTTGAACTTCTTCCTCCCCATGGCGATCTGTTTGTTTCTTTGCGTGGTTTTGCTGCAGTAAAAAAAACAAAAAAACACAGGAACATCCATCACATGACAGTTAAGGGTGTGGTGTTGTCCCCAGGCTGCTGTGTTTGTTCAGTAGGCCAGTTTATGATCGGTTTGTCCAGGATGTGGCAGGAGTTTGTTTATTTATTACACTGTAATAAGTGTACAGTGGACTTAAACAGTAAAAATACATGATACATGATCCCATGTGATTTTGTCTCAACTGCACAGTATTACTCTCTTCATTCTAACCTCGCAGCCATTGGAGGAATATTTCCCATTTTAATGTTACTCTTCTTAAAATTATCAATCTCCAGCTTTGTGTGTCTGTGCATGCTCCCTGTGCTTCCTGTAAGCTCAAAATAGCCTGAGCCCCTTTGCCAGCTGCACCTGAGACAGACACACACACACACACACACACACACACACACACAGCCTCACTCCACCTCATCAACCAATCGAATGAAAGCCTCTGAATACAGACTGTTTGGCTAATGTTTAGTTGAGGGACTGTCCCGCTCAAACAAAAGGGGATTAACACACACACACACACACAAACGTACACACACAATGACAGGTGTGAGGCTCACGGCAGAAGCAATTATATGTCTGAAGAGGAAAACGGTCAGTCAATTGACAGAAAATGAATCAAAGAAAATTTTATTTTATTGAAGTCATGGCACAATGAGGTCTGTGAAACAGCATTGGGTATTTTATTTTGTAGCATTTTACCGACTAATATGCAATGACATCTCAGCACAGCATGAAGAGACAGTGAAACCTAAAGAAACTCACCTCTCCCCCACACAGGTTAGCTGCTCAATCTCAGTCATTACCTCTGCGATCTCAAACTTCAGCCGCTGCAGAGAGGAAAACAGCTAAATGACTTAGTCACTTATTCCATATACTAGAATTTGTGTTTCATTACTGCTAATAAAAAGACAGATAGGGGAGGACAACATGGATCCAGCTGCAGCTGTGAAGTAACAAGTAAATACTGTCTAATTTGATGGTTACATAACATTTAACAGTAAAGAGCACCCTGATGATTACAGTTACAGTAGGGCTGGTTGATATGGTTAACATTAATATGACAGTCTTAATAAAATCATCCTTATAGGGCATTTTTGCCTTTATTAGACAGTAGGCAGTTGGGAGGTGACAGGAAACCCCTGACAGCAGTAATGTGGACATATTACAATATGCCGATTGTCTGCAAAAGAAATCACACATAAAACATTAATCAAGCTAATGTTCAATGCAAATATGTAATAATGTTCTACGTTACATCAGATGAGTCTTCAAACTTTCAAAACACTTCAATAACTTGTTTTATTGATTTACAGTTGACCCAGAATAACTAATTTAGAACAATTTGATAATACTGCCCAGCCCTATTTATCATAACTTTCCACTGCTGGAACTAATAAAATATCATTCATAGACTGTTACTCACTTCAATATCATCCAGAAGCTCTTTTTTCCTGCGTCGTATGTTGGACAGCTCATCTCTTTCCTCCAAAGACAGGTCCTCAGGTACTGGAAAATACAGAGAGAAAGGAAAATGAAAGAGCATGTGTGAGGGAGAGAGAGAAAGAGGGGCATGGTTGCAAGGATGGATTAAATTAATTCACCTTCCGACCAGCCAGTCAGAGTCACAGGGATTAAGCTCGACAGAGCATACCTGTTCAATGAATCCATCCCAAAGACATTATTCATGACCTAAATTAATAGACTGACAGACAGAAGTGCTATTTCATTTTGAAACCTAGGATTAAATACAGGACATTTCAAAGAGACAGGGAATCAGCAGGCCTGAGAATTCAAAATTTCAAGTTGTATATGTGGCTTTTGATTCAACTACCCGTGCATATCAGATTTAACCTGTCAAATAAGGCGGTTTACACACCGCTGAGGAGAATATAGTTGAACGTCAGTGCTTACACAATGAATGGCTGCCTGAAAATATGGGGCAAAGGCAGAAAATGCTGAAATTTAGACTGATGTTGTGGAAGAAGTGACAGTTCTGTTTTCTATGTTTTTATTTGCATCTTCGGGAACACCTGGCAAATGTAAGTCCAATATTCACTCCCTTTTAGCTCTATTTTTGGCCTCTACCAACTCTTGAGGGAAATATCTGGCTTTTCACTAAGTTCTCTAGCTAGACTCTGTGTTTTTCTGTTGTTTTTGGTGGTGAGCAGGTAGTGTACAATGGCTTTTTAGAGCTTGTTTCAACACTACAAGAGGGGAGAGTAAACCAAAAAAGTAAATCTACGAGTGACATCTTTTATATTGTCAAATTGTTATCATATGAAAAAGATCAGCTATATAGTATAGGTAATGTCTGGATAGCTATATATGTGTAGTATGTACATGCAGTTATGCATGTGAATATACTGTAGGCACTGTAGTGCAGCCATTTTCTTTTTTATCTTCTGTCTTTATGTGTTTTCAGTTTGTTTATGTCTTGTGAGTTTATAATTTTCTGTCTTTCTGTTTACATACATGAGGAAACACTACCACTAACTATGACCTCAATGCTAAAGCATATCATTGAATTAACAACCTTATGACAGTAGATTTTATGGCAGAACAGTTGTATTGGATTGCATTAGATTGTGCAGGTGTAACTAATAAAGTGGCCAATGAGTGTATACAGTGTGATGTGCAAATAATATACAGGAGGTGTTAGAACACATAAGCCACATGTGAGGAAGTAGTTTCTTGTGAGAATTTTCTTTCAAACCAAATTAAAACCACAGAAACTCCCCTCTTGGAAAGCAGATGACTTCCATAAAGAACATCCTGTGTGTCTGACACACAAACACACACACACACACACAGACCACTAAGCATCTGGCGAGGCCTGCCCCCTCAAATATTGGCTTTCTGATACTCAACTCTCGTCGAGCCCTCATTTGGGTAATTAACACTGCAGAGAGAGCACGGCACATCATGCAACATGCATGTTTTACTGCATGAGCTCACGAACACTGTATGCACAGGTGAGTACACACTATACACTGTATGTGTATGTATTGTGTGCATACAGAATTACACTTCACACACATGACAATTATTTTATTCCACACAGAGGGTCCCCAGAGCCACCTACTTATCCTTCATTTACCCGTGCCACGTCAAGCTCTCCCCCCAGACCCCTCAGCAGACCTCCCCCTCTTTCCTCCACACATCAGAAAACGGCAATCCATTTGAGAGCGAGTTGACAGGAAGTAGGTCATTTTCACATGGAGCTATACCAGATTGTGCTTCTCCTACGCTGTCTCTCTCACACACATACACATGAACACACTCCCCCTCTATCTCTCTCTTTGTCCGCCTCCACCCCAGTGCTTGAAGTGGGGGTGAGAGCAGATTCAAATCCCCCAACTGAATCATACCGCTAAGCAGCTTTGCAATTCACTTTTTTTTCTCCCCCTGACTGTAAATAACAGAAACAGAGAAGTAAAGTTATTTCCTCTCCTCTTTATCTATCGGCTGTATCTCTCTCTCACACTCTCTCAATCAATCCCTCTCCCCATCTTGCACTGTAAGACAAAGTGACAGAAGCAGCATGGACCATTAGGTTATTACATTCTGAGGGCGCAGAGCTCATGTTATCACAGATGAGCAGCCAGTCAAGAGAGTAGGGATTCAGATGGGTGTAGATGGCTTTTTTTTTTTAACTGTGTGAGAGAGACGAGCTAAAAACTTCTGCAAGGCAAAAAAAAAAAAAAAGATAAATAAGGGAGAAAGGAGTTGTGTGTCTGAAAATAAATAAATAAATAAAATAAATAAATAAATAATAAAAAAAATGTATATATAATATAAGAGAGAGAATTATTTTTAAATAATATAAGACTTTATGAGATTTGATTTGTATAAAACTTTTCAATACAAGTAACAAAGTGCTTCACAGCAGTCAATATGACACATACAAACAAATCAAAGTAAAATAAATGAAATTAAATAGACATCACACAATAAAAGCTTATAAGATAGGATCTCTGACTGCGTCCTGGCTCACAGGAGGATAAAAGCCCAGAAAAATAATAAGGGTGCCGCCCAAGCCAGGCCTTAAAAGCAATTAAAAGATTTTTTTTATTAATCCTAAAATAAATGGGCAGCCAGTGTAAAGGGCTGATGTGAACACATTTTTTTGGACTGAGTTAGGAGCCAAGCTGAAGCATTTTGAACTAACTGTAGGAGGTGGGTTGATTTCTGACTGAGACAGGTATACAGGGAGTTACAGTAGTCAAGGAGGGAGGAAATAAAAAACATGGGTGAGTTTCTCCAGGTCTGTGGCTGAAATGAAAAAACGTACCCTTGGCTATATCTCTCAAATGATACAAACATGACGGCAAAACTTTCTTTACCTGGCATTCAAAACACAGGTCGTGATCAAAGATTACACCAGATTCAGTAAGACACTTGTGGAGGGTTTCTATATTGGACTGGTCACTGGGTCACAGCATCACAGTGAAACTGGACATTATATTTGTGGATGATGTCATTGAGAGGGAGCATGTAAGTGGAAAATAAAATAGGCCCCAGGATTGAACCCTGGGGGACACCATAAAGTGAGTTTGCAGGGGGTGAAAGTGAGCCAACTGTAACTGATCATACAAAAGTTCAAAGTGGATTGGATGCTAATGGAGTATAAATACCATGTCTGCTTAGCATTGTGCAGTTGAATGTTGATTCACACTTAATGTCAAGATATCAAAAGTAGGTGTTTTTACTGGCTTGACTGCAATAAAATAAACAATGGGTGTCCTTTTATTTTGTACACTTTCTTTGTGATGAAAATGTCAATTGTAAATGCTCTTAATGAAAAGGACAAGCTGCCATTAACACAGCTGCCACTGATTTAATAAAATAGTTCTGGCAATTTTCTGTAAACTGTAGGACTGTTTGTGTTATATTTCTATGTATAGACTGTAAAGTTACATTTTTGAATTGGATGTCTGCAAAAAAAATATTGCTTTTCTCTTTTATTTTTACTTTTAGTTAATTTTTAATCATCTTTTCTCACTTTGGATTTGTATGCAAGTCATTTCTATAAACATACATTTGTCATTCTGATGAAAGGTAAAAACTGATTTAAAGGTTTATGTTGGACGTTGGAAACTGTAGCTGACAAAACAATCTTTCCAAAAAGACATTCATACATGGCATTGTACTCCATTGTTGACATGAAAAGTGCCACAAATAGTGGAGCAACAAATGGAAAAAGAGAGCTGGCGGGACGTGGGTGTGGAGTTTTGTAAAGTTGACAGAAATGGTCAGACACAGGACCCCCCTCATTTCGACACGAGAAAGGTGTCAGGGATGGGTTTTTCCGAAGCTATCCAGCACTTTGGATGCAGTATACTGGCCACTTAATGGTTAAAGAGCATGCCTCCTGTGTTGCGCATCATAACCCACTCTTTCTTCCCTTGTTTCCTGTCATCCTTTATACTGTCCTATTCAATAAAAACAAAAAAGGCCAAAAAAAAAAATTATCTTAGAAAAAAAAAATGCCTTGGCGAAAGGTCTGTGAAGTTGAAGAGGATAAAAAGAGAAAAAAAAGTCTGAAAAGTTTGCGTGTCAGAGAAACAGGGACACAAAAGGATGCTCTCAATGGAAAAGACTCAAGAGTGATGTAGGAACAGATACCATTCCACCAGACATCTTCACACTCTCTGCCTCTGTTGCTGTCTTTTCTTGGCTTCAGTTAAGCAGCCTCATAAAGCGGTAATTGTGGAGCAAAGAGACCCTGCAGGCAACCTACGTCTGTAATGCGCAAAACACTCCTCCATCCCTCCTACTCTGGCTGAAAGAGCTTGGCTGGACCAGAGAATGGGACAAATTGTCTGAGCAGACGGAATCTGTTTTGGGTAACAATTCCCCCGCTGTGTATGTTTTGTTGCAATGTGGAAAAGGCAGAGTAATGTGATATCATTGTGAGGGCAACTACTACCATACAGCCGAGTCTGGACATCTGATGCATTATGCATGGAAGTCTAGGAATCTGTGAGTGTATGTTCATATGTATTATCATAGAGAGCAGCCCTCCTGAAAAAAATCCATATTAGGTTATATACAAACACTCCAAGCTTAACCCCGGGCACAGCCAAATAGATTACCAATGCAAAACCACTCAGCCTTTTCATATGATGACTTAGGAGGCTGCTGTTCCAGTTATAATCAATACATCATCATAACAGCCTTTTCCTCCATTGGTCTTCAAGCATGGACTTGTCTCAGACAGACACAGTGTCCAGACTTTTTCCAAAGAGGTCACTGAGTTTATACCTCCCCCTTTCAAATCTCACAATCACTTTAAGCTCTCTACTCCTGGGGAACTTGTAACAAGGTGGGTCAACAACATCTTTGGGGGTCAGGGACAAGGTCAGAGGCGTCACAAACCAAGTCCAACCAGGATCAATGTGCCGCTAAGGCAGTAAGAATTTGAACATGGCAGCATTTACTGTGTGTATTCTGAGAGAGAGTTTGTCATCCAAGTGAAACCAATTGAATTGAGTAGGACACTGACTGAGTTTATGTAAGATCACACTTTGGTGACTGTCTCAAAAGTTTTAATCCTTAATTACTGCATTTGAATCAAGCCGTGAGCGTGGAGTTGAAAGCTCTCACTGGTGATGCATTCAAAGACGCACATTCAAAGACAAGATTTTCTAATTATCCAAAGGGTGGCTTTTATTGTGAAGCAGCCACAGGAAATGCAGTGCATTTGTTGCCAGGGTTCTTGCTGATGCGCCTGCAAAACAAGACCTGACCATTTTTGGCAAAGCGGCAAGGGGATCCATTTTTAATATTTCAAGGAGGGAATGGAAGAGGAGGGAACAGCTACCTTGAAGCTTGCATCTCCAAAACGCCATTAAGGTAAACGAATTCTGTTAATGTACCATGCCTTTTTGTAGGAAACTACTTGTGCCATATTAGACGCCAGAGATCTGATCACATCCTGGAAGTGATGGAAAAAAATTCCAAATATTTTTTTTCTTCCCCATCAAAATGAAATCTGAAATGTGAAACATTTTCACAAAGTATACTTGATCAAATCAGACTTTCATCTTGTAGTATCAGGGTCGTTGTCAGATCTGGTCACAGTTGGTATACAGTATCACAGGCAATCATTAGCTGCAAAATCTCATGACTTATGATTTGCCCTGCTCTAGACAGTCATAAAAAGGAAAACAGAGATCACAAGCAAATTATTAATACCACTGATACACTTATATAACCTCAATGAAGTTCTTTGTTGGAGCCAGTGATCACTGTCTCTGTTACTGTAAATAAGGACAAATAAACTATCAGTTGATAGTTGGATGTATTTGTATGTACTGTTCACATCTGGGTCAGCACTGCCACTGACACCAAAGAAATATTTAATATTTGTTAACCCTCTGGAGTCAGGGTTGTATGGTCTCAAACTCTGGATCCTCCTTTAGTGCAGTGTGTGAAGCTGTCCGAAAAATAACAGCAGGCTGTAAAGCTTTACAAATCTTTAGTATTAATTAGAGCTAGATATGCTACTTAAGCACTTAACCATCGAACCAACTGATAGCTGAAACTACTCAGGGTTTTGAATAATACATTAGTGTCTTGTTCCTAATTCAAGTTAGTATGGGCATCTAGGCAGGAAGACCTCAGTCCTGACACAGTTAACTGTCTGATGCTTGCGGAGATACGGGACAGATTGGGATCTGATTCATGAGACCGACTGGCCTTTATTGGCAGATCACAAAGTTAAATGATTAAATGCCCTTGACAGTCACGCCTTTCCAGTATCCTTGGCACCAAGGGCAGTAGAGAAGATGGACTTGCATACTGATCTCCCTATTTTATTGGGTGATGTTTGCTGTATAGTCAGCTTGGAAAAAGCATGAGATACTGCATGTAACCAATCAGATTGGGAAGTGTTGTCTAAAATTGAACACGGCAGTTGTGCACTTACTGGAAATGACGATACCCACTGTAGTCTAGCTAGCTAACTTTCTCGTTATCGCTCATGGTCCCAATCATTCCAGACTGTTAAAAGAACTCAATAAACATACTGATGGCTTTTATCCAACAACAGTATAGTGGTACTTGGTAAAAAAAACACTTTGTATAGACATGTACAACTTAAATTGGTATGGTGCATCGTTCACCGTTGCAACAACTGCAGCTTCCTTGGCCGCCATTTTCACAAGCTACTTAGCGACTATTGAGGGTAAGATGTGTCCAACGATTCACACTCAACAAATTATGAGTACACCATCCTGATACTCATAATGCGCTGCATGTTGCCAGAACTGTGAGTATGAATGTACTTATGCACTCAAAATAAGAAATCTAAGTACAGAGGGATGCGAAAAGAGACACTGTCGATTCTAAAAATAGTTGAAAACAAGCTTTAAAATCAGGCTTAACTCATACACTCCCATCTAAAACTAGAAAAAAATGAACTATAGGAAAACACCACAACATGGATGATTTCTGGTATTAAACCACAGTCATATAACTTTGACAAATCCATTTTTAAACCATGCAGAAATGCAACCCTCTTAACCAATTACACCAATCTTATGACAGTAAAACTAATTTCTTTACTCCTTACTAAAAACAAAACAGAGTCAACAGAACCAGTGAAACACATCCTGACTTTCACCAGGATTGCAGTGGGACAATGGAGGGGGATGTCTCCTGTGATTAGGACTGCAGGGCTGGTCTTCCTGTAACAATAGCAACCACGTAAACAGGTTGAGGCCATTCCCATACACAGGCTAATTAGGGAGCACTTATGCAAGTTCACAACACAGCCAACACTACATTGTGGTGAGGCTGCTGCAAATATGTGCAACCCAGCTGAGTTAAGAGTGATGCAAGAAAGCACGTAAGTGTGTCAGAGTCGGTGACACACAGACAAATAAAACCCCTAAAGGCTTCCTTTTTACATTTACTTCAGTGTATAAACTCTGGCCACACAACACCATGATGTACTGGAGGTGAAAATGAGACACCTACATCTGTTCCAACATAATCCTTTCACAAAACAGACCCTATTTCCTGAATAAAATACATACCACATTTCCTTTTCCTCTCTCCAGTTCCCATGATGACGGACATGCCACCAACAGAGGCGTCCGTGTCCTTATGATGGCCTGTACTGTGTCAGTCGTGTCGCTGCCTGCTGTAGGAGCTTCACAGTCGCACTGTTTTCAGCAGCCTGTTTCCCGCTCATGTGAGGTGCAATTGTGGCTGGTAGGTGTGTAGTAATTGTTTTTCCCCACAGCATTACTCCTACTCACAGCTCTCAACCATGCAAAGACACACAGGCACATGTGCGTGCGCGCGCACACACACAGACACACACACACACACACACACACACACACACACAGACAGTCTCTTTAACAGTTCCTACCTCTTGATGGATGACAGTAGAGGTATGGAAATAGCCCACATACCTCCTACTGCAACCGCCCAGTCTGGTCCAACCGGCTCTCTCTGCACCTCCTCTGGTCTCACTGCTTCTTTATGTCCAATTCTCTGCATTGTTTTTTAACAATTACACTCTGATCCTCTGCTTCGCTTCCCTCTCTTTAACACAGACATCAACTCCTTTCCACGTTTCACCTGAAGAACACTCGACTCAAACATTAACCCCCTCTAATTAAGAAATCAAACTATCAATAGGCTCATCTTTGCCCCACGAAGCCATCTTTGCAGTGTTGATAGGGGTTTGGCCGGCATTTCACATCAGATTAGCAGCACTGATGGTGTAGCAGAGTGCACTCAAAAAACAGTCCACTCACCTTAAGAGCATCAGCTACAACTTTTATGAGGCTAGAGAAGCAGCCACTCAAGTCCATACAGCTAATGTTATTCTCCACTTCCCTTAAGTAACTTTTACAAAAAACACTATTCTGCGGTTTCTTCCTACCTATTACAAACATCAGATTTGCAGCTATGACTGTGTCCTTTGACAATCTTTATTAAATCCATCAAAGAGGTTATGTTTTCACCCGTGTCTCTTTATTTGTCAGAAGGATTACACAAAACCTACTGAACCAATTTGCACAAAACTTGGTGGAGGAATGTGGCGTGGGCAAGGGAAGAACCCATTTCACTTTAAGGCAGATCCGGATCATTTACTATAACTTCTTTTTTTTTGTCTGGATGGAGTATGTATAACACTGGCTATGGTGGAGGTCTGTGCTCTCTCAGTGCCCTTCTAGTTAAAGTAGTAACTCCACTAATGTCCACCGATACATTACATCTAACTACATTTGCTGGAGTACAAATTAGACATAAAGACTCATTTGCTGTTTCTGCTCTAATGCAAAGAAGTAGCCAGGCCAAAATTGGATTGTTTATAATGGTCACTATCTTCAAAGACTACCCAAAATTGGGTGGTATCCCATTTGTCTGATCATACTGGGCTTCAATCATATTGACAAACACGCATAAATTGATGAATTACATCTTTATTTTGTCAAGAAAACAAATGTCCACAATGAAAGTCTACATCCAGCCAAACCAAACAACAGCACATTTCTGTTCACTCCTACATGAAACGCTTGGATGCTCTTTTCCTTTTTTATTACACTTTAACAAAGCTCAGCTGAGGTCTTTTGCTCCACTTTCAATGAAAAATGGTAATCAGAGGGGCGTTTAAGAGTCTAGAGTCACGCTAAGAGCTCCTTGACGCTGTGCAAAGCAATGCCTTGAGCTAAATGCTAACATATACTCACAATAACAATGCTAGCTTTAAGCCCGACTGAGGCTGATACTGATATCGATTTGGCAGTTTGTGGATACATTTTACAGAAATCGGCAAGTGTGAATCTCACGGTGACACTGAAGATAATGTCAGGGGATCACCAAAGTCATTAGGATAGATTGCTAATCCGTCCAGTAGATTCTGAGATATTTCACAGGATAAGTAGAATAGCAGGAGGAAAACTCACAGAATCACCAAAGTCAATTGCCTTGAGCCATGTTGCTAAAAACAACAGAGGTTGAAAAGTTTCACCATCCTCTGGAAATATAGACAACAAACTGTGAAACTGGTCCTTCAAAGTCCATCAGCTTTCTAAACACATCTGATGTGAAAACCTAGCCATTGGACACATGAAACGGCAATAAGTTAATCTTGAAATATCTGAAAATATCATGTTTGTGTTTGAGTATTTTTTTTTTTTTACAATAAGTTAAACTTTTTTTATCATCCAGTGTCCCCGAAAGGCCTGTCAAATGCAAATAAATTACCCTCTTTCAACTGTTTGTTGGTCTCAAAGAAATTACTGAATGTTTTCCAAGTCTGCCACAGTCATTTGTTGTAAGCGCTCATCTCAGAAGAGACATCCACAACATTCCCTTTATAAAAATTACAACAAAAATCAGAGGTTACATCAAACACGGCTGTTTGAATCTTCAAAGCCTCAAAGACTCGACAACACAATCCCTTGAAGCAAGACAGTCTCTTCACAGAACCCACTAGTCACAGTCACTAATTCATGAACAAGAACTGTGTTTGCCAAATTTCACTCTTAAAGAAACATTTCCTCTTCTCGTTGGATTTGAAACACAGCCTCTGATTGGTTTATTTTTGGGCCATCATATGTCAAATGTCATATGTCAGACAAATTAGTTGAGTGGTTGTGGCAGCAGGATCCCTTTTAAAAGTCTTTGCTCAGTTACATGCGTGACTGTGAGTGGAGATGGTCTTTCATTTGCTTGTTGATCTTACCTCACATGTCATTTCTAATACAATTACATGAATTTTTCTCTGAAACTGATTTTACACAGTTTCGCATGTTTTGCGACTGATAAATGATCAGACCATCTGTTTGTCTGCCATCTGTCGACTTCAGAAACTGAGACCTTTTCTTATCTTATCACACAGTCTCCATCCTGCTCAGACTTTCGCTTTTTTTTCCCCAAGGAAAAGACAACAAAATTTGAAAGGAAGATGGTGATCTTGACAGCCTGCCATTTAACCCATGTGATCTGTAGGTTGACAGTGATGGTAAAGCTTTGCTTTGTCTCTCAGTCTTGTTGTACATAATGTTCTTTATAATCCTGCACTCTGTCTAGACAAGACCTTTCCTAATTGACCAAGGATTCAACTGTTACACAATTACACCCACTCGAAAGTCAAGAAGCCTGCACGTCTGGGGTCAAACTAAACCCTGAAGAATTTTATGTTGCTGGGCATACAGTCATATCTGTGGAGATGGCAGCAATGCAGCAGTTTCCACATAATGTCACTTTTCCCTACCAGCATGCACGACTAATCACTGGACAGCCTGATTGCTGGATACGGCAGTTTACAATCCTATAAAATTCCTCTTAGAAACCTAATAGTGAATAGTGAGTCTGAGAAAATCCCAATAAAACTTGGTTCCAAATCTGGAGGTTGGGACTCACCCTGTGGGTCACAAGATAAATCTCAGGGGACAGATGATTAATAATACAGAGAGGAAGAAGAAAACACATTTCTGCTACACAGCATCACATCAAAATTTCAACTTGTTATAAGTATAATTAGCAAATGTTAGCATGGTAAAATGCTAAAATAAGATGGTCAATAGCACCCAAACACCCGGATGTTAGCATTGTGAATATGTTAGCATGCTGATGTTTGCATTTAGACTAACTAGAATTTAGATTAAAATCCATACTAAATATGGCTGATTTTTGAGTGTACTATTGATGCATACTTTTCTCCCACAACAACAAGGAGCTGGACAAATATTAATATAAATTGTTTGTGGTGGTGAAATAGCCCAGGAGAAATATTAGAAAACCAAAAAAGTAATCAATTTGTGTTTAACTTTGACTTTGCAAAGTCACAGTTTTATTGACATCTGACTTCAAATGTGTTTTTTCCTGTTAGTATATGATGGTTCAGTATGTTTATATTTATAGTACATATATAGTATTATATAGCACATACTATATAGAATTAGTATGTCCTATGGATTTCAGACACAGCTTTAGTCTAGTGTCTCTAATCTTTGTATTTTTCTTTGTGAAATAAAGGACAGGAGTGTAAAACCTCTTTGGATAAGGAACTGCAATACATCATAACTTGGTGATGGATTATTTCCTAAGGGTCACAAACCAATAAGGTTAAAAAACATAGCTTTATGATTGTGTTTACTTCTTCAAATGACATTTTATGGTACATAGTCCCATATTAAATGCATGTCTTTTGAACTGGAACCCTAATTTAAAAATACATCTGGTTGGGAGTAAAACCAGGCAACTCAGCTGTGAAGTTGTGTAGTTTGTCAGTACATAACAGGGCTCCAGAAACTTTTAGCAGAGCCTCTATAAGGACCACTACAGTCCTATTTCACTCAAGAAACAGTGGTGTCTCTTCGGCCCACTGTCTGATATGGAGGCTCTAAGCAGACAAGCAGAACTTGCACGTGACTGAAAGACAAACACTACGGAGGAGGAGGCAGCAGAGGCTGTTTATATTGGGCTCAGGCCTTAAATCTGGAAAAGAGTAGTGCAGAGATACACGATAGACAGAGAGAAAGAGAAGAAGGCAGGACAATGAAGAGACGCTCCAGCTGCCAAGTAGGACTCCACTTCTACTTTTGTTGTTCCAAGACAGCAGGAAGGAGAAGAGGCGGATGAAGAGGAGGAGAGAGGGAAAAAGAGTTCATGACATACTTAAAACCTGAGCTAGTATTTCTTCATTGCACAAAATATGTGGGTGGTTCAGGTCAGACCATAACTCTTTCCCAGGTTCTGTATAACGGGGTTTTCCAGATTATGAGCATCTGCGCAGAGGAGCCCTTTCTTTAGCCTCTTATCTTAAATCTCACTATTTTATTAGAAGTAAACATGCGTTTTGACTCTTGCATCATCTCCACAGGGGAACAGAGTCTTGTTTTTCCTATAGAAGTAGATGAAAGTCGGTTAAAATCAGCTAGGATGACCTTGATATCGCAGCCCATTTGGCCTTAGCATCACATTAATAGTCAAATTCATTCATCCATGTCTGCTAAAAATTATATTTATATTCTGCTTAATGGTTTTGCCCAATATGTTCTGGAGGAAATGTAATAGTTGTGTGGATTATGTGCAGTTGCAATGTTTTTCCCTGTCTGCATGGGCGTATAAAAGCGCTTTGGTCAATGTTGGGGAAAGATCATGGTTTTCCTTTAATATAGAGAGCAATCATGTCCTGTCTCATGTCACTGCTGAGTTTTTAAACGTATAAAACCATGATCTTTGCTTTGAGATGCCAAAACAAAACCATAGAAAATGTTAACCATTACCATAACCTTCACTATGATCACTATGAACATTTTGTGACTTTGAAGATATATTCATTACAAACATTTCCTCATTAGAATAAAGTAAAAAAAAAAACTTAATCAGGACAGTATTGTGTTGCTTTTAAAATGCCTTTCCTGATGCAAATTAGCAGTATATAGACAAATTTTAGGTAACATTGATACATTTGTAAATAATGTAGCTAAGTGAAGACCAGCTGAGAGTTCAAGAACCTTCCCATGGAAATATGAATGACGCTGCATCAATACTGAGTCAATACCCAATTATTTTAGAAATTGTTTTTAACTTGCTCAAGATCAATTTGGCATGGGTCAAAAATCAGTCACATACTGCAATGTCTATCCTCCTTGAAGTGCTATAATCAATATTTTTGAACATGACAATTTTGAGTCGGAGTCGCTCGTAGTGATGAACCAACAGAAATTCATCACCTGAATCGGCAGCTCCCTTTGGTTTTACAAAGCATTACCTGCTCAGCACCAAACAGCAAACCGAGATACTGACTAGCTGATGAAAATAATGGAGCATTTAGCAGCTAAAGAGCTAGGTATTTCCCTCAGGAGTTGGTGGAGACCAAATAGAGAGATAAAAGAGAGGGAATACCGGACCAGAAACATGACTCCAAATGAACAGTAATGTTGCTCGGTATCTGCTGGATTTTGTAAATAAGCAACTGTTGGCTAAGAAGTTGGCATATCCACTTAAAAGTTGATATGTTGAGTTGTGTTGACAACTTTCCTCTGCGCTACAGTTAGTTAGGATACCAGCAAACTACAAAGACAACATTGCCTTCTACTTTTAGCTACTAGGATGACATTATGAGTGCATAGAAGATTAAAATTTAAAAATGTTCTTGTTACTAAATGCTTCTTTGCCAGGAGGTTTTCCAGTGGCTAGTAGGCCTACTCATTATTTCATTACGAATTACATGAAATTCTTCTTCACTTATGCTTACAGCCAGTGAACAGGAGTCATGCTAAAGGAAAATCTGATGTGAAACAGATATGAAAATAGCGACTGGGCAGAATCGACGTGGCTAGCCAGAGTCAGTATCCTGTACTTCCTCTTCACATACAACTGCCTAAAAACTGTAGTAAGTGTTTTGCGTGTCACACATATGAATATCAAGTGTTCTCATCAACTGAAAACTTTTCAGTTTCCTCTTCCAGTGTTTCATCATGAAACTAAGCACATGTATGGCCTCCTGACTGCTTGCAGGGATGTATGTTGACCACAGATCTCCCAGGAGCTTCAGAAGCTGAGAGCTGCTGATGTTTTTTAATATAACTGACTGACATTTCCCTGAGGGAAAAAGCAATAATTACTCATTGCTGCTTCAGTTTAGGTATTGACTGAGTCCATTTATGAGGAGATTAATGACGGAGCACTTGCATCATGTTCCTCTGGCCACTTTACATTATCAAGAGACGACAAAAAAAATACAAAAAAGTTTTTTTCAAGGTTAGCTGTGGTGCACTAGCTGATGATGACAGAACTCCAACACGACAGAGGTCAACAAAGAGATTAAATACATGTGTGAAGGAACTTGTGCCCGAGAGCAGTTGTAAATCACTCACCTTCTGATAAACACTGTGGACCACTGTGTGTGTGTGTGTGTGTGTGTGTGTGTGTGTGTGTGTGTGTGTGTGTGTGTGTGTCACAGTGGTCATGACCTAGTCAAAGCCGCCGCGGATTATCAATCATACCCGATCATCATCTGTGGGAGCACTGACATTGATGCATCATGAGTTTTGTGGTGTGAGAATGTGGACAGGGAGAGAAAGTGTGTGAGTATGTGTGTGTGTGTGTGTGTGCTTATAACAGTATGGGGTGTGGGAAAGCACCTCAAGTATAGACATGTGTCGAGCCACCACTGCGCCTGTAGTATGACACAGTTATCGATGCCCTTGTGGACTATCCTGGATCCTGTCACCATGACTCGCTCTGTCAAGGCCATTCATTTCATATTTCACAGCCTGCACTAAAGCAACAATAACCATCCTATCGCTGCAAACAAATGAACAATTCAAGGGTCAGGGCAAAGGAAAAGCACCTAAAAATGAGAAGTGCGGAGCAGAAAATCCTGATGACACACTATACTACAAATCATATGACAGACCGTGTCAGGAATAGAAAACACAAGGAAGGCATCTCTCTTTTTCCGCTCTTCTTTTTTTTCCAGGGATGCCTTTTATGTCATGGTTGAATCCTGTTTATACAGTATGTACTTTGTGTGTGTGTGTGTGTGTGTGTGTGTGTGTGTGTGTGTGTATGTGCTGTCCAGCACTCCAGTAGGGGAGTCACAGCGAGCGGCCCGAGCCCCTGACCTATAATCTCCTAACTGTCATCCATATCCCTCCCCACTTGATCTCCTCCATTTGTCTATGCATGAAGATGGCTTGCAGTCCACACTAATCCTCTGTGTGAGTATGCATACACACCATATAAAGGGATACACACACTCACTGTCACGTGTGCACATCCACACATTTATATATACACACACATGGCTCCACAAGCGAAATAGTGGAAGTACAGAGGCGTGAGGTATACACAGCTGGGCTGAGCCTTGCACCACTAACCAACTTTAAGCATATGACTATATACACTGTGCGACTGCAGCATCCACCTCCCCATCAGTCTCTCTTTGAATCTGTGCCACTGCTGCATGTCTTCATCTCCATCTCTCTCTCATAAACAAATACAAACCAACTTACGGTACAAACACACCGTCACAAGGACACACACACATACACTTGTATATACACAGTGACAGGTTGCTCAAGAGCCTGTGTGTCACACGGTCATCCTGCTGTGCTCTTTGTAGCATTCTCAGTGACAAACAGAGCACTGCTGCCATTCTGGATAGCACAAAGCCGATGATGAGGAACATGGGGAGGGAAAGACTATACAACTGCAACAACCTCAGCCTTCCCCACAGCACCAGCGGCGCAGTCACAGCTCATCCTCTGTCTCTATGAAAGAAGAATGAATTTTGCATGATGCAGCAGCATCTTGCAGAAAAAAGGCACTGAGACTATGGGGTGAGGCAAAGACTGAGGATGTGCTGTAGTAGTTTACTGACACATTGACCCCCCCTACGTGAGTCACTGAGCGTTACAAATCCCTCTTTAAAAGCTAGGTTGGCATTGGAGTGGCAGTGCCACGAGCCCCAGGGGGGAGACGAGAGGGCTGTAAGAGGCTGGAGGCCGGCCAGATGCTCTACGCAGACACACACACAGACACACACACAGAGCAGAGATGCCCAAGAGTAGAGTGGACTACAGAGCTGAATAACAGGGGTGCCCTAGCAAAAACGCTTTGTAGGCCTGAATCAGATCTGAATCAGAATATTCCACGCGACTCGACTAATGATGTGGATCATCAGTGAGACACTGGATTTTTATAGTTTACTTGTCCTTAGTAAGACACTAGGGAGGAAAATTACTAAAATTAAAGCCTTACAGCAATGAAAATGTAACCTTAAAAAGTTACACTATGGGATATACCATTCCACACAACTTTGATGTGATGTAGGAGGCTAGAAGGATACCTGACTGCAATTGTTCTTGTTGCTTGCTTGAAATTGGTGTAAAACTGACTGTCTAAGGAAGCAACAGTGTTTCCCTCATATACATTTTGCAGCGGCTGCAATATCGTGAAGTCAGGGCTTTTAATCTAAAACTGAGAGACGTGGTGACAGCATTGCCGAGGCAAGAGGGAGCGAAAAAGAGAAAGGTAGATTCAACTAGCAAACATTAAGTTATATAGATTTTTTTTAACTACGGACCGACCGCCATCATGATAGGTTCACCACCCAGGTACAGATAAAACCGGTCGGACAAGTCATTGGGCAAACCGGGAAAAAATGCCAGTGTGCCTGTCATTCATGGTGCACACGTCACTGTGCCCGTTCCGGAATGGGCTCACTTCATTAACCCAACTCGAGCATCTGTTTGACCAACAGTCTAAAACCGAAAGATATTTAATTTACTAAAATGTTAGACAAGGAAAAGGAGCAAATTCTAACATTTGAGAAACTAAAACCAGCAAATTTTAGCCAATTTTGCTTGAAAATGTATATACTCATCAAAATAGTTGCACATGCATTTTCTATTTTGACTTGAATGACTAATCATCTAATTGACTTAACTGTTGCAGCTCTAGTCTAATAAAAGGTATTTCTGAAAATATGTTGTTTGTTGTGTTATGCTACTGTCATGTCTAGCTGCATTAAGATCAGAAAACCCCACAAAATGAATATCTAAAGTAAAACTAACTTCAACCTCTAGCAGAGGACAGAGCTGGCAGGTGCAAAAGAAGGTGGAAAGCATGAATCATCACATCCCTTTACTTTCATCTTGTGAATTCAGAAAAGGAAAAAGTGAGATGGAGATTCGAGTGATAATGAGATGGTTGAATTTTTCTCCAATAAATTTGCAGCACCTACTGAATAAAGCGGTAATCTGTGTGTCTGTGTTAGAAATCACAGTTGAACGTAGTATTTCAGAAGAGAAAACTACAGGCCATTGGAGAGTGTGTTTTCATAGAGTGCATGTTACTGGCAGTCAGAGGGGGATACACCTTTTTCCTGCATCTTCAGCAGGTTAAACAATCTTTTGTGCGCTTACATAATTGTTCCAACCCTCCCTTTTCCTGCCCACTCTGCTGGGCCTTCTCTTCCTTTTCCGACAGACCTGAACCCCCTCACACACACACACACACACACACATACACACACACACACACACACACACACATACGCTCACTTAAATGGAAGCCATGAACCCAAACTCCCACAAAGGCCCAAGTGGAGCAGGACGTTCTTTGCCTGAAATTCACTTCAGCACATGGCTTCAGACTCCTGGGACCTTTGGCACGCTCTGATTTTTGCTTCCAAAGAGGAGAAAAATAGCTCGATTTGCCTCACGTCTCCACTCCACGAGCCCCTTGATGGTCTTAATGCTACAAAGACAGATCCCAATCTGTGACTCTGTTGAGCAATAGACCTGCACAACGCTGTCTGTTAGATGAAGAGGAAACTGGATACTTTCTTGAAAAGCCCCTGCATGTGTGTTTTTCCTCTTCTGCTCCAGACAAAAATTAAGTCTAGCCATCAGCGTCGCAGCCACTTATAAAACTACTTAAAACCAATACTTTTAAAAGGCAGAAAAAACAGAGAGGAGGTCCGAGAGGATTGGCACACATGACTCATGTTAGTTTGAAACTTAGTTCTTATTGATGCGAGTAGATCATGTACAGAGGCAGTCCAAATCCAGAAAGTTGACTTCCATATAGGTCAGTCTGGCAAGTGTTGAATCCAACTTAAACCACCGAGGGGATGTCATGAGTAAATGAAATGTGCTATCTGATATTCTGGGAGGCCATACTCAACAAGGGCCCTCTGTGTTCACCGACCTGTTTGTCAAAAGGTGAAACACGCACACAGACTTCAGCTTAAAAAGTAACGTCAAAGCCCATACAGAAGCCAGAAGTCTCCTCCTCTCCTCATCGACCTCTCAAAGCGGTTACTGAGCCATGGTGAGCTGGACTGCTTGTATATGACCGCCAGCGTGTGAGAGCAGCGAGAGCACACAGCAGTCACAACAGAGAGAACACACACACTTTAACAGAGATGAGTCACACTGGTGGGAGCGAACGAGATGTTTGCTTTAATATAATAATGTTTTAAAATGCAGGAAAAATGCCAACACGTGCACGATTGACATACAAACAAACACACACACCCATGCATGCACGCACCTACATCTCATTTGCTTCATCACTTAAAAAACAGTGTGAAAATTGAGTTGTGGCTTTACAGGGAGTTCTGCACATTAAACTGTTGAGCTATTTCTTTTTTTTTTCCCCTTGTCTTTTGTTTCTGTTTTTACCGTCTTTTAAATGCATTTTAATATTACTTAATGTCACTTTTATTCTATTCCTCTGAAAAGCACTTTGAATTGCTTTAAGTCTGAATGGTCCTATATAAATAAACTTGCCTTGCCTTCAGCAAGGTTATTTATTCATTTCTATATTAATCAGTTAATAGTTTAAACTTCCAAATGACAGCATGATGTAAAAAAACAAAAAAACAAACACAATTCAGTCAAAGATGACATCTTAAATTTACAATTTTTTGTAGAACCAACAGTCCAAAATCCAAAAAGATCCAATTTTGAGTGATTGAAATCAGAAAGAAGCATCAAGTCCTCATGTTTGAGAAAACTGGAACCAGCAAATGTTTGGCATTGGTACATGATAAATAACATAAACTATTAATCGACATTTAAATACTTTCACTGTTTAATTTACTGTTGATAACATATAAAATAAGCCAAAAATATGGCTTTAGGTCTCAGGTCAGATTCGGGAGTCAGATTTGCCGGTACCAGGTTCAGGTATCAGTTTTAGGCCGATGCAGAACTGTACAACCAGCTAGACAGTAACTACTGTATCACCCACAGCTGAACAGGTGGCAAGGGGAAACAGAACACATAAAAAACACCTGTAAGAAATTAACACAAAGGACCTTTTAACTAATGTCCATAGGCCAAAGATAGAAGAACAGCAGCCTATAAACCGGGTTACTCATACTACAACCTTGTTATCGCCGGTGTCTCATGAATTATACATCAGAGTGGAAATGACTTATACAGAACACTGTAGAGGTGGGTCCCATCCCTCTGCTGGCCCCTGACATCCTGCAAGCCCCTCAGGTTCATCACCGTCACACAGGCTGCATACAGACCCTTGGTGCCTGCCTGAGCCTCCTCAGGCTTGAAGTAAACATCCACGACCTACCAGTTTCCTGAGAGCCACAATTTTCTCCAGATATGTTCAGTACATGTGAACCAGGTGACCCGTCTTAAATCAGAAAGGGTCGGTATTCAGTCTGGATACCACTAAGAGGTGTGTACTACGAAAGACTTGTTCCTACGCTCCATGACGCTCTCTTTTAGCCTCTTGACAGCGTGTGGGCTGTGGGGAAGAGAAAGCAGCTGTAAATCTTCTCCAGAGACAAAAACACAGATCATGAACATAGCAGGAAGCCGTTGCCGCTGTCCTGCGGCCGGTACATGAATGGCTCTGAGATCTCAGAGCCCGTCGCATCGTGTGCGTCTCTCCTTGCCTGAGTTGCGATGCAGCGTGCCATAACCCCACAGACCACACACTGGCACGCACTCTCACACGCTGAACTGCCAAATTTAAATGGCTGGTTTTCACAGCGTGTAAATAGAGCGGTCTGTAACCAAATTCGTCAGCCGTCACGAGGCGTGCTGTGAAGCTGGTGTCTAGCATAAATGCTCTGATTCATACCATATGGGTATCGCTCATGTAGTTTCCATTAAACACACAGTGTACACAGCACTTACTGACAACACTCTACACCGAGGCAGAGGAATCAGAGATACTGTAGGTGCACATCTGATGGAGTGTCAGAGTCAGTCACGCAGAACAAGAATGTGTTACAGTAAGCTACGCTCAGTCTGCTCAGGCAGACAGGCTTCACTGTAGCAAAGCTTTGTGGGCTCTTGTTGGCCCATTGTCCACTGAGCAAGTATTGTGGCAGAGGGCATTGTATTGTTGACTGTCATGCGTGTCAGATGGATTACTATGGACCCGTTTTCTCTAAGCCTCGTACAGTAAGGCCAAATGTGCAAAGACTGGTCCCTACATTATTGGATAAAGCTGCAGAAAACTAATTGATATGGGGGGAAAAAATGCAACAATAGATAATAGAAAATTAAGAGTCCAATCAGAGAAGGCAAAAAGAAAGAAATGTATACTAATACTATATTAAGTCTTTTTTTTCCAATATAGAGAAGATTTTCTAAATGAAACATGACAAAGATGCCACAGTCATCTTTATGAGGCTGTGCTTCCACTCAGCAGTGTTTTGGACTAAATGCTAAACATGCTCACAATGACAACACAAGCAAGCTGATGTTTAGCAGCCATAATACCACATTCACCATCTTAGTTAAATGTGTTTCCATGTTAACATTCGCTGATTAGCACTGAACACAAAGTGCAGCTCAGGCTGATGGGAATGTCATTAGTTTGCAGGTCATAAACCAAAGGACAAATTTGACTTGATGATGATGGTAGATGGAACGTCAAAGTTATTATAATTAACCCTCAGGAGACAGGAGGGAGTTATGAATGTCTGTGCCAAATTTCATCACAATCCATCTGATAGTTTTTGAGACATTTCACCCAAATTCCACCTCAGGAAAAGTCCCGTGATCACAAATTTTACTTAGATTCTTCCTCTGGGGACCGTGAATGTCTGTACGGGCAGCGCTCTCTGTTCAGTGATTAATTATGACAGAACAGAAGGAATTTTACTGAGTGAAACTCTTGCCATACACTGGAGAATTGATTTAGTAAGAATATCTAGTCCACCGCCACACTTCCCTCTGTGTCTTTCACTGGCCGAGCTCCATACCTCTTTGGCGATTTTCCAACTTTGCTCCGGCAAATCATCCTACCCTCTCCCTTATCCCCTCCACACACACACATGAACACACACACACACACACACACACACACACACATCTCCTCATTCTCTCTCAGACATCGCACCATTGCTGTTACTACGACTGTGTCTCACTCTCCCTCTATGTGGTCACACGTTCACGCCTTTCTCGCTGTCTGTGCTTCTCCTGACAACTCAGTATTTCATTCTGTCCACCACTTTCTGTCCTCACTCGCATTCGGTCTGGTGTGTGTGTGTGTGTGTGTGTGTGTGTGTGTGTGTGTGTGTGTGTGTGTGTGTGTGTGTGTGTGTGTACCTTTGTGATGAATTACTGTCAGCTATTGAACCAACCTGCCACATCACGCTGATCAACAGTGATCTCTCATCCTCTACTTTGTTTTGCTACCCCTTGATCGGCCAACTCTGCTTGTGTGATTGTGTATGTGTGTATGTGTGTACGTGTGTACGTGTGTGTGTGTGTGTGTGTAGATGCCAACTTGTTCTAATAAAAAGTAGCAATTTGAGGATGATATTCATGACATAAAACTAACCAAAAAAATAACAAAACAAAAAAAAAATCTGGAGATCTGCAGCTGTTCTTTCCTGCGGCATCCAGGACACTATTTATTCCTGATGAGAAGACAGACTGTGCCATAAATCACACAGACTCCAGCTACATGAACACACACACACACACAGGTCATGATCCATCCATCCGTCCATCTATCTTCACTACAAACAGTGCCATAAGGGAAAAAGGAGAAATTTAATTTGAGTGAGTGTCAGTGTGTCAGCGTGCAGCCATGAATGTATGTGAGTCAAAGTGTATGTGTTTAAATGCTCCCGGCTGTTGTCAGCTATCCCTGGTTGGCATCACAGCACCATATGTCTGTCTGTGGGGCTGTGCTGACGTATGCCACCGCTGGAGACCAGGCCGACTGCGCACACAGCACAATGACAGCTTTATGCCTGCATGCAATACTCTTGCCAATAGTCACATCCTGCAGCTCTGTGAGCGGTGCACATGTGGAACTCAGTACCACTGGCTTACAGAGGTGAGACAACAGCAGTGATGGTTTCCCACCTGCTGGGTTAAATCTTGACAAAGTTTAAGTGTGTGTTATTTGTGCAGTTAATTCATGGGCTTTGCAGAATTTACTGATCCATGGGCGAGACAAGAGGGTGCCCAGGTGCCCAGCCTATCTGAGTCATAGGGTGACAGGTAGTTGGCTTGTTAACATCATGGACAGGCCCACCGGGTACAAGCCCAGGGCCCCTGGATCAGAACATCCGTATGAAGTGACTGTTAACAGTTAACAGCTAAGTTAAAATAGGTTAAATCTGAGTGTCAACACATATTTACGTTCCTTCTTTAGAGCTGTGCCAAAATCTTCTGTGCCAAAAGCTTCTCCATTCAAAAGTTTCTAGACATGCCCCTGTGCTGACCTATAGGTGGATGTACTCACATCACTGCCATGACTCTATCAATGAATCTGTGTCTTGTAGCTACGCAAGGCTGACTATGAGGGGACCTGCCAGGGCCGGAGAGACACCAGCCTCCAGCTGACAAAGGCTCAGATAAACACAAACACAAGTCTCCTGGCTACAGTACTAATGACACCTCATGTGTGTTTAGCCATTATAACCATCCCCAATGTAGGTCGATCTGTCAACCTTAAACACACGTAGCACATAAGTCATTTCTTGAAACCATCATAACAGAACATGAGTAAAATCTATCTTTTAGAAGGTAACTTTATGTCAGTACCAGAAAGAGTAAACATGGTGTTTATGGGCTGATTAGATCAGTGGTTTGGCATAAAACAAACTCCATGCTAAGTCTGAAATTACAAAAGTCACTACAAATAGCATTATCATCATCATCTTCATCACTACATTGATAAACACTCAGGCAGCAGCCTACAGAGGCACATGTCTAGTGGCAGTTAGTGCTGAAATAGCTACAAATCAGCGGTATCAATTGCATTGACCGATTCATACCTTGGTTGTCCTCGTCCATGTCTGCAGCCTATAAATCAAGATCCCCCAAAAATCGGTCACAGAAACTTCCGTTGTGCGAAAAACGTTTAATTTACGGCAAATGCGCGTCAGCCTAATGTCCAGGGCGCATTTGGTATACAGGTTGTCTCACGGGCATCGTCTTCTTTTTGGAAAATGTTGTGGCCATTTACGTCTCACAGTCGCCAGGCAGCGCTCCGGGTCCCGTCAGTCAGTCAGTCAGTCAGTCAGTCAGTCATTCAGTGAGCGGTGTGTCTCTGTAGCAGCAGCAGCAGCAGCGGTGGCGGCAGTGGTTGCGGTGGTGTCTTCTTGCCCACTGTGGCCCGCCGTGTTATCGTTATCCCTCCAAATACGCCTTCACTCCACTAGTATCGGGAGAGTAGTTGACACGGCTCCGGCAAGTTGGCGAACACACAGACGAGAAGGATTCAGGATGTAAGGTACTTTTGTCTTCAAAATAAAAGAGTCGTGCTTACTCAAAGGTGTGACACGTTGCTCATCGAGCTGTCTCTTTTATTTTGGAACCAGAAACAGGAAGTCTTTGTTATACCTTGGTGTGAATTGACAGTAGTTGTTAATCCCATCCACAGCCCCGTGCTGCGCGTCAGCAGTCATCGCTGCTCAGCCCTCACGTGACTCCAGGCAATACTGACATTATACCCAACAAATAATATAGGGCATCTATAGCGTTAGTATTGATTATACAACACAGTTTCATTTTGCTGGCTATACCCTTCGAGACCTCATTAGGCAACTGTTGGTTGTGTTTAGTTGTATTTTATTTTATTGCTGGATAAACCAAAATAAACTGCATATTCTTGTGCATTTCCTACTGTACAGTTTCTTAGTATTTGCACACCTGTATGTTACCTGCATATTAATTTAATGCTCCTTAATTCTTCTGCTCTTCCTTTACTCCACTGCATTCATTTGACAGCTGTAGTTACAGGTTTGCACATTCCAATTATTAAAACAAAATATACCCAGCAAATAGGTTATGAAGCGTTATTATAAATAAACCTGCCTAGCAATATATAAAGTAATTAAAATTACCTTCACCATCTGATTAAAGGGATCCTTACACACTGATGCATCAATAATTATAATTAAATACTACAATATATATAATATGTATACTATTTAACTTTTACCACTTTTACTGCTATTTTGATGCTAATACTTCTATACCTTTAGTCGAGTAAAACTTTGAATGCTAAGTATTTCTACATTTCTATTTTTACTCAAGTAAGTTCTGAGTACCTTATTCCAGCAGTACATTTCCATGTATCCACTGTATATTACAGGTAACCACCCTGCACCATAAAGTTATTCATTATAGACAGGTGTGGGAGAAAAATGGTGATCAATACCATAATGTAAAAATACACTACAAGTGAAATCTCTCCATTCAAAATTTTAAATAAAAGTACAGAAATATTAACCGAAAATTACTCTTAATTGAGTGAATTTTATAAATTATTATAAGATTTGTATATAAAATCTTATTCTGCAAAGTAACCAAAAACCATGTAGCTGTGTAATAAATATAGCGAAGTAAAAAGTAAAACGTACAGTATTTTTGCTCTGAAATGTAACTGGCCAGAATAAAAATATAAAGTAGCAGAAAATGAAAATACTACAAAGTAACTATCCCCCCAGTGTTTCAGTGGTGCAGTCCAGTGTCTTGTCTGCCGAGAGGCAAAAGCTTTAAAGAACATAGACAGCATTAAACAGGCAGCACATTATTAAGACAAGGACAGATAGAAAGATTTGTGGTGAGTGCTGTGCACAAGAGCAGCAAAAATGATTTATGGAATTAATTTATGTGAACTGAACAGCTGCGCAAAGTGCTGTGAAGTGACATGTTGCATCAATATATTGTACTCTGTAGTGATCCAACCTGCAAACAATCCAAAAATATTCTCACTCATTTCAGAATAGACTATAAGGACTTCTGGAGACTGTTATATAAGCTGGGAGAACCACCAGGTTAGGAAACATTGGAATGGAGAATACACACACACACACACACACACACACACACACACACACACAGAGCTTTGCAGAGCTTGTTTCTACAACACACGTGGTTTCAATTATAGCATTCCTGCCTCCGCACAGAAGGAGGGGGTCTCACTTCCTGTGTGCATTACTCCAATGGTCAAGCATGAACAGATGTTTTAATGTATTCATTCATTTGTTTATTCATAGGTGTCTCTTTTAGACAAATATTTCACTCTCAGTCCTTTCTTCTAAACAAAGTGACATCCTCCAGACATAACACAAATATTTGTTTTGTTCAAGTGGATGGAAAAGCAAATTATTTACCTCCTTGTTCATGTATACTCAAGCCAGGTTTGACTGATATTTCATCACTTAAAATGTACATTCTCAGTTTCACTTTCATGACTTGATATACAGATAAGATCTAATGTCTTCCTCTCCTTAAATCTGCTTGTTCATTTACCAAAGAAGTAACGATAAAGGGCGTATGCAGACTCAGATGAGTCCTTTGCTGCAAGTTCGCATCAGCAGGGCCAAAAGGATTACACAATCCAGTGAACCTCCTCGATCCGGTGTAATCCAGTCTGGCGCAGTCTGGTGCCGAATAACAAGAGCAAGAGAAACTGGAGACCTACAGCGAGACCCTGAAGTTACACCTGGGTAACACACACTGGCCTAAAGTGGTGGTGGTGGGGGTGGGGTGGTGATTATATCAGGTGGGATATTTGGGTACATGCATCCAGACAGTGTTTGTTTTCTCTGCACTCTGGCATGAAGCGTATGCTGTGATGACCTAATCGTGTGTTTTAAAGGAAACTTAATTCCCTGGCATGTGTGGCACTTAGTTGAGTGGGCAAAAGGAGGAAAAAGTCCTCAGAGAGAGTGAAAAAGTGTTAGTTTGATTTCTTGGTTGTAAGTTTCAATTTGGTGGTAACTAGGAGAAAGGAAAACAGGGACATAGGGAGTGTTAAGTGAGGGGGAATCTAGGTGAAGCCCCTGCAGCTGGCGGCCCAGAACAAGTCTTTTTCACTCCAGTCCCACTAGTTATGAGGTTTTACATACTAGGTGGATTGATGCAAACTAGTTAGCACACAGAGCAAACACTGATTTGAATATTTTCTGTGCTACAAGTGGAAAATAGGTCATATGCATTATGATGGTGATAGCTTTGGGAATATGGTTAGACAAATGTAATGTTACTGTCCATTTCTGTCAGCGCTGGACCTGGTCAAGCAGAGCATCCTCACTGAAAGTCAGAGTAAGTTCCATTAAAAGCAATTAGATTCCTGAGTCTGTCTCTTTGACACACACACACACACACACACACACACACACACACACACACACACACACATAGTGCTCTATTCCACATAAATGTCATGCTAATGTGTTTATGAGTCATAGGAGAAACCTCTGAGTGTGGCCCAGATATCCTCACTGATGAGAGTGAATGTGAGCATGCAGACGAGAGGTTTTAGAGCTTTAAAATCAATATACTATCAATCCGGCTCAGTCATTTTTAGAGTGTGTTAGAGTAAATGGACATCGCAATGAGTCTATCACTTCCAAACCACAGAACAAAGACTTTAAAGTCGTCACAAAGCAAAAGTCCGGCTGGAAGTGAACATGTGCAGGGTTTTCGGGCTGTCTGACTCTCTGTCTGTTGTGCTGCTGAGGGTGCGTACCCCCAGGGAGCCGCACGTCTGGCAGATTAGGCCGACCATCATGGGAAACGTCTGTGGTACTCCTGACCGACTTCACGTGACCTGATTGAGCAGTCATACCACTTCATATGCTCCAGTCACCACAGCAATGCCCAGAGGGCAATCACCTCCTCTTTTTAAAATGTCTGACACACCCCCACCCCACCCCACCCCACCCCGGCTCATAATTACACGCATACATACACAGATAAACAACCCCCTCACATCCCTAACCTCCATTACTCTACCTCCACATCCCAAAACATCACTGCCTACATAATGCAATCAAGTGGAATCACATTACATCGTATAAACGCTGTTTAAGTATCTGAATCCTTCTTTTCTCTGTGAATATCAAACAGATTTGAGGAGCCAGTGAGGAGCACTCCTGAGTTTAAAGCAATGCCACAGTGAATTTCACCTTATGAATACTCTGATTAAGTCATTTTAGCTCCTGTTTGTGAGTGGTATTTTGCTGATTGTGACATGAGCACCACATTGATCCACACGCAGATATCTTAGCAACTATTTGATGGATTGCAGTGAAAATAATCATACTTCCCAGGTGATAAATCCTTATGACTTTGGTGATGCTTACTGACCATCTAGGGCCATCATCAGGTTAGAATTTCAGTTTGTTCACCACTTTTTGTTTGTGACTAAATACTGCAAATAATGACATTTCCATCAGCTTCAGCTGACGCAGTGTATTTCACACAGAAAGACTTAGATCAAGTCACTCTAGCTTCCTTTTGTTAGGGATATTATTTAGATAAAGGAAACTAATGCTGACTGGGAGGTGATTTTTTTTTTCCATTGATGCTGCTCTAATCTTTCTCTAATGTGTTTGTACCTGAAACCCTGAACTAGACTGTTCTAAACCGGTGGATGTGACAGGGTTACACACCTCCTTCCTGTTGTGGGGGTTGAGGAGGTCAATCTTTGGGTGACGGCGTTTGTGCACGTGTGTGACAAAGGTCACGGGAAGCAGAGTCCGGCAGGATTTCCTCCTTCCTTCACTTTGGTTTAATATCCAACTCTGCATCTCGACCACTTCTTTCCTGCCACCATCTGATCGAAGGGCAGAGTTGAGCTTGTTTTCTGGATCCAAGGACACATATGAGTAGAGTCTTTATTTGGAGTCTGTTTGCCGGGCACAAAGGCCGCAGTGTATGTCTGAGAACTTGAACGTAAAGCTGTGTGTGTTAGTGTGTGTCCTTACATCTAAAGTACAATCCTCCTTGACTTGCTGTGGTTGCATAATTACAAGCTGTAAAGGTTACTCCTCCTAATAGTGTTACTACTGAGCATATAGTTAATTCTCAACCTTTACAAAACCTTTATCATCCCATTCTCTCAGTTATGAAATGAAACAACTCACTAAATGAAGCCGAGCTCAACAGCTACCCAAGAAGTCATTTCAGTGTTTATCAGTCGAGAGATTATGTGATCAGGATGCTGTGTAACAGCACACAGAGGAGTGCAACAGGGGGGTGCAACAGTAACATGAGATAAAAGCAAGAAGCATCAATAGCTGAACTACAATCCTTTAATACCCCTCTGTATAATATCTAAAAAAAAAAGCTGTTAAGTCAAATGCAGCTCAGTTTATACACACAGACATCGAATGCATTACTACACTTAATATACTGATGCTGCTAGAAGGAAAATAATGCAAACTCAAGAGTAATATTTACTGTTCTTGCTGTATTCCAGCACAGAACGTATTACAGAGAGTTAATTTTTTTTCAAGTGCAAGAGGATTTGAAGAAAATAAGTCAAATGGAACGATTGTTTTTACAGATTTTTGCTGATCTGTACAATATTAAACTGCACTGTGAATGCAAAAGTTCACAACATGAAAACAATAAAATTTCACATTAACACCTAAATTAGGCATATATTTGAATGCTCTTTTGCTTGTATGGCCTATTTCAGTCCTACAGTATACAGCAAATATAACACCAGATATCCCTCCTCCTCCTCCTCCTCCACGTTTCTATCTCTCTCTCTCTCTCACTCCTTTTGGCTTGCTCCTCTTCTCCTCCCCCACCCCTTTGATTCAGTTTTGAGGTCAGCTCAAAGCTCATCTCAGCACCTGATCTGATCCTCTTTAACATTTTGCATATGCCTCTCGTCCACGGTCAACAGCATTTATATCGAAGGTGCAACTCAGGCTTATTTAAATAACCACAAAGAGGACGTTATACAAAGTAATGCTCTCCAAAGCACTTCCACCAAAACCTCAAACTGAGGGGTTTAAAGAGGGTTTAATGCATCCGAGCTAAAATCATGTGGATTAATGTTTGATTACATTTAGCATTAGTAATCCATTCTCTGGGCATGGACGTGGTGTATTAATGTGTGTCATTTATAAATGTCCTGGTTGTTAAGTGAATAAAGAGTTGACACACTAGGAGTTTCTTTACAATCAAGTTTAACTGCTCAAGCATTTGGTTTGTAAAGCAGGTTTGTTCTGAGCCAGGGCTGATTCTCAACAAGTAGGTTACCACGTTAATTGTCAAGCATAGGGTTGATGGCAGACACATAAACAGTTTGGATTTTTAAAATGAAGTGTAACAGAGTCAAGAAAGAATAGGTCAAATATGTGATGTGGATAACTGCATAATTGGTTCAACAAAGAAAAAACAAAAACAAACCCCCCTGCCCAAAATAAAAAAACGATGAATAATAAATGACCAAAAGAACTATAAGAATATATCTGTTGAGCAAAGGACACCATGGCCTCTTTCTCATAAAGTGCAGTTCAAAACTTTCTGACTAGAATTTAAGATTTTCTCCCACACATCACCTTGTATAGATGTTTATTTTGTGTGTGTGTGTTGTGTGTGTGTTTGGCATCATATTGACCCAGAATCTATGGGATATACTGTATGTTTCCTAAGTAGTTTTTAAAAAAAATAAAGTTATAAAGTTTTGTTTGACAGTGTTTATGCAGACTTTGGGAAAGCACAGCACGGGACTCATCTGCTCACCGTTCACTGTGAGGGAAAGGCAACAGCTCTCAGCTTACATGGAGTATAAAAGACAACATTAAACAAATAAGAACTCATAAGAACTGCACTGTGCACAGTGGAAAAAAAAAAAAGACTACACAGCATACAAATCTGAAATCAAACATGGATAAAGGTAACTTAAATACTGAAATTCAAAATGAAAAGACAACAAATCTCAAGATCCCACACAGATAAATTGTTAAAGGTTTGTGAATAATGTGTATGGAAGTGGGTTGTACATCAAATATACTGCATTGCAGCTTTAATTGAATCCCTGCCATTTCCATTTGCAGTATTATCACTCTTCCACACTCAGTCAAATAAAACACATGTGAGCTACTGCAGATGCCAAAGGCTAAAACTCTATAATCTTTACTCCACAACCCCTTTTTTCTGAGGGTACAAATGGTGGTTGGCAAAAACAGGGTAAAGATAACCCGACTTATCTTTCATCTATAGATCTCTCTCCCGCTCTCTGCCAGTCCTCTATGATAACCTTATTAAAATATTTTCCTCTGGCAAATCCCTGAGAAATAAATCCTCTTTTTCCAGAAAAGGGGGGCGGGCAGGAGGGTTTGTCTGTCACATGGAGAAATACAGTTGCCGTGGCAACCCCTGATGGTTTTACACTGCAGCCTGGCATCAGAGTGACTGGTTAGGATAAGTTTGCTGGGTACATTTTGCGCTGAGCGAAGGTGTCAACGGTTTGGAAATCTACTTAAAAGAAGTGCACATTTTAAGTGGCAAATGGGTCTGCTGGCTAAGGTTCATTCATTACAAGTATTCACGCTGTATAAACACAGATATGGATCACAGAGGATTTTTTAATTGAGGTAGATCAGAGAAAGAAGAAGCAAATACATTTCATAGTCCAAGCTGAATTTATGTTTTCTTTTCAGAAGTAGAGTCATGATTGATACATTTTGTAAAAGTTACCATAAACAATAAACTACTGTGTTAGAATAAAAGTGATCATGAATCATAACAAATGAAAAAGCAGAATTGAGCAGAAGTAGAAATTCTGTATTGTGAGAGATAGCTGTGGTTGTATTACAGCTTCATTACCTGCGTCAGTCTCCCCTGTGTCAGCCAGTGTCCTCCTCAAAGAGATCGACAACTCATGATGTGTGTTTCCAACGGATCAGAAAGGCGATCCAGTACCATGATAGACCACCTCCCCCGTGTGGACACATCTGGCACTGCCATACATTCATGCTTAAAGTAGAGGAAGTAGGCCTGCAATGTCTGGACAGGCTGGCATCTTCAGTCTCTTCATGGAATATTTAAAACACCTAAATTAAAACAAATCAAACAAAGATATAAAGTGAAAGCAATACACATTGATATTTGTATATCATTTTATGTATTTACTGGGTCGTACTGTAAGTAAATGAAAAATATGTTAAAGGGACAATTATTTATCTTTTTGTAGTTTTTATAATGGTTAATAGTATAATAGTTTAATAGTTTTTCATTTTAGCCACATTAAAACAAATTACAACACAGAAAACACAGAGAGCAGTGTAAACATACTATTACTAAATACAAAGCACTGTCATTAGTTTTTATGAAAAGGTGCTAGGGAGCTTTTTCTTTTTAGAGATGGAGACGCATCATAATGCAAAAAAAAAAAATCAACAGTTCAATCACAGTTTCAGAATGGGACCATGGGCGAAGCTTGTCCTGATCTGTTTTTACTAATGCATTTTGAATCTTCTACAGTCTGTCACTGGCTGGATTGATTAATTTAATATTCATTCTTTTGCCCAGTTGCAGAAGAGAAATGCTTCAGCACAGTGACTGATGAATTTTATATTTTACTGTTTATGGAAAATACCTAAATGGATTTGCTGGAAAGGAAGGGAAGCTTGTATTGGAAAAAAAAAATCCATTATACCTGGATGATTATATTTTGGGTATGTTAGGAGATGTGATGTAATAGTTGAGATTCAGAACTAAATTGGAAAGCAATAGAGCATACGTTTATTGATAAATGCATATTAATACTAAATTTCAGCTTCAAAAATATCTGTATTTGTTTCAGATTAGAAAAATAAACATATAATCTGAGAGGCAAACTAAAAAAATCTGGAAACCATTCAACTACACAAGATATTCTCATGAGGGGAAACTGCTCATGCATGAAGAACTGCATCATGTTTAATTAAAAATGTAATGGTATACTTTGCAAGAGGTGAAAGTATGCTTTTTATTTATTCATATTTTAATTTGGGTCTCCATTACTACTTAATGGGTAATTATTCTATTATGAGAACATAGCTGGACTGACTGACTGTTGACAGAGTACATCAACTTCTGTGTTCCAGTCCTGTCCGCTGTTTTCCAACATCAAGCCTTGGGTTACCAAGGACATCAAAGCACTCCTGAATGAGAGGAAGAGGATGTTTAGCTCAGGGGCCAGGGAGGTGATAAAGAGGCTCCAGAAACAGCTGTCAGTGAATATCAGAGAAGGAAAGGAGGCTCGTAGGAGGAAGCTGGAACAGAGGCTGCAGCAGGGACGCCAGGGAGTTTGTAGGGAGGGATGAGCACCATCACTGGTTACAAGCCCAGCACTGAGCTTGTAGATGGAAACTTTGACAGAGTCAACGAACTAAATTGTTTCCTCAACTAATTCAACATGCAGCCTCCCAATGACCACCTTCATCAAAAACCACCCAGCAACACCTCACACATCATGAAGGATTTTGAAAGACTGGTCCCGGATTTCATCCATTGATCTCCCCCCTGCTCACCATACCAACCAGATATCGGAGTGGATGCTGTTATCATCTGCTCCACTGTGCCTGCATTCAGCTGGACAGAGCAGTGGGCGAGGCCAGTATGATGCGCTTTGATTTCGCAATTGCCTTTACTACCGTTCAGCCTGGTTCAGCTGGTAGTGGACTTCAGGAGATCCAGGACTCTTGCTTCTCTTTCCATTAGGGGAGAGATGATGGAGATGGTCCAGGAGCACCAACACCTGGGTGTCCACTTGGACAGCAAACTGGACTGGACCAGGAACTCTGCGGGCCTGTAGAGAACCACAAGAGTCTGCTCTTTTTCCTGCAGAGGCTCCGATTCTTCAACATCTGTGGCACCATGGTATGGATGTTTTATGAATCTGTGAGGTTTTCCACATTTTACTGTCTATATGTTGTTTGAAGATACAGTATGTAATGGGGAATGGCATTAATTTATAATGGGAAAGATTACAAAAATATATTTTAAAAGAGACACTTTAATAAATGAATGAAGAAAAATTACCCCAAAAAAAGGCTGAGAATAGTGATTTCATTCATTTATTCAATCATCCTTATCCTCAATTCTCTGACTTCAAAACCCCGTATGCACATTTATCACAGAAATAAACACTTGGGACAAATGCAGCTACAAAAATAGTTTTGAAGGTAACATTTTTCACTCATGTCACCTTTCCAGTGCCACTGATACGCAGAAACACAACAGTGAGTATGACAACCTGTGTGTACAGACACAGAGAGGACATGCAGTGATTCCCTTTGAGACTGCACTTACTGACAGACTGTAAATTCCCAGCAGAACAGTTATGGCAGCTTTCGTGTTATCCTACAGCAAACCTCTGTTGAAAGACCATGTACCGCTTACACAGCTAACACCCAACCTTAAATAAAGCGTCCGAACCACAGACGGCAAAAAACATGCTTGTTCGTGTCATGCGGTGTAGATATTAACTTTTTAAATTAAAGTGAAATGGTTCCAGTTTATTCTGTGAGATGTTTACACTGACGCCTATTAAACATACATGTCAGACGATAAAGAGAAGCTACAAAGTTCCACAGCAACAATCATCTGTTTTCACGTTCAAACCCATGCCGCAGTCCTTTTCATCCAGAGAAACGGCAGTGTCAAAATCCACCTTCCGTCCGACACAGCATTCACAGACAGGATGAGCGGCTCCTGAATCTCAGGTGGTGGCTTAAAAAGGTGACCGTGTAGCATCTTTTCCCTCCACCCTCACATACCACCGCTCAGCTCGGCTCGTTTTTGCAGACATCGCTGCCTTCCTTCCCCTGCAAAGGCACTGGGCTCATGTGACATGGGCTGACCGCAACAACCGTGTGGTGTCACATTGTTGCATTGTTATACCAGTCTGCAGAATTCAATTTTCTCTCCACACATTGCTGTGCAGCATTAGCCAGTTTTCTTTACAGGACTGAAACATGGCAGTGCTCACAGTTTATTGTTTTGAGTCCAAATGCAGGCATTGATGATTGATCAGTGGATTTCAATGTGTACCTGTGAGGAGATAAGGCAGCTGTCAGACAATGCACTACATACAAACTGAAGGGATAAGACACTTATATCTTGGCAAATCACAAATGACGACATGAATGAAAACATTGACAGGTCATTGATCTCAAACTACAAGAAGCAGCATACACTGCACAGTTGCCAGTTAATTAGGTATTAGGTTCACCGTACAGGCTGTAGTTTGTGATGCTGTTGAATAGTAAATGCATTTAGAGCTGAAACAATTAATCACTTACTCGACTTATCGTCTTGATAATCAGTTCAATTGTAAAAAATGTAAGCAAATGAAATTTTAGTTGAAGATGAAGCACTATAAATTATGGAGGCATCAGTTGGTATGTAAGTATTAAATTGAATAGTAAAAATTAGTTGATTATTAGCCATTATCAGATTTTTTAAAACTCCTAAATATCAATATAGGTATTGGCCTCCAATACTGGTCAAGCTATAACTTCATGGAGGTAGATTTAACTGCAAGGCTGTTGTATTAGACTTCATTAGTTTCAGTTAAGTGTACCTAATAAACTGGTCATCTACTATCGATCTGCAGAGGAAAAATATTTTAAAAAACATCTCATTGTCGTTCATTCAACCTCCAGCCAACATATGTTTATACTGACATGACTTCAGACAGCACAATGTTTAAAACTAACTCAGCATTAAAGGGCCTTTCCCATCAGCTGTTGGCTTATTGACATGAACCAGCTGGTAAACTGTAAAACTTAACTACAGCTTGTGCCTTTTCCTAAACGAGGGTAAAGTGTTTGAATAATTACCTGTAATCTGACATTAAACATCATCGAGGCGACGAGGTAGATATAGGGGAATCTGATTCGCAGTCGCCATGCGAGATCAAAAAATATCAACAAAGTCCTCGTCAAGCCTTTGGAAAACACTCCGTAAGACCGACCTGCAGAGCCCGAAAACCGGAGCACTAAATAAGTCAGACCCGCCATAAAGGCGAAGTCTGCCTCGGCGGTACCTCCGGTGACTGAGTCAGCTAGTGCGGCAAGCAGGCGAGGAAAGAGGTGAGTGATGTGTGACAGTTCATATTTCTACCGCTGTCTGACTCCGAGCTCCATTTTTGTTTTTACACGGGCTGGTTGTGTTGGCATAGCTGCTCCACCCCAACAGATCATACACAGATCCCCGTTTGGTCACCGGGAGGACTGATGATGGTGTGACACACGGATGTTGGAAGAATACCATCCAGTGACCGCTATGGCCCGAGTTCAGGTTCTCAGGCAGACTGACTAACAGAACGTACAGGTACATAGGCTACTGCAACCTACCAGGGATATCAAATGATCAATAAAAATAAGCTAAGAAAACATTAGCCAAATAATACATCATGTGTGCATATTGCATTTAACTTTTCTAACAACCTTTTTGTTTTTTGTTTTTTTTTGTTGTAGTTGATGTGGTGCCATATCAAAATACTTCTTGCGAATAGTGTCTTGAACAAAGAATTTTAAACCATGAAGGACATTGCTCTTTAATTACTTACATAATATTTATCACCATTTAGCCATATCTTGAGTCAGTTTAATCCTCCATTAACAGACGTCCAAACACATCATCATGAACAATACATTTTGATGCTAATTCTGTTACATATGTTACATACATACATTTCTCCTAAGAATACACCTTTGTTTATTGTATTTACAGCTGAATCAACACCAGACCCAACCATAACCCACACCAGTCTCTTACCAAGTATCACTTGGTTATTGACAACTTGGTATGTAGAACATTTACAGTTGGAAAATGATAATTGCATTGCAGTCAATGGCATTTTTTTTTTTTGGTTTGTTTGTTTTTGGCATGAGGTGCATTTTTGTCGGTTTTGCCCCTGTCCCTCAGAGTCTATGAATGTTCTTACTACACTAACTTATATATGGCAAAACAAAATCGTTGCCTTGTAGGCTTTATTTAAAGCTTTTTTGACCAAGTTTGTTTCACATACAAGGAATTTGCTCTGCTTTGTACACAGCCCGTAAGACAAAATTCAGGTAATAACCCCCAAAGTCTCAAAGTCCATAGTAATCAAGAAGGCTTGTGGGGCTGACGTCAGTTCCTCACTCCGTGTCACACCCTTACTTGTCCGTCCTGATTTTTATTTTCTATTATTTATTTTAACCAGCCAAGTGCAAATTCTCGTTTTAAACTTCTTGTCTCCTGATACATTTGCTCTTAAGACATTCTTTGAATTTAGAGAAACCAGTGGATTGCCAGTTGCCTGTGTTTGGGACGTTTCAGTGGGCGTATCTGCCCCAGTGCACCGGATGCAGCATCTGGTGGGTGGTGGTGGCAGTGTCTAGCTTCATTTTTTTCCTCAGGGGTGGTGGCCGCTGTTTTGCTTCACAGCTTCCCAATCAGCCCACGAAAGCATGGGAATGTCGAGAGGGAGTTTCTGAGTAAACTTGTGTTAAAGTGTTAGATAAGTTGCTGTAAGTTTCCCCACAACCTCTTCCACATCCCAGGAGCTCCACTGTGAAACCAAAGGCCGTTAAGGAGACGTTGTTTAGACGTTTCACCAGCGAGCAATCCCGGACAAAGGAAACGAGACGTGCGAGCTAACGTTAGCTGGCTCCCCGGGCTAACTTAGCATTCCTCTAGCTGCGGCGCAATGCAGGCCATAAAGTGTGTCGTTGTCGGAGACGGGTAAGTTAACTTAATCGAGTTGACTAAGGGTGTGTGCCTCCCACTTAGTATTTAAAGTCAAACGATGAAGTGTGACATTAGCTGAAACCATTGTCATCAGACTAGCTAACGTTAAAGCATTTTGGTCCAGATTTTTCCAGACGGGTAAAGTTAGCCACCAAGCTTTAACTTTACCTGTTTATGTTACGTTAACATTATCATTTACACATAAATCGCCGCTAATCGTATACAGGTGGTCTTATATAGCTAATCATTACATTGCAAAAATAGCTAGTATGCAAGTGGTTGGCTAATCTTTCACTGAAGTTATCCTGGTTACATTGTTTTTTCACACTTGGGTGAGTCAGACATCAATGGGCAGTTCACCTATCCCTCTAAGCCGGAGTTAAAATTTTGCAATAGATACTTACCAATTAAGAAATATGAAGAATTTTTGTCCGTCATTTCATTGGTGTGAGCTGCCGTGTAATGTTGTGTTATGTTACACATGTTGCGCATTTTCAGCTTGTTAAAAGTTAAAGGAAAATGTGAAAGCTTTGTCTGCAACAGCTAAAGACTGATAAGGGATTAATAACGAGCCATGAGTGATTTTCTGACAACATGTAACAATATGTGGGAAGTCAACACACTCATAACTTATTTGTCAGGGTGTGGTGGATACCGCAGCAGCAGAGTCATTGATGGGCCCACGATTGTCTTTAGTTTATTATTTTCGATTTTGATTTTGACAAAGCGGAACCTTTAATTAGATTGGGTTCACATTAAATGGTATACCACTTAAGTTTCATATGTGATCATTACAACACTAGCGATGTTATATGCATATTTTGCAAACATCAAATTCAGTCTACACCATGTAAGTCTGTTTTCTCATAAGGAAGACCATGGTTCATGTAACTGTCTATATCTGATTTGAAGGTTTGATTAGATCTGAAACAAAAGGTTGATGAATTGATTACCAGGTTAACAGAAAGCAATGGCAATTCTGAGAATGTATCAATAGTAAAGGACAAGGACAGTTTACAAGTAAAACTAATCAAAGTTCACTGTTTGTACGTTTGTATTTGCTGGTTTCTCTGTTTTGGACTCGGATCTTTGAGTTTTGGATCATGGATTGGACATCAAGGAGTTTGAATATGTCAACTCAGGCTTGGGAAACTTATAATCTGCATTTAGTTGTTGACCAGATTTTGAATTTTTCATGAGTTACTTCATAAGAAGAATATATTAATACATATCCAGAACAGCTTTTTGTGCTCCCATCTTTTTGGGGTAAAATCATAAACATTTTCCTTATCCTTCTGTCTTCCAGAGCTGTGGGTAAGACCTGCCTGCTCATCAGCTACACCACCAATGCCTTTCCTGGAGAGTACATCCCCACAGTGTGAGTATTTGAGACTGCAGCACAGAGTGAATGATTTATTTATTTATGTCAGACTAGGAGTCGATCAACACTGACAGTCCACCATTTGTCTCCACCCTTGTTTCCTGTACAGTCACAGCATAACGAAATTGAGATCTTATTTTTAGTTGCTTTTTTGAGATGAATATTTGGTTGCCTGCAGAACAGGTTATAATCGCTGCTGTGGACTGCAACTAAGATTCAGGGAAATTAATGTTCTGGGAAGGATAGGGAAGGAAAACCAGCACCCTATCTGATTCTAGACCAGCTGTGGAAACTATGTTGACCTGTATCTGTCTGCTCAGTCTGCATGGACCAGCTCAGCAGGCGGTTAATAAGCAACATTTTGTGTTTTGCATAGTCAGATTTAATAGATGAAGATTCATTTTCCAAAGAGAACGGAAGAGGCACAGCAGATCAATTGGGAACTAACCCTGTAGTTTTTATTTCCTGTCACATTTTATGTCTGTATTAATTTTTTATCAGCTTATATTAGGCATGATGTGTTTGGCTTATTCTCACATCACTTCTATCAGGTTTGACAACTACTCTGCCAATGTTATGGTGGACGGAAAGCCGGTGAACCTGGGCCTTTGGGATACAGCAGGACAAGAAGATTATGACAGACTCCGCCCACTTTCCTACCCACAGACGGTACAAAAAAAAAGTTTGACAATGCTGTATTATATTTCACTTATTATTGTTCACTTTAACATGGGGTATTTGCCTTGAAGTATATGTTGATGCTGGTGGTGCCCTTACATAATCCATTTGGAAAGTCTGGGTGCTTAAAATGAATAAGGAAGTTAGAAGGAAAGAAAACACCACACCTTTTGTTCGACATGACTATAGGAGATTTTCTTAATGCTTTTCTCCTCAGGAAGTGATTGTTATGGGCTCTGATTGCATTGCTTTCTTTTTCTTATCAGGATGTGTTTCTCATCTGCTTTTCGCTTGTGAGTCCTGCCTCGTTTGAAAACGTCCGTGCCAAGGTGAGTTGTTGCAGTACCTGTATGGGATAGAGAGGAGGTTGTAAAGGTCTCTATATGGATCAGGTTTGCTACATTGCATGAAAAGAGGTATCAGGGGTGATTTTGATTTGCCTATATTTTTTATCAAGGGATGACTCAGATTTGTAAAGATTTATTTTCACCCTGGTGTCTGCTGAAAATCTCCAAATTAATTTATTCATGATTGAATCATCGCAGTGTTTTTTGTCTACGTCTAAGCAGTAATCTGCATTATTCCTTAATTAGTATATTTTTATTGCATTTATCTGTCTGTTGGAGTGTTGTGAAACACCAAAAACAACACATTTACACTTGTCTGCTGTTGAGCGTTATTGATCAGATTTTATGGATGGCACTGGTCTGGTGGGTTGATGCCAGTGCCATCTAACAGAACCATTCCAGATAAAAACATAGATTTACCCTCACTGTAGCTGGTGATTTATTGAGGGTAGTGGGTTAGCCAGCCATCTTTGGGGATAAGTCAGGGAATCTGGTACCACAAAGGTGACTTTTTTTTTTTAGCTTGAGGGATTTAAATGAAATGACGCAGTCAGCATTTCTACAGAATCCTAACATGATGAGCAGACGCATTGTGTGAACAAAGTGACCCACAATGAGCACAGTATGACGTGTTTACTAATCAGTTTAATTGCTTTGTTCTTCGTGATAATTATTACATAAGAACCATTTTTACCCATTTGTCCACACAAGGTTTAAAACAGGGCTTTTATCTTCCAGAAGAAAGTTAACCACACTAGATGACATTTCCAGTTGCATATTAGTTGCACTGTTATGTTTTCATTCCTGACAGGGACTGATTCAGAATAGCCAGTATTTTCCCTCTGAAGCTGTGTCAGACAGACTTGAGGCCTGCATGAAATAACATAGCCCTCTCATTCATTTGAATGGGACCAGTTCTTTAACACATCAGGTTTGCCAACATAGGGGGCTCAGGCAAAAACTTGAACCAGGTGCAACAATTACAAAAATGCAACGCAACGTGGCGTCATCTGGCAAGGCCCTGCGCTGGCCAATCAGATACATGCAAGTTCACATTCCTGGTACATTACTTTGTAACGTGAAGTGTATTTCTGCTGTTTGATTGCAGAGACGAAAGATAAACTAGTTTCTGTCCTGACTTTCCAGAATTGTTAAATCCTGTCTGTGAGTATTATAAACCGCTGTGCAGTGTTTTGGCGTCTGGTAAGACTTTACACACAGTAATCTGTTACTGGACCTTCTGGATTGTATTTCACTGTCTCACTGGTACCTTAAAGAACATATCTCCACTGAAACAGCCCCCTGTGCTATTTTTAATGTAAGGATGTTTTTGGTCTGAATTATCCATCACTGCAGCGCAGGGTGACATCAGATTTTGGTATCTGAGCAGTATCTGCACACTGCCCATCTGCTCCCAATAAGTTATAAATAAACATTTTGGTCAAATTCAGTTGACCAATTTCAGTTCCCAGTGAGATTATCAGTAATTTTTGTCTCTAGCTATGGCAACAGAAAGAGCTGCACTCCGAACTGTTTTGAAGCATACTTCTTATTAATATGTTAATTGTGAGACAATGGTGAAAAAGGGCAGCATTTATTTTCCTTACTCACTCTGGACTGGAATATGTTGTAAACACTGATCGCATTTAACATGGCATATATAATAGCCCTAATGCTTGTTTCTAATCATTTACTTTGAGTTTTTTCTTGTATAATGCAATTATCAAATATCTCCATTAGAATCAACAGTATCTTCCACTCATAGTTGGTAACCAGCTCCTTTGACACCAGTTATCCACCATCACCAATGTTTGCCTGAAGAGGCTCTAATAAACCTGCCACACAAATCCTGCTGTGCATCACAGACCAGACATATAGTTAACAACAAGCTGGTAAACATAGAGGAGCATCTCCCAGCTGAAGAGACTGATATTTTCCTCAGGAGTTGGTAGAGACCAAAAACGTAGCTAAAAGAGAGGGAATGTTGGACTTGTATTCGCCAGTTGGCCAGAAAAATGACTCTAAATGAATGATGATGTTGCTTCATATCTGCTGTATATGTGTGTGTAAATCTGCAGCTGTTTGTTAACAGGTTTACCAGATCAACGTAAAAGCTGTTTGAGCTTGTTGCGTTGCCTCTAAGTGGCCAAAAAAAACAGCTAGCGGTTTAAATGTACTCTTTGCTCTTTACCAACCCTGTGCTTGTGTTCCATTCACCAGCTTGGTAGTAGTGCATCTGTAGCCAAGTTAAACGCAATGGGCTGTGTTCAAGATACCACAAAGGTTTGAAAAATTACACCTCTAACTTCTCAGTGTTGTGGTCTCTGCACAGTGGTACCCTGAGGTGAGACACCATTGTCCCAACACCCCCATCATCTTGGTGGGCACCAAGTTGGATCTGAGAGATGACAAGGACACTATGGAAAAGCTGAAGGAGAAGAAACTCTCTCCGATTACCTATCCCCAAGGACTGGCAATGGCCAAAGAGATTGGTAAATGTCAAATAAATAAGTTTTCTCCCCTGATTTATGCTGAAATATTTCATGAAAATGAATATTAAAGATATTAAACCAGAGGCTTTCTCTGCACTATTCCCTCAGGTTCCGTCAAGTACCTGGAGTGCTCAGCTCTGACTCAGCGTGGCCTTAAAACTGTGTTTGACGAGGCCATCCGGGCCGTCCTCTGCCCTCCACCTGTCAAGAAGAAGGGGAAGAAGTGCACTCTCCTCTAAGACTTCCTCCACTTGAACCGGTTACAGGGGAACATGACCGCTAGTGGTGAGGGTGGCTAAAAGACACAGGAGAAACACACCAGTATACACACAAAAACAATGTACTTCAGTTTCTTTCCTTCCATAAGTGTAGCTACAGCAGTTATACCAACCATTTCCATGAAAAATTTGACATAGGGTCAGATTTAGGAGAAGGGGTTGGATGATTATAGACCCTAGTTCTTTCCTAACAACGTATACTGTATAGACGAGACTATGAAATTATGAAATTCTTGAGGCCTTCTGAAATGGATTGGATGTTTTGTAAAAATGGACCGTGGAATGTTTTCAATTTGTTCTTCCACTGGTTGTCCACCTTTTTTTGTTTACAGTCTTGGTTGTTTGTCTTGAGTGGAAGAAATATTGCCAAATACATTCTGCACACATACTGTATTTTAGCCGAAAAAAAAACCTTTGTTCTATTGTCTCAAACCTTTAAACCTTCAAAATACAGCTGGAAATTTGCTGTTGTGTGCTGCTGTTTGTTCAGCTCCACGACCAATGGCATATTATTAATTTCAGTTTCACTTTGCATAGGGCAGTCGTGTGTCATCGCACTGTCAACAAAGAACTTGAAGTAACCATCTGTGAAGTTCTTTTTGCCTCAAATTACTGTTAGTGTACCATAATCTCTTCACCAGGAGTTAGTTTTCAACCCTAGCATGATTCATGTAAATTCATTCTCATGGATTGAATGACGCCTGAGACGTACTGAAAAATTCAGACGGAGGAAAGGTCTGCTGACACCAACAGTGCTATTATTAACCCCTGAAAAATCGAAATGATCCAGTATTTTATGTGTTTGGCTCCAATTGAAATGTCAAGTTTATGGTATTTTTCTTTCCTCTTTGCAATGTTTCCCTAGAAATGTCTCAACTGTATAGCTGCCCAGGAGTGCAAAGCTGAAAACTTAATTAGATATTGGATTAGAACTGTTTAGGTGTTTTGGTGGCGGGGATCAAGAGCACCTTGAATGCTCTGTGGGCATTTATCAGAAAACTTTTGTGCAGCACATTTGATTTTTAATAGCATCACTACTGGCTAAGCAATGTCACTAAGAAGAGCATTCATGCCTGCTAATAACAGTAACAAAGCTACTGTCGGTTATGGTGTAGTATACAGTGTACTCATTTTTGTTATAATCATGTGATTGACTATTTTGTATCTTTCTTCACAGAAGTTACACTTCACTCACTGTATTGTTAAACTAACACTATGAATATCCTTTGTTTATTACCTCTACAGTTAACGCTACCTTAATCTCCCTACAAGCCTAGCTTTTTGTAATTAATGCTGATAGCATGTATGTGCAACATATACTGAAAACTAAGATTAGAATTGCTACAGTTATATTTTTTGCCTATTTACAAAATGTATTTGAACTACTAGATCAGGGGTTAAGTACATGTTGCTCATCTGTATTGTATTCCGACATCAAGCTGTGCTTTAATTCAAGCCAATGTTGTGACTCTTTAGTTTTATGGATAAAAGCTATTGTCACTTTTTGAAAAAGCCAATAAATTCCAGGAAAACGGACTCTATTCTGTCTCTTTGTTGTGCAACGCATCCCGAGTTTTCCCTTGATGCAACACTGGGAACACCAACACAAAACTAGAGCTGCAACAATTTGTGGATTAATCTGTCAACAGAACATTAATCATCAACTATTTTGATAATCAACACAAAAGGTTTGAAGATGTCACCTTGGGCTTAAAGAAATTATAATAGGCATTTTTCATTATTTTCTGACATTTTGAAGACTAAATGATTAAAAAAGAAAATAATCAGCAGATTAATTGATAGTGGAGGCTTGTCTTAAGACTCATAAGCCACAGAACCTAACAGGGGAAATAGACCCATATAGACTTCATTAGGCACACACCTGTAAAATCTTACGGACTCCAATACAACTGCTCAGCTATAAATTATAACTTTACTAAGTTTACAATTCAGTTTTGAATGTTTCCGTCAGAGATATTTGTTTAAATATGTTTATTATTGATGTAGTTTGCAGTTGCAGTGTTGAACCGGACTACAATATATTTAGGTGTTTCTGATGTTTGCCCACTTGCTCATAACACAGTACAGCACAACACGATCACTAACTACAACTAAAGTAATAAAAATATAGTTAAATTAACACGTCTCTGACAGTGTCAACATATTAATCTTCCTAAATGTAGAATTCCTAAATCAGATCTCTTGTAGATAGGTGTACTTAATGGACAGGAAATGTTTTTTGTCAGTCAAACCTGGATATACTGGTTATAGATAGCAATGGTTTCATGGTGTGCAAATCCTTTTTATTACAAGATAAATCAAAACCTGACAAGGTCATGTCAACATAATTGACGATTCATAAACCCACAAGGTTTTTTACAGTACATTTGGCACAGAATCAAAAACTGAAATTAATTTACACACAGTCCTCATACAAACACTTTTCGCAAGCTTTGTTCATGTTATGCGTCACTCATTGATTTCAACCTGACGGATGTCAGTCTTGTCGCAGTACTTCAGGAATCCACAAATCGCAACAATGTCCCTGAAGTTGTAGGTATGCTAGAAAGAGAACAAAGTTTATTCAGTAAATTAAGATGCAACAGTGTAAGATTTAAAAATTGCTGATTTAAGCAATCGTAGCTGTTTTACTTATAAATCATTTTCTAAGTAAGGGGATTGAGCTGGCTTGTTTTTGAAGTTTTCAACAATAACCACAACAACATATTCTAAAACCTGAGAGCTAGCACATGGCCTGTGGGTTGTCCAAGCATGTAACAGAAAAACCCCTCAATTATACTGAACTGTGAGGATCATAGATCAGAGAGCAGCTGCATGAAGTACCTGTCCTTTTCGTTTGACAGGTGGGTTAACTCTGACCTACTGGGGAACTCAACATTTTTCAGAATCATTAGCATCTAGCCAGATAAAAACAAATATTACCTTTCTACCAGCTCTGCACCAACAATGTCATGGATGTGGTACTTCATGTGGAATTTCACTTGTGAGGATGTTCGCCGCTCCTCAAGCTCTGCCTTTAACACTTCACTATATTTGGACTTCTTCACCATGCCGAGCACAGCTTTACGACCTAGCAGGAAAAGAGGTGAGATGGTTAGAAACAGACGCTCCTCCAATTAGCAAGGCACTGTTGAAAATCTTGTAAAAATGAGAATGCAACATGTGACATCATTAAGTCTTGTTCACACTTCTCAGACACCCACCCTGTATAAAGTACTTGGTGAATTTGCCAGTGTTGGGAATGGAAAGCCACCAGCTGCCCGCGTCCCTCACAGTCAGGACCCCTGACTTCACCAGTTGCCTAGGTGGTGAGAAAATAAAGCATGTGCTGATCTTTGTAAATGGCTTACACAAGTCTGAGGTCTCAGATGTAAGTATTTTCATACTCAGTAAAAACTAAAAAAAGGCTCTTGGCACATGAGTCACTAACCAAAGCCAAATTATATCAAATATAAAGTCAAATATAACGTTAACTGCTTTTAAACTCCGATATCAACTTTAAATGAATTCCATTGTTAATGTTTTCTTGGCTGCACAATGCCATCAAGCGCAAAGTTGTAGATATATAACCTTATGCATAACTTTAAAAAATCTTGTTTAAAAGGGTGAGTGTGACATTCCTTAAAAGATGAGTTACTGTTGAAGAAACATTTTTGCAACAATATTTGACAAAGAAAGAATAAAAAAAGAAACAGATGAGGATCTTTCATACGTTATTTCTGAGTCTGTAAAGAGGAACTCTCTGAGCATTTTGTCTTTGCTGAAGCTCAAATCTGTGCAAGAGGAAGTCAACACTTTCTCCAGGAACTTCTCCACTGTCGCTCGTGTCACTTTGCCCTCCTCTCCTGCCAGCACTTTGGCCTTGTAGTCTGAAGCGAAAATCAGGCCGAAAGCTTCGGCATCAAACCCAAGCTGGAACATCAGCAGTTCTGCTTGTTCCCGCAGTTTATTCTGTGAAACACAAGGATGGAAGTGATGGGTATTTTCACATTTAGATGGATAAACATATGCTTTTTCTGACGCTAAAGAGCCATCTTACCACTTCCTTGTCCACCAAAGTCTTGTCATCGTGTATGCTGTAGAGTTGGTGCTTAAGCACAATTTGAGGCAAGGTGTCATTGAAGAGCTTTCTGGGAAACAGGGTCATGAGGTACTCCAGGGTGGCTCTGATGTCAGTTGACCCTTTGAGATGGAGATATGAGATGGGGAAGTGAATTGTGGATTTAAACCTTAAATGACATAAAATTGCAGCGACCTATTAGGCAGGCACACCTACCATCTCCACAATTGATAGCTCCAAACTTCTCTGTGCCGTTTCGTCGTTTCTTCACTTTAAAAGTGTCCGAAATCAGAGCCCGTTTTCTGTTCATACCTAGAGGAGAAATGATGACAGAGAAGTCATGACCTGCAGAATGAATCAGCTGATCATTCAAAACAGCTGCTCTCTTCATAGCAACACCGAGCAAACTAAAATCCACAGAACCCATGTAATCTGAGTTATTAGAACAAATAATGATATAATACATTACACCCCCCTTCCCTGGCTGAATGAAACTGCATCATACCGACATAAAAAATAAAACGGTAAACTTCGAGATAACGTTAGTAACGGCCCCTCCGTGATTAGTGTGACTCGTGGCCCAGTTCAGCTGTAAGAAACCTGCTAGTTTGCGTTTCAAGCCCAAATTTTAGCTCTAAGAATAAACTCGGACCCTCACATTGACTTGATAAGCATGTTTTGATAATATACACAATTCTGCAGGACCCACCGGTTACCAGTCACTTTTTGTCTTTCTTGTTAGCCAAGCTAGTGCAGCTAACTGCTAAGTTAACGCTCCTTCGCTCGTACACTGAACAGATACCTGACCGGTCAAACTAGTTTGAAACCCTTACCTGGTAGCTACTAATACCACTAATATTACTATTCACATGGTTTTGTCCCATTCAATGCCACACACTGTCCACAGCTCCGATTAAAAAAAACAAACAACAAAAACTACAAATTCTTCCTTTAACTGTTATTTGTAGGAAGTATCACGGCTACCACCGGGCGGACTGGATGATAAACTGCACACGGAAACAGCGGTAAGTTTGGTGGTGCTAGCCTAGATGCTAGTCAGCTGCCCAGCTAGTAAAAGACACAGACTCTATATATTCTTTCTCTCACTCGCTGTCGCTTGTCGTTTTTGTATTTATCAGAAACGATGCTGCAAAAATGTTATAGTCGTTTATACACTAAGACCTGTTTATTATTGTGACTGGCTTGGCATGGAGAGAAACTTAACGTTAGCTTAGCTGTTTCTGTTGTGTATGCTGACGAAGGTAAAATTTCATTAATTTACCGGTAATTTAGTTTTAAAAACATTTTTCTTTTATTTGGAAACCTTCATTTACTTACAGAATGCATGCACGTTGGGGTTAACGCTGCATGCATGTTTACTCAATGCAGACACATCATACAATACAAAAATCTTCATCTTTATATTATGAACATACATATACATTCATATACACACACAACAGACAATTGTTTACACAGATCACGGGGCGATGTGTTTAATTGTGATGTAAAAGAAGTTCAACTTTATTGAGCCTATGCAGGAAAACGTAAGTGTCACAGCAGCAAAAGGGAGCACAGCAACATTTTCATAATCAACTAGATAAGGACCCTAAAAATAGACTACAATATAGGCTACACTATGAGAACCAACTATAAATACTATGCAGTCTGAAAATAAAAAAATAAATAAAAAAACAGGATACAAAAAGGGTATAAATAAACATGGTGCACAAATTGTAACTTTAAGTATACTGGGCCACGTAAATAAAATGAGGAGATAAGGAGAAAAATGCACTTGAAATGACTGTAGGTGGTTTATTAATGTTAGTACTGCCTCTTTAGTGACAAGCAAGACTATCAAGAACATTTGAATAATCAGCAGTGTCATTATTTTGTTTCATTGCTGTTCTCCCCTTTAGGTTGCAATGGACCACCACAGATCCCACAATCCCAAATCCAGCTACCATAACCACCAGACAGCATACAGAAGAGAAAGAGATGACAGTGGAAGAAATCAGTGTGAGATTAAACGCTCCACACCAAACTACCACCACCAGCATCAGTCTGGATCAACTCCCTGGCGAAACCCACTCAGATCTCAGGGTTTGAGCACCAGAAGGGAGCTTTATGAAAGAGACTTTCCTGTGTACAAACAGCCTGTCGAAGTTGGATGTTTCTCCCTTGACTCTGAGCGTAGATTCTTCAATGACAGCAGACAGATGAGATACTATGTGGAACCTGACAGAAATCCTAATTTTGACCTGAAGGATGGATACAAGGACCGCTTTGTTAAGAGAGATGATGGTGAGAAGGAGAAGCTGGACAACATTCTGCGCTGGATTGTAGCCAATAGATCAAAGCTTGACTCAAGGGAGACCACGGCCTCGTCACGGTAAGTGTACAGACAGTCAGATACTAACTTGTGAAACTTGTGTTTAGTCTCATAACCACAACCGTGTTGTCTGTCGGACATGTATTCTCTGATCTTCCCAGCGCTTTAGATGTCGACTTTGTGACATGGCGGGGTCACCTGACCAAGCTGCTTACCACTCCCTATGAGACACGGGACAGCTGGTTACTGGCGGTCACCAGGTTTAGAGGCACGCTTTACATCAGTGAAGTGGAAACAGAAGCTGCTCGCAGAGATCGAGAGAACCGCACTGAGAGGAATGCAGAGATGATGTACTGGGGGTACAAGTTTGAGCAATACACATGTGCAGGTATTAAAGTTTATAGAACAGACAATAATAATTGTTTACTTGCTTACACTTCCTTACACCTGCTAAGCTATGATATTTCACAAGCAGATTATGAGATAGTAAGTTGTCGCTTTACTATCTCGCTTTTGGGATAGCTAGTCAAAATTACAAATGTAAAGTAAGTTAAACAATTGTCTTTTTAAGGCACTTGACCATAGTGCAATTTTGATAAAATTTTGATGAATTGTCAGTCCTAGGAATTTTGACTTAATCATTAATAATTTAATATTTGGCATAGTAGTGCAGCGTTTTTCATCGTTTTGATTTAAGAGGCCAGTCTTTTGACTAACTGTCTCATAATTTCGATGTCAAGTATTTTTTATCATCCCTAACAATTTATGTTCCTGTTTCCTGGCAGAAATAGGCTTCCATATAATACATATGACACAGAAATAAAAGCCACACAAAGCACATAAGGTAATAACCAGATGCTTGATTGATAGCTAACACCTTTATCCATCCCTGTAGATGATATCCACAGTTTACCTGACCCGAGTGGAGTGGTCAACACTAATGAGGCCTTCTGCACTGTGGTGCAGACTCGGCTTGCAGATCACAGACTTCTGTTCTCCGGAGAAGTGGACTGTCGGGATAAAGATCCTGCCGCTCCAGCTCCTCCTGCCTGCTATGTCGAGCTGAAGACCTCTGCAGAGATCTGCACCCCAAAACAGCGCAGCAACCTCCACAGGTGGATGATGACACCTGGCATGTTGTTTGTTGAATATTTGATGTACTTACACTCAGATGTTTTAAAGTTAATTTTTCTCATCGTTTTGGTCCTTAGGTTCAAACTGCTGAAGTGGTGGGCTCAGTCTTTCCTCCCTGGAGTCCCTCGCATTGTAGCAGGTTTCCGGGATCATGAAGGAGTGGTTGTTTCTGTGGAGACTTTTCACATATCAAAGATTTCACATCTCATCAAGGTATAGTGTAGTTGTTTGAAAACTAATCTAATCTTATAGAAACTTAATTTGATCTATTTTAGCCATGCTTGTAGCACGACTTTGTGAATGGCAATGTCTTTTATTTTGGTGTGTCATCCCACCACTTTGGTACAGACTGAAATTGGATTGCCATGATTTTTTTTGTGCCCAGAGGATGAATTCTGCTCATTTTTGTGATTCCCTGACCTTTCCTCTAGCACCACCTCAGCAAATGCTACCATGGCAACACTCCAAAATGAGATGTTAGCATTTTGATTTGAGTACCTAACTGTAGCTGTAGACTTGTAGTCTTATATATTAAAATGTCTTCTGTATTTTCTCTGACCAGAATGAATACAACTGCTGGAAGCCAACAGTCTGTATGAACTTCTGCTCTGATTTCTTGTCCTTTGTGAAGCATGTGGCTACTGAAGACAATCCCAGGTGAGAAACAATGACAGAGACAACACCGTGAATGTCTTCAGTTATAGGTCACTTGTTATTTGCAGTGTATTGTTAGCACTTTGTTTTGCTGTTAATAAAACATTGTTTCCATTCCAGTGTGGTGTACCTGTTCTCCTGGGAGCCCCACAGAGATGTGACCTTCTCCATCCACAGGGACTCCCAGTATTCATTCCTGCCACACTGGTTCATCCAGGAGATGACCAGCAGTCGAGACTCAAACCAACAGTCCTGATTTACAATATCTGGTAAACTAGTGCTGTTGATATACTGTATGTGACCTCCAATGGAGGGTTTTTTACCAAAATGCTTTGGCATTTCATTTGAGGACAACTTGTATAACTTGCAAAGTGTCACTGAGCACTACTCCATGATCCTTTGGAGGGATGTTTATTTTATTTTTATTTGTTCATCATTAGAAACTGAGCCATGTTTGTTTTTATGTGGTATCTGTTATTTTTAATAAAATAATTACAGGATAGTGTCAATATTGTTCCTCAAACTTTATTATTAAGTTTTTAAATCCCCAAAACAGTGGTATTTTAATTTAAACATAATTAGAAAAGAATTTATAAAAAAATTGTGATGTAAATAAATGAAGAAGACTTCAAGTAAGCATTGCATCAGCAGTTACAAAATATTTTCATGTAAACTGTTAAAAGAAAACATTGCAGTGACATGAAGTCCATTTTGAGATAGAAAACAAGATGCCACCGGAAAAACGCATTGAAAACAATTACGAGGAAGTTATTAATATCCATCCATGGTGTAATCTAGTAACAGTTGTTTAAATGTGTCATTGGCGTTGCTGTTTTTTTTTTACTCACAGTGACACTTTCACCAGATTTGGACTTGTTCACGGTTAAATAAAGCTTGTTTCATCATCTTGCCTCAACTTATTGATTGTTTGGAGCTTTCTGCTTTTCCGCACCTGCTATCCTCAGATTAAGCCATTTTCTTTACTGACAGTCTCAATTTGCTGCCTTACTGGATATTACTACCTTACTCTTTGCTATTTTTTCATAGCTACTTTCCATAAACAACTTTGATGTCTTACCTAAGACTTACAGTGTTATTAAAGTGCACCTCTGACCAAACAAGCTATGGATAATTTAGTAACTTTTACAAGACTAAACAGGAGGGATTCAACGCTACATTTTATTTCCCTACCTTTAAACACATTTGATATCATGAATTAAAAAAGGAACATTATGCATCATAATTTATATAGCGGATATACAGTCAATTGATAGAGATATACACCGTATTTCCTGACAGCAGGTGCATGAGTCAGCAGAAAGGTAGGAAACCAGGTTCAAGTTACAACTGAGCAAACATGATGGAAAAAGAAGCTCAAATCTGGTAAAAGCGCTGTTTCTAGTTTTTGGTAAATTGATCGTGTCCTCCACAACTGCAACTAGGCTACACCACTGGCAATCAGTATACAATGAACAGTCAAAATGATGTTACAAAGCAGTGTTGAAGGCAACAGTTAACCGCTTCAACGACAGACAACATCAACAACAGCAGTGCATCAACTGTGACTGCAGAAACTTCAGAGCACTGTGATAAACAAACAGTGTAAATTACTGCAAACCCTGACTACCCCTTCAACAACAGGACACAGATAAATAATGAAAAACACCTGCAGGACAAAATGTTCATACTGACCAAAAACATCATGAAGACTGTAGCCAGATAACTCAGTGCATTGTGGTTTGTGTAAATCATCAAGTCATCACAGCACTTATATCAGTTTAGAGGCACTTACTGCAGTATTTTTTACACATGTAACCTTTTCTTTCAAACTCTCGGTGAAAGGTTAAGTACTCATTCTTGTTTATAGTAAATTCATCTTAATATATTATTTATCATTTTAAAATCAAAACCTTTCTAAGCTGAAAAAGTTTGTGCAGATTTTAAACACAAATCTATGAAGGAGCTTTGCCCCTCATAGTTATTTTCCTCTGCCCTTTCACCATTTTTTGTTATTACTGCTCATTTACTTGTAATAATAGCATCTTCTGGTAGGAATTTCTTGAGGTTTCCATCTTGCATATCATCAATCTTAGTGAATCTCACAGTTAAACATAAGATGGAGTGTTCGAGGAATGTTCCAGTGGTTTAAACCAAGGCAACACATAGGTAGAAACCTTACTGGTGTCATCATTTGCGTTAGCTTCATTTTAATTTCAATTGTAGGCGAGTGAACCTCTCTGAAAAGTGATGACATTGGTCTTTTTGTGCAAAGGAAAGCACGCTCATTAATTTTGCCTCCAAGTGGTCCATTTCATTAAGACTGGTGCCACTTCAGCTCTGCATTCAACAAACTACTTGCACCAGAAGAGTTTGTGAATGCAGCAGACAGGCTGAATTGGGATAAACACATTCTCACAACTTATTTGCATTATACAACACTAATTTTTTTCACCATGTCAAGAGAGATTCACTGTTGCTGATAGATAAGTTCAGTCTGCACATATGGAGATATTTAAAGGTTTAAAAAAAAAAGAGAGGGTATCATTAAGTATTACACCAACCTCTCCATGTTTTGGGCAAGTGTGGGACTCTGTGGCACTAAAGGCATCAATCCCATCTCTTATTACATTTTATATGACAAAATGGCATTAAAAAAAACCTACCAACAACGGGTGTATTAATGCTGTAATGTATTGAAGCAGCTGTGTGTTCACTGCTTCAGTTTCTTGTTCAGACCCATGACTCTGAAGGTAGCTGCAGTGATCTTCTCGTACACAACAAACATGAGGGCAGCTGTCAGTACTGTCTGTAGCAGCTTGGCTTCAAGGCCTTTGTACAAACCAAGGAAACCATTTTTCCTGTAATGAAGAGAACAAACGTACATCAATGACCATCATTCGTAATATCTTCACTGGTTTTCTCACCGAGACAGTGAAATGTGTTTATGGTTATAATTGCAGCTGTACTCACTTGATTCTGTCCATGAGCAGGGAGAAAATGTTTGAGAGGCTTCCAATCACACCACCCTTGCCATCACCTTTGTACTGACCGAACTGATGAGAAAGCACACAGCAGGTTATCTTTTTTTCACTGAGATTTAATGTTTTTTCCTTCTTTTTTTCTTTACTTATTGTGAATCCTGTTAAAGAACTGATATTGTCATGAGATCTGACTCACTACATGTTCAAAAATACATAGTGTAATTACAGAAAGCTTCATTCAGGTTTATAGCTCAGCTCCTGGGGTTTACACGAAAATACCACCTTTTTACAATAAAAGGTTTCACTTTTATAAACACATATTCCTTATTTTTATGCGGAAAAGCCACAACGTGGAGCTTTCTTTCCACTGAACTCTAAACGTTGATAAAAATGCTTTATTTCTTCTCTTGCAACAAATGTTTAATAAATATATTAAAACATATATAATAATGTTAAAACTAATCTGGAAAACTATAGGAGCAAGCTTTGTGATTCTTGGGGACTACTTTCATTCGTGGATTATCACACATTTATTATATAAAAGAAAAGGAAAAAAATACAGTGCACATGTTCACTGTAACAAAAGCCAAAGTGTAAAAACAACAAATCACTAGGCTCAGTAAATACATGTAATCTCCACTGGCTGGCAGACCAGTTGCCTGGCAACCTGACCAGCTGAGTTTTTACACAGTTTTTATATAAACATATCACCCGGAACAACAGTGTGGCTCATTGATGTGTTAATTTATTTTTATTTTTAATAGTCTTTGTACAACAGACGGGGGTCTATGGCACAGCTGAATAAGATGTCTCAGGCTTTGGTTGAATCAATTCATTGTTGTTTTTGGGCTTTTTATGACTTGTTGACAATAAAAAAAATACAGAATATCAGCAGACGTATCCCTTAACAGTGGCTAGTGTTTGAGACCTCATGGAAAAGTAAACAAACAAAAGATGAACTTTGGTATGAGATAGTATTTACCCTCAGGATGGCCTGAACTGTCTGAAGAGGATATGTCGCAGTGGTAGCAATGGCCTTTGCAATGGCTCCGATGAGAAAGATCTGTGCTGAGGATATCTGTGGTGAGAGACAAAGAGTTCATTCACTCATGACCACTGTTCTCATTAATTGTTAAAGTAAACTGTGGCTATTTGATTGATGCAAGTTACTCAACAAATATGATATCAGAACATGAAATGGGTCATCACAATGCAAAATGATGCATTTTACGCAAACCAACAGTTCAAATGGGATCCTCTCTTATCATAGCCCTCGAGGTATAAAATAAACTTCCAATTTCTGCTTGAACTGCACAACATGTCAAAAGAAAGCACGTTTCAGTGGCCACCGTTTGTAGGTCTCGTTCATTTTTTGCAAACACAAAATTAGTTTTTACACTGAAAATTGTTAAATAAATCTTAATGATCATCTAGTACCCTTTAAGTACATAAGGACACACGTCATAATCTGCACATTTCTTGAAAAAAAAAAAAGATAGATTAGATTAGTTTTGGTAAAGTAGTATTCAACACGTCTCTTTTGTGTCCTCTCACCTTCCTCCCCCCCTTGCCTGCCTTCCTCTTCATGGCCTCATAAAACATGAACTGTACAGCCGGGTTGAGGACGAGGATAAGAGAGGGCAGAGTGCCGTTCCACAGAGTTCCCACTCCCTCATTGGCAATGATCTGTGAGAAAGCATCTGTGAGGAAAAAGCCCAAACACAGCAGGGTTTTACAACTGCACAGTAACAAAAAAAACTGTACAAGTGCAAAACAGATATAATGTTTATGTCACACACCAAATATGCCCCTGTACCGCGTCTGCTGGAGGTCTTCGTTTCTGAACTTTGCTCCCTGCAGCTTCAGTCGAGTGTTGACCACCCACATGGGAGTGGTCAGGACCACATTCACCACCCCTGGAATAACAAAAGATTGTTAGCTTTCTTCAGTCATTCTGAAAAGGTGCCTTCCTTGTGGAGTTTTTCATCTCTTGATCAGTTTTTTTTTTAAATGGGTGGGTCACCATTTTTTGACATAATACACACAAAGAAAGGCAGCTGGTAAATAAACATGGATGTACAAGCTGAAATGATTAACCCATTAGTCAATCAACAGAAAAAACTGGAAACTAATATTTATCAACTGTTTTAGTCAGTTTAAAAAAAAAAAAAAAAAAACTCAATCAATCTCTGGTTGCAGCATTTCTAATGTGAGGATTTGCTTCTTTTCTTGGTTTCATGTCATTGCAAAAGTATCTTCAAGTTTAGTTCTGTTTGTTGGACAAAAAAAAATCATTTGAAGCTGTTAACATGGACTCTGGGAAATCGTGATGAACATTATACACAATTTTCTTACATTTTATTGACCAAATAATTTCTCAATCAAATAAAAAATTGTTTTTAAATGAAAATCAGCTTTGTGAATGTGTTACAAGGAAGGAAATGCATTAAATTTTTCTCAGGCCTCAAGGATACAGACACTGGGTTTTTGAGAGTAACACTGAATGTAAACATAACTTGTTTTTCTACAAGAAAACTTGTAGAAAAACAGCTTTTTGTCCTTCAGTCAACGTCCTTAATACTCGATTTCCACCAAGTCATTAATGTATATTATTTTTACTGTATGTCTGTTTACCTGCTACGACCCCCATGAGTAGGTCTTTGCTGGGTCTGGACTTGCCCGGACCAGATGCCATCAGCTTCTTCAGGGTGTTGAAGGTGTAGAAGTAGACAAAGTTGGAGCAGCAGAGGCTGGAGATGACTGGAAACCAGCCTCTGTACAGAGACAGACTGGGAGAAGTGGTGGAGTCACTCAAACAGTGAGTGTTTGGTCATGTCATATCATCGGCCTAAACATCAGTGATAAAGTAATTTGGGCTGCAACTAATGATTGTTTTCATTACTGATGAACCTGCTGATTGCTTTATTGACCAATCCCTTGGTCTATAATAATGTCAAGAGGTACACATCTCTGGTAGAGGAGAAACTGGAAACAGAGAAATTTTGATGACTTATGAAAATGACTTAAGTAATTAGTAAATTAACAAAGGTTCTGCTGATCAATTATTGATCAACAAAGTGGTAAAATTACTGTTTCAGCTCTAGTTCAGATTATACTCATCATAAATGTCTTCTGCAATTCCATTACAATTGTGTTTCACTCAATTTTAAGTACAAAATAAGACATTACTTGGTAGAAATGAAACACAGCAGATTCTGTTATAGTATGGCACAAAACTATACTTACAGGCCTTCTTCCTTTGCAATCTCAGCCAAGATGATGGGGGTGGAGTTAGACTTCCTCTTCTCATCCACTGAAAATAAACAAAAAAGTGGCATTAGTCAGTGAACAAGTTGTCTGAATGTTAAAGGGTCACACCACCAAAATCAGTAACAAATCAGGGATATGGAGTCTGAAGTAAATGAGTGTTTACCAGACAGGGAGGGTCTCACGAAAATGGGATATATCTCGTTTTGAGATCAGAACGTCACAATAAAAAACAAAAAGTAGGCAATTATTAAATATATAAAAAGTACACAAGGGCCTGAGTAGATATGTGTGTCCTGAGCTGCTGTTTTTAAAGGTGTCTGTGTAGTTATGTGCTGGACTCAAAGACTAAACTTAAAGTTAGGATACCTTGGTCTCAGCTTCATCATCTTTGAGCAAATCCCTATGAGAGTGTAATAATACATTAGTGGACTGCTGCTTTACATCTTTGGGCTGCAGTTCCTCCTAGTTACTCCATAATGAAGTAAACCGTGACACTAAACTGATTCAGCCTTGTTTGGAGTTGCTGCTATCAGGTAACCTCTGTACAAGAAGATAAGGCTTCCAACTCACCCTGAAGTCTGCTTTTGGCCGTGTCCAAAGGGAAGAAGACGGTCATAGCTGTCACACTCCCCTGATAAAAGAAAAAGCTTTTTAATGTGTTTGACCGGAAACATGGTGACAAACGGCTCAGCAACTCCCCGTTTACACTGTTTCTTCAACACCAACACTGGAAACAACTTAAGAACTGGCACAGCCACATATTCCACATGAAGTTATGACATCTCCTCTTATTGCACTTTGTCTCTGCTCACCATTGCACCTGCCACGGCGTGAACAAGCGTATCGTAAGACAGAAGGCCGACAGCCAAGCCGCCGTTGTCGGACATCTCTGCAGCCTCTCCCGGTCAGAGCACAAGCACTAAACGCCGGGAAGTAACCGCGAAGCGAACTGGGGGGAAGTAGGCAGTGGTCGGTCCGGTTTTTCTAGCTGCGGAAATCGTAGGGGGAGAGAAGTGGGCTAAATGTTCACGGCTATAACCCCATGGTGTTTACAAACCCAAAGGCTGACAGAAAAAGAAAGCACTGTAGGGAGAAAACTATCGAGCGATGTTTCCTCCCAGTCTCCATTGATTGGTGGATCAGGTAGTAAACTCTTCTTCTGCTTTCAACTGCTTGTTCTTCTTCTTTGTCTGTTGGTCATTAACGATTTACAAGGACGCACTACAACCGCCTACTGGACTGGAGGGTGGAACAGGATTTGAAAAAAAAAACTTCCAAATAATAGAAATCATTTATGATTCAGTTTGAACCATAGTGGAAATATATATTTAAAAAAAAAACATAAAATGGCTAATATGAAGGAAGTGATTAAAATGAAAAATCAGCTTTCTTGCTGATTTTATACACAGAACAATATGTACATGCATGTACATACAAACCTGATTGTAAAGTACTTGTTACTTGAGATTTTATATAGAAAACGTATGATGAGGTTTTATTCAACTACAAATTTGAGCTTAAACGCTTAGTTGACTAATCGATTGGTTGATTTGTCAGTTATCTAAATTCTGATTTATTATATAAATCAACAACTGTTTTGATAACAGATAGATTTTTCAACATTTTACTGTTTCAGCCTTTCAAAAGTTAGGATTCACTGTCTTAAATTACAGTAAACTAAACCATTTTGAGACATTGGACTGATGGTCAAACACAACAAAATACCCGAAAACATCACTTTCAGTAATTGTGATGTGCATTTCTCAGCATATTCTTACATTCTTACAAAACAAAAATATTTTCAGTCCTCTATATTTTTTAAACATATCTAATTATAACATATATAACACATTTAAATTCTGCATTTCTTGGCAAAATTAGATATGGAGTCAATTTAATTAATCCATTGATAAAACAAGAAAATAAAATATTTGCATGCATTCTGCATTTTATTATTATGGATCACTTGAAATCAGTCAAATCTGTATGGCCTGTATTTTTATATTATTTTTCTTTACCATGTTATACTAAAGTTTTTCAATTTTATTCTACTTTAAACTTACTTTGCAGATAAGAATGATTATATTTGTGTTACACAAATGATAAACAATAAGCTATCCCAACAGTATGTCACAAAGTGTAAATTAGTTTTCCCTCAACCAGCTACAACATTAAAATGCTGCTCACATGGTTATGGATAAGAAAGAATAATCAAGTTAATTTTTTACTTTATATACTTTAATTTATAATAATTATATTTTGTAGGTGTTGTTTTTGTATTTAAATTCTTAATCTGTGAAATAATAATATATATGTTTGTGAAATAAATGTAGTGGAGTAAAAAAAGCGTAATATTTCCCTCTGAAATATAGTGGAGTAGAGGAACTATGGAGTAGCAAGAATTTAGTCAAAATTGTATTGTAGTATTTGAGTGAATGTGCTTTTGTGAATCTCACTTTTCATAGTTAAGCTTCAAGTAACTGATGCAGAAGAGCTCACGCAGTAATGGTGCAGCTGACATCAGTAGTGAACTGGACTTTGCTTTTGTTTTATGGCTCTGGGTTGCTGATATGTTGACGCCCAGTGATCACTTTGTTTGCTCGGGTCTGCAGTCGCGTCACTCTGTGCATCTGACTGGAGTGGATTTGTTTGGACCTTTTCTGCTATTTTAGGAGATGACTAGGTACCACAAAGCAGCGATTGATGGCTACTTGGACCTTTTGAAGGAGGCCACAAGGAAGGACCTGAACACTGCGGATGAAGATGGCATGACTCCCACCTTATTGGCTGCTTTCCACGGACATGTCGATGCTCTTCAGCTCATATGCAGCAGAGAGTAAGCATGATACACTTCTCTCTATCACCTGTGCTTCATCACATAGCCTTCAAATAATCTGTGGCCATAGCATTTATGTCTTCATTATTATTACTTTATGGTCCTGTAATCTATCAAAGTTCAATTTAAATTTATAATTTAAAATGTTTTAATATGTCACAAAGAAAGTATGTCAGATAACTTTGGTTATATTGTTGCACTCAGACATGTAAATACAAACATTTTAATGTAATTTCTAATGTAATGTTTTTTCATGCATTAGCCCTAAAATGAAACTAAAGTCAGCACTAACGAGGAAACATAAATAGTATTCACTGAGCAAAGGTTAACAATATTCTATAGGCAATTTTATGGCTGAAAAATGTGTTTTATGCTTTTCTACTGTGTGTGTCATGTGTTTATGGTTTCCACTATACCTTAATGAGCTAAAACTTAATTCCACTCTTTAAACTACTCTCTCCCATGAGCTGAGCCAAGTGTTTAATCAGCCAAAGCCATTCTGTGAAACAAAAGAGCCCTGTTTCTATCCCTACCACCCCCACCTCCATCCCTCATTCAATAAAACAAAAGACAGGCTAAAACCAACAACATTCTTACTGAAAAATGAGGTTGAGATGTTTGGAAGATATTTAGTAGTGCGTAACACACATCTCACCTACGTGGCCAGAATTAACTAAAGCATTTCCGCTTTGGTGATTACCAGCATGAGCAGGTATTTATGACAAGGTCTTTTACAGCAATCAGGACTTTTATGGCTGTGACAATGAGGCATAGTAATGGAGGACTTTAAATCTTAATAGTTTACCAATTATCTTCAAAAATGTTTATTATTATATAGTTATATTATGTGAGTGTTTTAGCTATCTGAAAGACTTCTTTCATTCTTGTCTTACATTTAAGGTAATGGTTTAACATTTTGGGAAGCTTAGCTTAGCATAAGGCTGACTTGCCTGGATTTGTTTGAAGGTAACAAAATCCAACTACCACCACCTTTAAAGCAAACTAATTAACACTTTATATATTTTACATATCAAACTATTTCTCGGGGACAGCTCCAGTTGCCAGGCAACCCACAGACACTCTAGGAGTTACTGTTCCCTGACAAGAAATAGTCTGATCCCCTGTAATACCACAAATGCTGTTTTTATACGTCTGTGTACGGATGAAATAAACAAGATATAACATGTTAGTCAGATTTTGTTATGACCCAGGCTACTTGTTTCCCCCTGTTTCCAGTGTTTATTCTTAGCAAAGCTAACTGCTTGCTAGCTCCAGCATCATATTTTCCATGCGCACATAGGCTAAGAGTGGTGTCAATCTTCATCTAACTTTCAGAAAGAAAGGGAATAAGTATATTTCTCAAAATGTGGAATATTAACCATCAGACGTAGCCATGACAACAAAAACAAGCTAAAAAGACATGTTAATTAAAGTTGTGAAAGACTTTCACAAACCTTTTTGAGCTGACTAGAGGTTAAATCAACAGGTCATAGACAGTAACAAAACAACAATGAAAAAGTTGCAGAAAGTGACTTTAAATCAAAAATGTTCTTTTGTGCCAAACAGAGGAGACCCCAACAGGAGTGACATCTGGGGAAACACACCGTTGCACCATGCTGCAGCTAATGGCCACATGCACATCCTCAGTTTCCTGGTCAACTTCGGTGCCAACCTTTTCGCCCTGGACAATGAATTCCACTCAGCTATGGACGTTGCTGCTTCTCGTGACCGCATGGACTGTGTGCGCTTCCTAGATGCTGCTGCCTCACAGCAGACCAACCAAAATGCCAAGAAGGTCGCCAGTCTAAAAAAGGAAGCCATCAAAGAAGCGGAGAAACGTGTAAAGCTCTGTGAGAAGGTGAAGAAGAAACACCAGAGCAAGATGGATAGAATGCACCGTAGTGCAAGCAATACTGGGTCTGTTTCGGAGGCCAGCATGGCATCATCACTCTCAAACAGTGGTACCATGACTGGCATCAATGAACAGTTCTCCAAGCTTATTGCTGCTGATAAATCTGGCTCTCTTACAGCCAGGGTTAAAGGCACCCTCCAGAAGAAGCTCGGGAAGAAAGATAAAGGCACACTGCAGAGATCAGGAGGTGATGGGAATGTTATTTTCCTCAAGCAGGAGAATGGCGCATCTGAGAAGCCGGAGTTTCTGGATGTCTTCAACGAGCAGGATGAAAACATGTTCGATGAAGAAGGAATGGGAGGCTTTGAAGATGATGATGACAATGATGAACCAAGCCAAGTAAAACAGTCCATCTTCAACCGGCCAGGTCTTGGAGGTTTGATTTTCATGAAGAAGATGGGGCTTGAGTCAGATGACGTCCCCAGTGGGAACAATGAAAATCTCGGCTACCTCGTTCAGAACGAATTGTTTGAGGCAGATGAAGATGCCGATGGCTTTGAGGGGGCAGGTGATGCTGATCTGCCCTGGGATCAGGAAGATCTGGGCCTGGATGATGATGAAGATGAGGAAACCTCTCCTTTGGATGCATTCTTGTCTGCTATCTCCTTGCCAGAGTTTGCCCCTGCATTCAACAGAGAGCATCTGGACCTGGAAGCACTCATGCTTTGCTCTGATGAAGACCTGAAAGGCATTCGCATCCAACTCGGACCCAGGAAGAAGATCCTGGAAGCTGTTGCTCGCAGAAAGAACGCACTGGAGAGCCCTGGCGTCATTAAGGACAGCTGCTTGTGAGCCAATAAAACATGAACAGTGATTTTTAATCCTGTTTGAAATTTAAAATGGGTCTGTATTTTTTTGCAAAGAGAGCCAATAGTTTCTCTATAAAACAAAAATGATTCAGCAAACCGTTTCTCCAAAAGCAAGTCCAACTTTTTAAAGAGATCAAACGTATATAGTGCATTATAGAGAAGGAATAATATGCACAGCTGTGTTTATACACTATTATGTATGTTATAACCAATTACAAACAGCAAGGCAGGAGAGTCCGGACTTACAGGATCAATGATACCCTCTAGATGTCTAATTCAAAAACAGCAGAAAATTCTTATTATTTATGATAAAATAAAAAAGAATAGACACATGGTATTCTATTTCAAATAAACAGTATCACTGTGTAGACAAAAACAAGAGGTATTTTGATACAGAATTGGTGATTGTTTCTGTCCATTAATGAGATAGCAATTCATTTGATTATGCTGTTGTATTTTTTATAATTATTTTTACTGTTTGACAACATAATTGTCTAATAAATAAAAACTGTGCAAAATAATATCTCCAATTTAACATTCTCTGATGCAAATATGTGTGTGTTTGTCCATTTGTATTCATCACATTGTGGGTATGTTCACACAGTCACATTGTGGGGACTCAGCTTCCATTTAGGGGATAAAACATTGGTGACCACAAGGTAAACCATTAAGTTTTTGATATAGTAGTCGAAAGAAATCTACCCACCAAAAATGAAGAAACACAAGAAAATAAAGAACTAAATTCCTTACTTTGACAACAACAGTGTGCACATACAATGATTTTAACCAGATTTGGATCTTATGCTAGGTAAAGTTAGAAAAATGTATTAATCTGGATTGTAGTTGGTGTTATGTTCAGAAATGTACAAGAGTGCCAAAGGAAAAACAGTCCAGTTTGTTTTCAGACAAAAAGGTCAGATAAGCCCGCTGTACACTGGCTGCCCACCACCAATGTGCAGACAAGGTCAACAACTAGCTGGTGAACATAGTGGAGCATTTAGCAGCTTAAGAAATGGTCATTTTTCTCAGGGGTTTCTTCACCAGATGGCCAGAGACATGACTCAGATTAATTTCTAATGTTGGTCCATGTCTGCTGGATGTGTAAATAGGAAAGTAATATAACGCATGCTTCTGCTTCCCGTGTCAAAAGCTGCCACCAATCTCCACCAATCCAGTCGCTGCCATGTGTGCAAGTGTTTACTTTGTGGGTGGAGATGATGAAGAGAGAGGCAACCGGTGCAGGATAGAAAAGGGAACTGATGAGAAGCCACTAAGGTAATGTAAGAATGAGTTTATCAAAATTTTTGATTCCAAAAATAGAGGGCAGTTACTGTGATTTTGTGACAAAAAATATGAATATGAAAAGGTGAAAAGGATGAAAAAAAAAATGTATAGTAAGTCTGTAGTTAATAAATTTAAAATGAAGCTTGGGTGGGTGGCTGAGTGATGAGAATTTACCAGAGAATTGAGGAGATAAAATACACTCATGTTTAATCACACCATGTATAGGGTGGTGTTTTGTTTAAACACATTCAAGTTCATTGTCATTGCATTAAGATAAATCTACATACATACAAAAAATATGTTTGCAATAAAATAGGCTCAGACTTACAATGTGGCAAAAATAGCATTTTTCCTCCAGGTTGAGGAGCATAGAGCTTAAGTGAAGGAGGTAAGTTATTTAAAAACAACAAATGTGATAATGTCAGAGCTGTTCCCCAAGGCCAGACAAGCTAAATCCTGCCCTGCAACTGATTGTTAATATGTTTGCATAATCAGCTAGGTAAACATGCATCAATGCTGTGTTTACAGCTCCTAAGTGGTAAAATCAATAAATACTGCTGAAAATGTGTTCCCTAAAAACTTGCCTGGATGGTAATTCAATCTTGTTAAGACATTTAAGTTTAAATACATACAAAATATTTTTTTTATTCTTATCTCAGCATAAAATTTGCAAACAATATATTTTTTTTTTTTTGCAAAAACACATGTCCATGAATGTAAATTCACCAGTCATAGACTAGACGACATTCCTTAGTATTTTAAGTAGATTGCATATTCTGTACATATTTTTCATGTGACATTCCTGTCCACTGTGTGTAATTTTTCTGTTTGGCTTTGTTTGTTTGTTGTTGCTGCTACTTGCACGAAGCAGAAATTTTGAGGGGATGAACTATCTTGACTTGGGCTACATAGGTGGGAGGGGCTTCCGGTGGCTGCTGCTCTTTATTGCCGTCTGACGCTTCACCGTGTGAATGTGGGAGAGTGCGTTTGCACTGTAGTAGTCACGATCATGTCTAACAGGTAACGTGTTTCACTGTCACAGCTGTCTGTACGCCGTATGTCTCCTCCTGAAACGACTCATTAGTTTGACTCGGTAGAAACCAGCTCGTTTGCGCCGCCAAGCCGCTCCTTCTGAGCTAAGCCTAATTAGTGAGCTAAAAGACAATCTCAGACTGCCTCTCTCATCGCCTTGTTTCTTCTCTTGCGACTTATACTAATGTCATTCTAACATTAGAGTTTACGGGGGCTAATTTGCATAGAAAAACATGACCGGTTACCATTCAAATCGTGGTTCGGTGTCATAATCGGACGCCAGAGTCCTAACTGTCTCTGTATTGACTCCCAGGCTTGCCTAGCAGAGTAAGACATGGCTGAAATTATTGCAGTCAACGCCAGTCTGCCTTCTCCCTCCGCTATGAACGTCACCTTCCCGCTGCAGGAGGACTACCTGTTTGTGGAGACCAGGCACCCCAGCACTGTCCTGCAGGGCCTGAACAGCCTGCGGCTCAACAACGCTTTCTGTGATGTGACTCTGTGCTGTGGAGGACAGGAGTTCCCTTGTCATCGCATTGTGCTGGCCTCTTTCAGCTCCTACTTCCAGGTAAACACAGCTTTCCTCACAGCTATGTCGGTGACGGGCACCAGTTCATGTTTATCTGCTAAGGAAGTCATGTGAACAACAGCTGTTTATTGTGTTTCCCCTCAGGCAATGTTTTCCACTGACCTGATAGAGTCCAAACAGGAGCGGGTTGCCATCAATGGAGTTGAACCTCAGATGATTGGCATGCTGGTGAGCTACGCCTACACATCAGAGGTCTACATCTCTAAAGCAAATGTGCAGGTAAAGTATCCACTCTCACCTTTTCTCTTTTCTTTGAAACAACATGTGTGCTAAACACACACTGAATCTGTCGTAGGCCCTGCTGGCAGCAGCCAACCTGCTGGACGTGATGGCTGTTAGAGAGGCCTGCTGTCGTTTCATGGAGCGTCAGATGGACGAGATGAACTGTGTGGGGATTCACTGCTTTGCAGAGGCCCATTCTTGTAAGGTGCTTGAGAAACGCAGCATGGACTACATCCTTGAGCACTTCAACAGTGTTTATCAGCAGGTGAGAGGCTGATGGGGCCATGTTATATTGTCACTGTAGTCTCAGTGTTGACTCCTGTAGTCTGGCATGTTTGCAGCAGTAGCCAAGAGCAATGTCAGATACACTCCCAATTACAGGTGGATGTGTTCTTCAATGGTCGTCTAGTTAATTTTGTATTGTGATAATGTTAAATAGTAAACACTATCTTCTGCCACAGTGTATAGATAAAAGAACCAGATGGGAATGTCTGTTTTATGTTAAATTAATGAAAGAAATATCCAAAAAGATAGAAAATACTCACTGATTTACACCATTTCCCACAGTGACCTGAGGGTTTACCGCAGTGTCTTTAGCAAATGTAGGTCACCTAACTAGATTCAAAGACCAAGACTCCATAGCTATCGTTGAAAAATTATTTTTATGAAATAAAGCATTCATCGTCAGGGTGAAAGAGCGCAGGTGCATTTTTGCGGCTCTAATTATCATATTGCCCAAACATACTCCCTGAACCAAAATCAATCCTAAAACAGAGACAGCTTTATATTAAAAGTCTTCGTCATCGTGTGCTCTTCACTCTTTGCTATGGACTAGACGAGCGGCTCAATGTTTTCCCAGTGGATGTCAGGTTGTGATGTGGAGCTATTAAATGTCAGTGAACATGTGTATGAATGTGAAGTCGATCAGTTTTTTTTTTTTTTTGTTGTTTTTTCTAGGTTAATTTTCTAGTTATTTCAGAACTATTGTGTAAAAACTAGCCAACATCACCTGACCAGGATAATGGAGCCTGGCAGTGTTGTGGGTTTCATGTGTGACAGGGGTTTAACAGAGATAATCTACCTGCCTGTCAGCAGTTGAACCAATGGCTATGAGTGATTAACTTCCTCTCTCTCTCTGTGTGTGTGTGTGTGTGTGTGTGTGTGTGTGTGTGTGTGTGTGTGTGTGTGTGTGTGAGAGAGAACCAGGCGTAAGTTGTCACTTAGCCAATATTGAATGAATCCTGCTCTATTTCTTCCCCCCACGCCCAGGAGGAGTTCCTGTCTCTGTGTGTGGACAAACTGACAGAAATCATTGCCAATGACCAACTCAATGTGCCCAAAGAGGAGATGGTGTTTGAGGCCGCCATGTCGTGGTTGAATAAATGCCCCACTCGCAAACAGAGCTTTGAAAAGGTCAGACTCGGTATAGACATGTCATATGAAAATGCACACAGTTCTCCATCTATTCTTGTTTTTTGTTGTGGATGTATTGTAGCAGAGATTGTGGTAGCACTGAGCATGTCTTTGATCAGTGTTTGGGCGAGGATAATCTTAGACGTTCATGGCCCACTACAAGTATGTGTTGTTGTATCAGGAAAACTGAGTCTAACCTTATATCTATTTCTATCAGCAGATATTCTATATGTACTGTATTTTTATATATATATATATATATATAAACTTGAATGAAAACAAATGATCAAATATACATAAAAGGCTGCTTATATGACTTTAACTTGACTTGACCCAAGCATTTCCACTGCATTATTGCTTCTTAATAAAAGTATTCAGATCAATACCGATAAATCTGTAATAGGCCAAAAACGGTCGGGCTGTACTTTCTTGCTTTCCAACAAGAATAGACTCACCTATGCTTGGTCGGCTCTTTCAGTCATCCACCCATAGATGCTACGTATATGAGTCTCAAATTCTCCTATTGGATAAAAGTTATTTTAAATTAGAGATACAGTGGCAGCAACTAAGATGAGCCGTCTGAGTTAATCAGATTTCTCTCCTTTCATTTGTTTCTCATAGGTCCTTGAGCATATCCGCCTGCCTCTGATCAGCCCCTACTACCTCCACGATGTGATCGAGTCTCTGGAAGTGGTGAAGGAGAACCAGGGCTGCCAGAGGCTCATCTCCGAGGCCAAGGACTACCTGCTGCTAAAGGACCGCCGTGGAGAGCTCTACTGCCCCAGAGCGAGGCCTCGCAGGTCCACAGGTAAACATACTCACACGTGCACATTCAGAACAACTGAGAGCCAATGCAACTTGTATTTTCATTATGGGTAGAGGCTGTGTCTTTGACCATCTCTGTCAGCCTAGTGTGTTTTCTTTTTCTACTTTTTAAATGTTTTTTTTTTTTTTTTCTTTTTCTCTTTGGTCGCACTTGAAATTTAGGACTTTGTAGCTTGAAATATTTGTATCTTGGTGTCACTATAATACATTAGACTTTTATTGGCACTCATTTTCAATTATTAAACTGGTTATTAGACAGCACCACCCCCTTCACTTTAGGTGCCTAGTCAGTTAATTTTTTTTTTTTTTTTTGTAAAAATGCCAGAAGGGCCTCGTTTACAGCTTTTTTTACTGTTAATATTTGGTTATGAATATGTGGCTATACATTTTATGACATTAAACCACATATACTTGGGCATGGGCATTTAAAAGAAACTTTTTCTGGACCAAACGATTGAACTGATCAATGGAGAAATGAGTCGACAGAATAATCGATAATTAAGGGAATCATTAGTTGCAGCCCTACACACCACTACGTTGTATCCTACTGGGGAATGCCTCGGCTCACTTCTCTCTGTTCCTCTCCCCCCTGTTGCCATGGCAACAGGGACAGCTGAAGTAATAGTGACAGTTGGCGGGGAGGACGACAAAGTGGTGCTGCGCAGCGTCGAGAGCTTCGATCCTGTGACGAATCAGTGGAAGAATCTGGCCTGCCTGCCCTTCGCTGTCAGCAAACACGGGCTGGTCGTGTCAGGTGGGGAGACGCTGTCAGTTTCTTTTGAGATGAAAACTCGCTCATAACTGACTCCACATTGTGTCTCCTCAAATGAGCACAAAGCTTAGATGTAGTGCACATGACAGGTGACATGTTTCTGTCCCTCCACTCCGACCCCTCCTCCCTTTCTGTCCCTCTGTAGACTCGACCCTGTATTTAGCAGGAGGGGAGTTTCCTGACGGCTCAGCCAGCAGGGAGATGTGGCGCTATGACCCCTGCTTCGACTCCTGGATGGAGATGGCGCCCATGAATGTAGCTCGATCTGAGTTAGGTAGGGCTGCCGCATTATACTATGTGCAGTATACTATACCATACATTTAGTCAGTTGTGCTACTACAACAACACAGCCACAACTGGCCCTTCTTTGTCATGCTCTGAAATCTTACATCACCACATCCTTCAGTGATTTCCACTATATGTTCATTCACTGTTTGTTCTTTTCCCATAACTCAGTGTCTCAGCATTTCATGTCTATAGTCATATTTTAGATGCACTTTAGCTTGGAATTCCTTGTTTTTAGTTGCAAATGTTGTAGTCTTCATCCCCAGCTGGCGCTGACTCAGCTGACATTTTTGCTATTGCTACGTAGCCAGCGCTAGTAAATGTAAATGTAAATGTAAATGTACTTTATTTATAAAGCCCTTTACAACAATCCTTTCGGTGTACCAAAGTGCTTTACAACAGATAATAAGTGAAGAGATAAATAAATGAAAAACAATTTTAAAAAAAAATAATAATAAAAGAACAATAAGAGCAATAAAATACAACAAAATTAACAGCATTAGTATTAACAGCTGTTTACATACCAGTGTAGAAGTTTAGTATGAATTTACTTGGCAAGAGCTGTCTCCAGAGGTGGACAGCAACGCCCATGATTACTCTTGTATGGCTTCTATTTCTACCCTTTTTTTTCTTCTACCGGAGTTAGCATGCTAACCAGCGAGCCCCGACCTGTCCTGTCCCTGTGAGTGTAGCGGCCAGTCTGCCCATAGTTCAGCATGAGAGGATGAGGAAATAGCGCTGATCAGAGGGTGTATTCTAACCTCTTGTTTCATCTATTTCATCCTTGCTTGAACTGTTTGGCTGTGTGTCGTATCCTAGTTCCTGCCACACACTGAGGGCGAGAAACACTTAACTCCCTCTGAATGGCCTCCTCTCCCCAAATACTAATGAGGGCCTGGACAGTTTGGCCAACAAGCATTCTTCATTATTATTCATTGTTAAAGCACTAATTGTCCTGGCTGATGCAGATACAGAAGAATTTTTGGTCACTGTTGTTACAATTGTTTTAGTCGTCCTTGTTGCGATGTGGTGACACAACTACTTGACTGATCCGGATCAGCCGCACTGTCGGCAAACTCTTAAGGTTCCTGGAACATTTGTCTGAGCAGTGCCAGGAACTTGTCCTCAAACTGGGCAGAAAGCAGTGAAAACAAAAGCAGAACTAGAGACGATGGCTAAAAGTAATGACATGTTTTAATGAGTTGAGGCAGTACAGAAGCACATTTAGAAGCTCTTGGATTAAAATATAGGTCTTTATGTCTTTCATGTTTAAGTGAAACATTGTTATCATTGGTGACTCATTAGTGAATCTCTCTCACTCCACTCAGGCCTGGTGATGCTGGACGGGTTCGTGTATGCAGTGGGAGGGTGGGAGGGAAGGTCTCGTCTGGACTCGGTGGAGTGCTACAACCCCCACACCAACTCCTGGCAGTTCACAGAGTCTGTCAAGATGGCCGTCACAAGTCCGGCTGTGGTGGCCCTGGACGGACTGCTCTATGTTACTGGTATGAAATGGAGGTTTTACGCATGCATGTTATTACTGAGGTTGTTCTTTTTATTTTAATTTATTTGTTTTGTTTGTTTGTTTTAGAGTAACCATGTGTCTCTCTGTGTCCTGGTAGGTGGAGCAGTTTTAGAGGATGGAGACGGCACAGACCTCGCCCAGGTGTACAACCCTAAAACCTCGGTATGGACAGAGGTCGCCCCGATGCAGATCGCTCGCTCTGGTTCCGCAGCCTGTACACTCAAAGGAAAGATCTATGTTATAGGTATTACACTTCTCAGCACTCAGCCTTCAACCTTTTCTAGATTCACAGTGCTCACCAGTCAAGACATGCAGTCTTTTCTGCGGTTGAATCTCTCTTTCCTTCTCCCAGGCGGATGGCATGCCTCGACAGAGAACACAGATAAGGTGGAGTGTTACAATCCCAAGACCAACCAGTGGACCATGTGCGCCCCCATGAAAGAACGGCGCTACCGGCCCGGTGCTGCTGTGGTGGATGGAAAGATCTACGTTCTGGGAGGAGAAGAAGGCTGGGACAGGTGAGGGGCTATCCAGAAAAGTTACTTCTACATATAATGGTTATCTAATCTGTTGTACCTGCATTTCAGAAATTGGGACTTGGGTCTATATTTACTGCTTCACACCTTGTATTTCACGATGTCACAGGATCTGGGAACAACTTAAGGCAGAGATTGCAGACATTAATATCACTGATTAGTTAAACACACATCTTGTGTCTGCCACAACTTGTGTACAGCTTCAGTCACAGTAAGCAATCACTGAGTGCCACAAGTATCAATGATAGGCGAGGGATCGACATTTCTTGAAATGTTTATATTTGTGTGTGTGTGTGTGTGTGTGTGTGTGTGTGTCTTCTTTACAGGTGTTCTAATACCCGTTGATTACATTAACCGTCATTAGGCTATTCGTCTTTAATTGTAACAAACTTTGCACCTCAAAGATGGGAATATTTCCACAAATAACATTTGAGTTAAATGATGAAATCAGAGAAGAGCAAAAATGAGGCTAAGACTATAAGGCAAACAACATGAGCTTCGAACTGTTTTCAGACTTGGCTTCATTCTGTTAAGAAGACGTGACGAGAATGGAGCAAAGTGTTTCACCCTGAAATTTGACAAAGAAACAAAAAATCATAAAGACCCACCAGCGGGAGCCAGAGAAGGGAGGGATGCTATGTTTGAGGAGCCAGGAAATCTTGGCAGCATCTTTCAAAAAACACCTGAGCAAAATTCTGCCTGGTGCAGAAACTCTGTATCTGCAGATCATCGGGGGTGAACAAAAGGGGCGTTTGGTTCCTGATTTAGTTCCTGTAGATGTAAAAACAGGAGGACAAACATATTTACAGCCTTTCTTCTTAGGAAAACGGGGCTGTTTGATATAACTGTTGAATTCACTGTGGAGTTTAATTCAGTTCATTTGTACATGCAGATATCACGACACTATCGAGAGGTTCTGTGATGAGACCGACACCTGGGAAATTGTCGGGGAGATGCCCACCAGTCGCAGCTGGCTCAGCTGTGTGTCTCTCCAGCTGAGGAAGGATATCCACATGAGCAGCTCTCCTGGGACGCCAAATGACAACTGAAGCAGGATATCGTGGAGGAATCTTTCCTGTTGTCTGCGCCCTCTTCGGAGCCAGTGCACTACAAAGCTCAGAGCTGTGGAAACCAGCAAGCTGAGAAGTGATGCCTGGATTTGCCATACCACTGTTTGAGCTGTTACTGATGGCAAAAAGTAGTCATGGTTTTTAAAAAAAAAATTAAAAAAAAAAAATCATTGACGCTTATGGAATGAGTCTCACTCACTTGGTGTAGGGAAGAAGGCAATGTTGATGTCACATGACCTCAAGTAACTGTAATGGACGAATCAGTCAGCAGTCAGAACTTACTTTCTGTATGATGTGAACATGTGTGGGTATTGTTTTTATGTCCCAGCACCTCTAATCTGTGAAGATCTTCCCAGCCAACATAGTGTATTTTTGTATCATTATTATGTGATGTATTTATTGGGGTGTGACTAGCTGTGAGAATGACCGTTGAAAAAAATAGTAAACATTTCGCTCTATCAAAAGAATTGAATCGTGAATATTTTCAAAGATTACCTGTGAAAAAGATGGCTATACGTAAGCAGTGTTTTTGTAATTAAACTTTGTAAGTTTTGAATGATTGTCTTTACTACCTGTAACATGTTCAGTATATTTTTGTATTGTAGTGTGCGTCATGCATTTTAGTGAATTTAAATGCAGTTGGGTTCTAATAAAAATGTTTAATTCTTTACTGTGAATGATGGTGTATGTTATTTGTTTTTATTTTTTTCTTCTATTTCACAGAATAGTCTTAAAACAAATACACTGTGACCAGCAGTCATGTAGTACTTAAACGGTTAATTTTTGTAGCCTACCAATTTGTTTTGTATGTTCAGTTCCCAACCCCCAAAATAAGTTCTTGCTTATTATGCCTTCATGTTGGCGACAGCAGCATGGAGACACCCTTGCCCCAGACATTTTTAACCAAAGCCCCAAAGGAAAGACTTTATTAAAAAAAATAAAAAAAAGTTTGTTCATTTGCCCCGTTAATATACATTATCTCGTAGTTGTGAGATATTTTTATTTATTTATTTTTTCAGAATTGTAAGATGGTAAGTCATACATGTTACACACGAAAGTCAAAATTATGAGAGGCAAGTCTTCTCTGTGAATGCAATGCAATATGAAGCCGCGGCAGCGGCTGAAACTCCTCATCTTGCCATCCTAAATCATCTTTGCTGTGCTGCACGGTGCAGTGGATTGTGGGAGAGACGTCAGCCCGTCGCCATATCTGTCTTTCTGTACCGGCTGAAGGAGAGTCTGGAGTCATGAGAGGAATCTGCTCCCTGAACAGTCTCCCCGTGAGTCCCGTGTTTTCTGTGTTTGATCTGAACTGTGTCACCTACAGGACCTAAACTTTTGTCGTTGTGGTTCTCGACCTGTTTGAAAAAAGAACCCACTTACCCGTAGTTAGCGCGGTGGCTAGTTAGCTTGCTAGGTGGCTGGCTAATGCAAGTTTATCTAATTTAAGGCTAGCTCGCTTGGTTTTACAGCCGAGTTAAGTAACACCTTCTGGCTGAATCATTCAAATGTACTGTAGGTCAGATAAAATGCAGGTGAAGTGCTATGAAATAGCTTATTTCGGTTTAGCTTAGCGGCAGTTCATAGCTTCTTGTTTTCTGCTGAAGGTCATCTCTGAACTTGTGAACCCCCCATTACTTCATCCAGGTATCTTGAAGGGAACAACACCCCGGCTTTGGTCATATTTTGGTGAAAGGCTGACATTTTACCGATGCACTGTCAGAGCAACCCCAGCCTGTGTTGACAGGACACATGCAGTGATTGGCCTCAGTGTAATATATTTGCACGGGTCGTTTCAGGTCGCCCACCTTACTTTAAGACAGGCAGGTTGTCAGTGTCTGCTCTTTGACATGCCGTAGAAGGATTTGAACATATAGTGCATGAACATTAAGTTATCAGCTGATGGAACAAATCAAAGTATTATTTTGGGTTATTTTCAAGTAAAAATATATGTGAATGAATATATTCATTATAGATTAATCTGGCGATTATTTTCTCAATTAACCATTTGGTCTGTAAAATGTCAGAGGATAGCTAAAATGTCCATCTCAGTTTCTCAGAGCTCAAGGTGACGTCTTTAAATGCCTTGTTTTGTCCGATCAACAAGTAATCAGTTTAATTTGATACAAAGCAATTTTGACCTTTTTTGATGATTAATCAATTATCAAATTTTCAGTCAATTGACCGATCTATTCTTGGATTTATCGTTGCAACACCCCCTAAAACAACACAATGTGTACTAGACCCCTCTGTTTGCAGTTACATGTTGTCTGTAGGTTGTGACCAGGTCTATCAGACAGTGATTTCTTATTCCGTGTTTTATCTGAATCGCTTTTAGAGCCACAAGGGGTAGAATTATTTAGTAATATATAAATATCGATAAAAGGTACACAAAATAAATTATACAAACATAATTTAGTGTTTTCCTATCCTGTTTGTCAAATGCTGACCCCTCATTTACTTATAATTCTGTTAGGTAGATGACAGGTGTTATGAAACATCAGAGGTTGTGCTAATCTTCGTGGTGGTAAGATTTGTCCAATCAAATGTCAGCCTAACTTTTGAGGAGCACTTGCACTTGAACCTCTGAGGAAAAGTATACCATTCTCTAACTGGCTATTTAACTGGAGCCTAATGTTTACACCACTTGAAGCTGTGCCACTTTCACTTAGACATCTTGTTAGGTAAAGTCAAGATAGTTGAAGTAGTTAAGCACTTTCTTGTTCTTGACGCCCATTACCAACGAAGAGGATGCTCTCACAGGAAATGTTGCTTAAGAAATCATTCTCTTTAATTTGGTGTCACCTCTGACCACAGAAACGTTGCTACGCTGCTGCCAGGAGGAGTGAAGCTCTGACTGAACCCCTCGCAGGCCTGAAACCGTCCACGGCTGCAACTTCCCCTCAAAATGTCCATGTAGGTGCTGCTCTTGTCTACATGTGAATATCCATTCAAGGCTGCCAAAACACTAATAAAGAATCAACAAAGTTTAATCAGGAAAAAGGAGAGCAAAAAACACAGTAAAATTAACATCTTGACTGTTTGATTACAAGTTCCCAGTAACATTTTTCTTTGCTGCTTCAGGTGTCGAAGCTCCCAAACGGTCTGGTGATAGCATCACTGGAGAACTACTCCCCCTTGTCCAGTGTGGGTGTGTTTGTGAAAGCTGGGAGTCGCTATGAGACTGTGGAAAACCAGGGTGTCTCTCATGTGCTACGACTGGCAGCAAACCTGGTGACGTGAATGATTTTGTGAATGTGTAATGGGAAACTACAGGGAAACTGTAAAGCATGTCTGCAATTCTGTTCAGTTAGCTTTATGGTTACTCATACAGTGACATACTGTAGCAAAGATGGCCACTGACAAATTAGATAAAGCTATCACATTTAATTTACAACATATTTAATGAGAAATTAAGAACACAGTTTTAATGCACTGCATTTTTTGAAGCAGCATCTCAATCCATTAGCCTGACAGTTAACCTTTCTCACATGCAGTTGTTCAATTCAGATAATTTTTTCTTTTTATAGACTACCAAGAATGCATCTGCCTTCAAGATCTGTCGCGGTGTGGAAGCACTGGGGGGCAGCCTGAGGTCAGTGAGGGTACCCTCTCCACATTCTCACACTAACCCTGCTATAGATAAATAGGTCTAACCATAACCTCAGTCTAACCATAACTGAACCGACTTCCTTTACTGTGCAGTGTGACATCATCAAGAGAGACCATGGTCTACACCGCAGACTGTTTGAGAGACCACCTGTAAGTGCTCCCATCTTCATGTCAAGCCTGAAATTAAGTTATTTTTACTTACTTAAAACCTACGGTGTTTTATGTACATTTTATTAAAAATCCTCTACGGTCGTGTTGATGCCACAGTATTTCTTTACCACTCTTGTTTCTGTGTGTCCAGAGATTCATTATTGGAGTTTTTGGTTGATGTGACCACAACTCAGGAGTTTCGGCCGTGGGAGGTAGACGAACTGACGTCCAGGGTGAAGGTTGACAGGGCTCTGGCTCAGCAGTGTCCTCAGATAGGTTAGTATCAGGAGCAAAGGTTCAGCTCAGTGTTTTCATCATGGGAATTCCAATCACGCAGCAACATTGAACATATCTGACAAGTGCAGGCAATTAATCTTGTGTTAGTGCTCCCAAATAAAAACAATAAATGGCAAGCTGCTCATAGCTGCAGATCGGGCTGTTGATTCTCAGATACATCAGCTTTATGGCGATTTAACAATATCATTTAGTTGAGTCCCTCGGATCTAACTCGTGGATGCCCAGTTTTCCTCGGCTGAAGTTCGGGTCTCTTTTTCCATTTTCTCCCACAGGTATAATTGAGAAGTTGCATGAAGCAGCATACAAAAATGGCCTGTCCAACTCTCTTTACTGCCCTGACCACATGGTCGGTCGTGTGTCCTCTAAACAGGTATGAATCTTTGTTTTGTTCTATTTCTGTACTTAGGAAAATAGTTAATTATATGGTCTTGAGGGGAAATCAAGTTACATTTCTACGTCGCTCTCTGCCCTCTTGGGGAGAATGATAGCAACTTATTATTTGTTAGATTGTGCGTAGATCTTACCCATCTCTCCTCCTCTTCCTTATCCTTCCCCCGTAGCTGCAGTCATTTGTTGAAGACAATTTCACCACTGGCAGAATGGCACTTGTAGGAGTAGGTGAGTGACTACTAGTGCTGTCTAGTCTGGCTGTATCACTTCTTTGCAGCAGCTTTCCTTTCACACCAGGCTTTGCTTATCGAGGCTCCATTTTACCAACTGATGCTTAGCTTTCTGATGTCATACCAGTCTTGTTGAAGTGAATTAACTTTGTGTGTGTGTTTGCACTGAACCAACCTCTTTCACCTTTTTTTACAATTAATGAATGATTACTTTGGCGCTTATCGCTCCCTCTCTTTTTCTTTTTTTCTTTTTTTTTTTTAAACATGCACTCTTAACATTCAGCAATGTGACTGTGTTCCAAGTGATTAAACAAATTGGTGGTGTTGATTTGAACACACTGGTGAACACACACATTAGGGAAAGTATTTTCCGAATGAACTGACATGAGCAAGATTAACTGGGTGACAGGTTCTAAATGTCGTTTTTGATAATTTTTCGTTTAATTGCCCAGCCCTAGTGACACCAATGGTTTTGTTATGTGTGGATTTTTGTGCATGTGATAGCGCTGACTTTGCCTGCAAACAAATGCTACAAGTGTTGGCACGACACATCACGCTAATATGGCAGTTTCAATCCTGGGAATGTGTGGTATTTTTCAGTTCATGAAAGTGCTCTGTGTTCCACCTCAGTTGTATGTTAATGTTGGACTCTCTGATTTATGCGTCCAGGTGTGAAGCACTCTGTCCTGAGGCAGGTGGGCGAGGGACTCCTGAGTGTCCGCAGTGGGGCTGACACACCTGTGGTGAAATCTGTCTACCGTGGAGGTAAAAGCCTGAGTTTAAAAGTGACAATTCCCTCTTTTAAGATTCATACTACATTATTGTCATGACACGTGTGTGTGTGTGTGTGTGTGTGTGTGTGTGTGTGTAGGTGAGCTGCGAGTGCTGAACAATGACGATCTGGTCCATGCACTGATTGCCAGCGAGGGTGCTGTGACAGGTAGTGCAGAGGCTAATGCCTTCACCGTGCTGCAAAGGATCCTGGGATCTGGTCCACATGTGAAGAGGGGCTCCAACATCACCAGCAAACTGAGTCAGGGTATTGCCAAAGCTACCGCACAGCCCTTTGATGTGAGTTGGAGGACTTAAAACTTTAATTTGGCATTTGTGGTTTTACTCTGGATTACTGTATTGCATTAGTTCTGAATGCGGAGAGTTTTGTCTCCTAACATCAGGTAACCTCTTGCTATCTTTCAGGCCACAGCCTTCAATGCCTCGTACTCTGACTCTGGCCTGTTTGGCGTCTATACTATTGCACAAGCTGACTCTGCAGGAGAGGTGATGGCAAAACTCACTTTTTCCAAGACAAATGTAACCTCATCTAAAATGTGCAAAGATGGCAGAATCTGCATTTCATTGAACTTGTGCTTGTTTCTGTCCTGTGCAGGTGATCAAAGCTGCCATCGCTCAAGTGAGAGGCATAGCTGAGGGAAATGTGTCCGAGGCTGACATCACCAGAGCAAAGTGAGTCCACGAAGAAGAAGAAGTTTTACACCAGACGCATTGTTATTGGTGCAATTTTCACTGAAATGTGCTGAAAGACAAGTTTTGAAGAATATGTTCTGTGTTTGACATTTTTTCATAGAAACCAGGTGAAAGCAGAGTACCTGATGTCAATAGAGAGCTCTGAGGGCCTGTTGGAGGAGATCGGTGCTCAGGCTCTGACCACTGCAGCCTACCAGCTCCCTGACTCTGTTCTCCAGGCCATAGATGCTGTCACCCAGGATGCTGTGGTCAAGGTGAGTGCTTTTTCTGTAGAAATGATGATAGGATTATTTTTTAGATGCTTTGGAGTCATAATTATCCAATTATGGCTCAGTATTTTCCTACATTTTCTTTTTATTAACGAAGACAACAATAATCTAGTTTAGTTAGAGGGCAACAGGGCATTTAATAAATCAGACTGACAATACATTTTTCAAATGCCACCTGATGGAATACATGGACCGGCCTGTTGTGCTTATACACAGATATTTCAAGTCGGTCAGATCAATAAAGAATAACATTTTTCAATCAATTTGTGTCACGTTTCAAAAATATTTAAAATATTGAATAAAAAGTGACAGTGCTAGTATAGCACACTACATAGTAAAAATTGACTACCCAAAAAATGAATGCAGAAATAAGTGAAGACAAATATAGAACAACCTATTTACAAAAACACAAATTTATTAATCCAAATCCAACATCCAAAGTTACTTATATATTTTTATGTTCAACGTTCTTTATGTAATGATTGCCAATGGATTTGTGTACTGTTTGAGTTGCAAATTGCAACATGGCTTTAAAAGTAAATAAAAAATAATGTAATTTGTGATAATGTATTCATTGACCAATAATGCTCATTAAATAACTCAAGGAATGAATTAAAGAGTTGATCTCTCTCCTTTTTTTTTTTTTACAGGCTGCGAAAAAATTTGTGGATGGCAAGAAGACCATGGCAGCTAGTGGACACCTCATTAATACACCATTTGTAGATGAAGTATGAAAATAAAGAACAAGAACCGTTGATTTTAACCTGGGCATGCTGTGCCTGGCTGCTTAAAAAGGAAAGAGGACCCCAAAGCCACAGCCTCTTGCAACAATTCATTTGATGTCACCAATCATTTGTAGTCTGTCCTGCAATATGTGTAAGCTCCAATGTGGAGCCGGAGAATCATAATGCAATATTCTTTGGGGTTTTTGTCAATTTAACTGTATATCTATGTAAATTAAAGTTATGACGGTAAAAACAGCTGGTTGTTCCTTGAATTTGTATCTTGGAATGGATTCAAAGTTACTGTTGGTTTTGAGGATGTGTCAGGAGTGTGAGGCTGGTCTGAAAGAAGTTTTACCACTTTTATATTGATATATTTACTGATGTATTGTTCCAATCATCAGCCTATAGGGGGACCCAAAAGCACAAACATGACCTGGTAGGGTTCTCTCGCAGGATTTAAAGTTTCCTTAAAGTGGCAATAAGAAACTTTTTCTCTTAAACTTATCATGATGAAGTAAATGTTGATTGCACAATATGGCTATGGCTATAGAATAATGACACCTTCAGCATTAAGATCAGTTCCTAAATAAGCCTTGCTTTCACTGTGTAATTCTTTCAGCTGAGCATGAAATTTCACAGAAAAATTATGTTGCAAAGTTAAGTTTGTTTTATCAGCTAATTTTAACATTATGTTATAATGTTGCATTATTAGTATTAATGATGCATTATTGATAAGCAGCATTTAAATATTACAGACAGGTCATTTTAGTATAATAATAACAATAAAGTACAATATTTTAAAAACTGATTAAACTTTTTAATTCTAAAATATTAATCTGCAGAGTGTCTTGTAAGTCAAGCTGTAGTGGTGTACAAATGCCTTAGATAATTGTACATAAGGTAAATGTACTTTGAAATGATTGAACAAATTTCGGCTCTAGTGTGATCAAAACATTATTGAGGAGTATGTTTCATGTGAGCACAATCTAATGTTAAATTAACAAAGGTCTTAAACACAGATTTTGACACAGGGCCCCAACACAAGACACAACCTCAAAATGGGCTAACAGTGTGGGACCCACCTTTGTTTATATTATGTGCAATATTCCAAAATTTGCAATATTCAGATTGTCAAGTCAAACAACTTGCAGTGAAGAAAGGACTTGTGGCTTGTTACTATCATTACATAATGGGGTGTTGTAATGGTGGAATTGCAAGATCAGGGTCACATTGTATTGTTTCATTATGCTGTATTAAATGTGCTACTACATCACCTCCAGTACAATTCAACAGAGAAAATACAGCCACAAAGCAGAGAACACAACATTTTATATCACAGAATATAAAACATTCCACAAAACAACAAAATATGAAACATTTTAGAAAACAACAAAACAGAAAACACCATTTTACAAAACACATTTTAGAAGACACTTCACAAAACACATTTTAGAAGACACTTCACAAAACACATTTTAGAAAGCACTTTCTTTTCAGAAACCCTATGACATTTCACATAACAAGTTATGATGTCGTTTATCTTTTGTTGTGTTTTGTGAAATGTCATGTTTTAATCGTTTTGTGAAATATTGTTGTTTGCTTGTGGTATTTGTGTTTTCCAAAATATTGTTGTGTTATTTTGTTGTTGTATTTTGGCCAGTGTTTTTTGTGGTTTTTATCTCAGGCTTCATAATCACTGGCCCACCAAAACTGCCACAAGCAGGGCGACTCAGGACAACAAGACCATGGTCTTATAATACGTCCGTTAACACGACCCCCGTTTTTTTTTCTTTACATAATATCGCGAGGAGAGAACCAGCGCCCCCTCCTGAACGCGAAGACGCTGAGCTGTGTGTGTGTATGTGTGTGAGCGACGCTGCGTGGGGGTGTTCGCCTGATGTCATTTGGCAGAAAGGGAGGCTGAGCTAACGGTGGACATACGGCTGGAAAGCATAACAATAACGCTACCGTTTTACCGTCCACACTGGGACCTGTAACATCCCTATTGGATTGAAATACGCAGCGTGTCTCCTGTCTTCTCGCCGTGGTCCGGAGAAGAGGTGGAGGAAGAGTGAAGCTGGCTGGCTAACGGGCTGAAAGTACCAGATGCTATTCCAGCGGAGAAGGGGGACGAATAAGCAAGAGACGGTGATGGGTTCTCGTTTTCCTGACGGGTAACGTTAGACCCTCGCTAAACAAAAACAAGGATACTGCAAAGTGAGGGGAACTTGCTTTGCTCCGTCTGCACCTCCGTTTGTGTGACATTGGGTCTGAAATGCTAGCGCAGTCGCGGTCTCGGCCGTCGAGCAGCTTCTGGGCCGCAGCTCGGCACACCGAGCCCGAATCTGGGAAGTAGCTAGCTAGCTATCTGCTAGCCGCAGCTGTGCCCGATGCTGCTGCTGCTGCGGCGGCTGCTGCTGCTAAACGGATCCGAAAGACAACACAAACGGTTCAGGGACTTGGCGCTGAGTGAGCTATTGTTTTACCTTACTGGACTACTACGGGCATTTGAGATGTGATGCTTTTGTGCTTCGTATTTGAGCCTTATGTAGCCAGAGGCTCTCGCTTGCTTGACGCGAAGGAGCTAACGTTGCTGCAAAATGCACAGCGGAACCACAACAGCAGGCTCCTGCTGAAGGGGGCGAGGTTAGACTGATAACCCTGTGTTTCTCAACACTCCGGGACACATTTGGACAACGACCACCACTTTTCGCCCCGTCATTCACCGCTTCATCAGCTGGCGATATGGATAAACTAACGATCATTTCAGGGTGCCTGTTTCTGGCAGCAGATATCTTTGCAATAGCCAGCATTGCAAACCCAGACTGGATCAACACTGGTGAATCAGCAGGTAAATGAAGCAGGCTATAACTACCATTCAACTGCTGTTTTGTTTTGTCTTTTAGCAGGATTTCTTGCCTCCGTCTAAAAAGCACTCTCCCCGCACGGTAGCAGATAATCTCCACAACAAAGATGTGTCCTATTGTGTGAGGAGGGTTTCATCTGCAGCAACATCTTTTGTCCTGCATAGCATTGTGTTCTGTCCATGTTTACGTTGTTTCATATTGGTGCCTAGACCACATTCTCAAGATCAGACATACAATTCCGTAATGGAAATAGCACTATGGCTCTATTGGTTCTAAGACTGCAACTAATGATTATTTTCACCAATTTAGATGAATAGTTTAGTCTCTAAGATGTCAGAAAACAGTGAAAACTTACTCACATCCCAAATTGATGTCCCTAAATTGCATAAATTGTCTGATCAACCGTCCAGCACCTGAAGGTGTCTGATTTTCAACAACGTAGAGCAGAGGATAGCAGCAAATCCTCACATTAGAGAAGCCAGAAATCAAGAACGATTAGTATTTTGACTGATGGTATTGTTTGAGTTATTTGATTAATTGTCAACATTTTTGATAAGTGATCAATATTTGAAATAATTAATCAAGCTAAAACGGCAAAAATTGGCTTCTTAGCTTCCTAGATGTGAGGATTTGCTGCTTTTCTTGTACGTCATTGTAGATTAAAATGTTTTGATCTCTTGGTCAAATAAAACAAGCAATGTAAGGATTTCGCAATGTCCCCTGACAAAATTTAATGGGTATTTTAACACTATAGTCAGACATCAGACTGGACCAAAAAAAAAAAAACTAAAACATTAACAGTTATCAAGAATAACTGATAATAGAAATAAGTGTTAGTTGCACATTGCACGTCTCATTTCATCACTAAAGGTAATGTGGTTCTGTGTTATGCTGGCAAGTTGACTTTTGAAGTGACCTCCGTGTGATTAATGTGATCTGCGAGCCCTTGAGGAATCGAAGCTAAAAGGTGTTTATTTGTGGCCGTCCCTGCTGATTTTGGACAGGAGCACATGGTGTTGGTCCTGTGTTTTATTTGTGTCAGTCCTGAAAACACATTTAGGCTATTGATAGACATCTGCTCCTCTTTGTTCCCTCTGCAGGATGACAGCTCAGTAACTGGGTCAGGGAGGGTTCATCATCCACCAATACACATCCAGACTATTAACTCAACAGAATAAGTAATCTTTACAAAAGTAATAATAGGATGCAAGTAGAATGAGGGCATTGTATACAGTGCACAGCAGATGATTGTATTGTGAAGCATGAATAGACCTTAAGTTTTATTAGACAATTGGAGACGAGGTTCTGGACATTATGGCTCAGTCCATCTAAAATTAGCACACTACAGCCACAAATGAGGTGCGTGGTAACTGCCCGCTGAGATCTACAGTTCTGTACCTGCATGTTCAGAAAGTTGAACCTTTGCTATATTTAAACTGCAGTGTTGCAGTGAGTGTGGGTGTTGTACAGCCACCAGCTTCCACCTTGCTGTCTCTGTTCTCGTTTCCCCTCACAGGTTTCACTCGTCTGTTTGATGATTGTGATGGGACTTGGGTGGTTTTCTGAGATATTTGTGATAACCCATGACATACGTCTTCTTCACGCATTAAAATTTTTAAGGGAGGTTTTACTGTTTTATAGATTTCTCTGATTAGTTGGTTCCCCTGCAATCTTCTCTGTAAATTTTTACCTTGTACAGTATGTTACGGTTTCTGTCTTTACTGGCACAGCATAATTAGCAAGGAGGTTTTGTAACAGCTTCCCTAGATTATTTAGTCAGTGGTAAAATAAATGCAGGTAAACCTTTATTAATGACACTGATTTTGTCATTGTACAACTATACATAAACGAGAAATTTGCCAGATGTATGAGAAATTATTTTCATCAGAGCTTTGATGGAAATGCATTGTGCTCGTCCGCGTTAATAAAAGGTAATGATCAACTGACATTTTTGCAAAAATTGTTAAAATCAATTTTTGACGTTTGTGAATCGATTCAGAATCATGAATCTTATGTAATCAATTATTCATCAACACCTCAAAAGTATTTATTAATGAATTTGTCAACAACTTTAACTCATAAGTCACCACTTATGGTACACTGGTACATAAACAGAAAAAACTACTGCATATAACTATGTTGTAGTGTGTTATAAAAATTTATTAGATGTTTATATAGTGACTATAAATGTCAAAGTTTTACCATTTTTGCCGATTTCGTGTTCATCTTGCAGTTGCTAGAACCTTCATCCCTGAAATACATGCTGTGCACAAACTTTTCTTCTCTGTTTGAGAGCTTTCATGGTATTACATGATATTACATGATATTACATGATATTACATGGTATGACATATTACATTACATGGTACTAACACAGATTGTCTCATATATATGTAGGCAAAATAATAACACCTCTTGAAAAATTTTCAGAGAACAAATCATTGCTTGCTCTGCTTTAAAGTTGGGTGATGTTTGCTTTCACATCATATCACAGTATTTGCCAACCCCTTTGAGACCTTAGCTTTTCTTTCTCTGTGCAGCTTGTCTGTTTTTGACTTATTAAAACGGTCTAGGCGTATTGAATACTTTTTTTTTTTCTCCTTGGAGCTCTGTTGCACTGTCTTTTTTTAATTTGGACACTTGCATAACAAATTGCTGTTTATTAGGCCTCTATTACAGCTGCCAAATGGTATTCAATCTAATAAGAGCCACATTTCTTGCAGTGTTTGTAATTGTGATTAAATTATTTCAGAGTTAAGCTATTTACCCTGGGCTGATAACATTACTTTGTCTGCCCGATTCCATAGACTAGTGTAGTACTTGAAGTTATTTTGAAGTATGGGCCCCTGAATATTCCCCACGTTGTATTATCTCCCAATCAGCTGGCCTCTTGTTCCCAGCTTTGTTGTGGTCTTATCAGAGGGACTCAGTGCTTGACAACCTGCCCTTGTAGGAGCTCAGCGTGTCGTCTTTGTACTCAGAGCATGGAGAAACGGACATGTTCTCCAGGGCTGTTAGCATCGATAAAAGCTGACTTTGCTAAAGGAGTGTGTGGCTTATTGGCTCCTGCTTTGGTTGAGTGATTTGATCAAAGCTCTTTTTGTGAACTAATCAAGAAAGTAAAAAAACTGTGCAGTCATTTAGCACTGATGTCTGCTGTTTCTTGGAATTGTCCGCACCGATGATAGGAGTAAACCTTTAGACCAAGATTTGACACATAAAAAGCCAAAAGCCTGTAGATAGTGCATTCTCGAGGAAGAATAAGCAACACTAATGTCACTCAGTGTTAAAGACACAATATGGCTATATGACATTGTCCTCACTTCAGTGTGATGTCCTCAGGCAATAACAGCTTAAGTTGGTTTCCTGTGTCGAGCTTCAAGACAAAGCCATTGTTGCAGCGGTGTCTGACAGAAGCTGTGATTCTCGGCAGCCCTGCCGATTATGGCCCCTCCTGCAGATACTTGTTACCACAGTTGATACCATTTTCTGGAGCCTAAATACTCTCTGAAACAACTCTGTATGGACACACACGCTAAATCGCATCCAGGTACAGGCTGGGTGTTGTCACGCTCCTGTAACCAAGGACAGTTTTATACATAGCATCTTTCCATGTAGCTTTTCTATAAAACCTACAATTTTAGCATCAAACCGCTTCACAGATTCACTTCTGGGCAAATGCTTTTCTACCAGACTGTTCAACCTTTCTGTCTTTACTGTTGTCCATTGCCTTAGGTCAATTATCCATTTCAATGTCAACAGCATCAGGTGGGTTTGACTAACTCTTACCAACCCACATAGCATTACTGTGAGATTACTGCATTGAATTAATCAGAAACGAAAGATGCTTTTGATGGAGAACACAAAGCGAAAGCCGTTACAGGAAGATGCTATGGTTTCTATTTTAAGGCATGCGGTTTCTCAAGACATTACAAAATGCATCATTTATTTATTTATTTATTTTCACAGAGGAGGCTGTTCATTGCCCCAAAGTGAATGCTATTCCGATGAGTAGATGCATCAGTTGTAAACTTTGTAAAACAACTTTTGTCTTAAAATGACCAAACCACAAAACTAACTGTGCTGGAAGTAGAGGTGGATGAGTGGAAACAGAGGGCAGTATGATATCAAACAGCAGTTCGGCAAGAGACAATTTCGTCATGAACAACAACAAAAAAAAAAAAAAATATATATATATATATATATATATATACAGTATATAAACCACATGGTTGTACCGATATGGGGTGACTGAATTTACTGTGCAGCGTAGATAATGATATATTTCCTCTATTTGTAGGTATGAAGAAAAGACATCAGTAATAATGTTAAGTCTATAAAAAACAAAAATCTAGATAATCCACTAAGAAATTGTATCAGCTCCAAAATGCTGCTACAGGTGGTGTCAGCGCAAGAGTTTTCATTGTGCTCACACTCTCATTACTAGTTATGGGTTATAGTTTTAGTCTGTGTTGATTAAAAACCTCATAGGCTCATTAAAAAGTGATCATACCACAGTGGATAGGACACAATGAAAATGTAAAAAAAAAAAAAAAAGCCTGAAAAAATGTTTATTAAAATGGAAAACAAAAAATCACCAGTGCTCAGGAACTTCTACTGTTGTTATAGTCTGAGTTTGACAATATCAAAAATAGATGAAATAGGAGGATATTTCATTGTGTTATTTTAGGTATCCCTTTTCAAAGCACAAGGACATACTGTGTCATTGATGCTAAGCAACTGAAACCAGGGCCAGTGTATATTATCCAGTTGCACAGCTACAGAGCCAGCAGTTATGACTTGCGTCTAGTGCCTCCAACAGGCTAGGACAGAAATCACAGCATTGGTTCAGAGCTGAGAATGTAAAATGTTGTCTTGACCCTTGTTACCTGAAGTAAATACAGTTTAGCTTGCAAGCGTTGAATATAAAAGTAAAACTCACACACAGAAATCAGTAGGTATAAAACAGAAAATTATAGCTGTGACTCTCGTTGACTGTAGGTGGCCCAAGTTTTAAAATTCCAGCAGGTATTTCTTTGCCTGATGTTGGAGGCATTTCACCTGCTGCTTACTTAACTCATATCTCGTCTTCATAGGCGTTTCAGGTCCTGCTCACATTAACTGAACAGCTCCACCTTGTGCTGAATCTTCAGCCTGCTAAGCATTTTTCCATAAAAAAATTAACCAAGGTTTCCAGTTACTTTACAAAGTCATGTTCACCATACTTTGTCCACAGCACAGCGAGGATGTGAGCTTAGGTTTGCTGGTGTTGAACATTGGACATGCGTTCAATTTATATTTATTTTAGCTGAAGCACTGGTGTAAGTTTTGTAAGAAATGTTAAGTCTGTTTATTCTCACTTTGGGTCACAGGGGAGTGGAGGTTGTTTTCTTACTCATTTGTGTTTGTAGCTCATTCTGCATGTTCACCATGTTTTGCATGCGCGTTTAGACCATACACAGCTGTGCTCCAGTGCCCCTTTAATGTAAGTGGGCGCTGTAAAAGCCTCCAGCAGCAGTGGCAGAAGAAGCAGCTTTTGGCTGCTGTAGTTTTCCTACTTGCTGCCCACCAAAGTTCAGAGGCCTGTTGAGTCATCACCCCAGAGCTTACAAACAGCAGCATCCCCAATGCTCCACTAATGACAGCATCATCATGCTGAAGATTTGCAGACATGGCTTTTATTTCCTCTCATTTAGACCAAGACATGGTGAGAGGAGTATTTTGATCGTAGTTAGTGCAGAGCTGACTGCAGGGTAACAGCATGATGGGGGCGTGAAAGTGAGCTGGGCCTCTAAATGGAGAATTGGCCCATTTTTTTCTGTAAATGAGAGACAGACATGCAAGACTTGTTTACAAACAAACATAATTTTGGTGGTTTTGGTTATGTAGATATGGACGTACTTGCTCTCTCTCCCATTTACCTCAGCTAAAGCTTGTATGACTGATGCGTTCAAGCGTTGTCTCCTGTTTCACTGTGATCTCCAGCTGCACGTCAGAGTTCACCTTTGTTCAGCTTTGGCCAAGGATGTGTGCAGTCAAGCAATAGATATAATATAATACTTGGATGCACTGTATTTGGAAATAAAAGTCATTATTCTAGCGATGTGCCATCACATTGTTCGGTGCATTATTACTCTACCAGAGTGAAGCACTGCTCTCACAGTCTGTGGTCTCTCTGCTCAGTATTTATTATCCACAACTGAATAGTGACATTACATCCATTTGCAGTGTTGAGTGATGCAGTCTTTCCTTGAACAGAAGGCTAAAGTGACCTTTCCTTTATACAATACCCAGAAGTTATTCAAGGTGCACCTTCACACCCCATTCGGACCTTTCCCCATCTTCCTGCCACATGGTCAAAATAAGGCACCATTTGTATGGTGGTAGTTTTCAGTTTCTGCCCTCACTGACAGACATGGTTGAAAATAGGCATAATCACTTTCTGGTGACAAGCTTAAGTGAGATGATTGACACCACTGTCAAATCTGTCTAGCACAAAAACTGGAAACAGGAAAACACTAACCACCATCCACCAGCATGGCTCTGTCCTACCAGCACCTCTAAAGCCCACTAATTAACACGTATCACAAACATTGTTTAATCTACACAAAAAAACAAAGTCTAAAAACAAAAATACATTGTATTAGGAGTTATACTGTATTAATGACTGTTTCTTGTCTGGACACAGTTGTTAGTCAACCAGTGGAGACTCTGTTTCCAGTCCAAGTAGTTCAGCACATATACCTGTTAAATAATGAATTGTTGTATTCACAATTTGGTTTTTGTACAGATTACAGAACAAATGACATATAACATGATGATTAGTGAGCTTAAGAGGTGCTGGTGCCTTTTGCAGAGCCAGCCGAAGTTTGTAGGGTTGTGTGCAAGTTAAGGCTGTCATTTGAATTGGTATCTCCCATGTTAGAATGAAAAATATCTATCATAAACACACTGTTGTTGTTTGACTCAGACTTTAACTAGAATAGTGTCCGTGTGCCTGCTTTCTTGTTGAGTTGTTTACCTGTATTCATGTGCCATAGCGTGCCTGTCTGCTGTAGGCCAGGAATTCAACAGAGAGCCAGTGAAACAGCAGGAGGCCAGAGGATCCAGGGGAAATGGTCATAAACCAGTGCCATTAGCCACAGCTATCAAACGTCTGCCTAATGTTCTCCTGTTCCCAGCACCAGTCCCTGCTTTCTTTACCCCGATCACCTTCTGTTCTTCAAATTGTTCAAGGTTACTCGTAAAGTGGTGTAAACGATTAATTAAAGCCGAAGACAAAAAAAACAACGTACTTTTTAGATGTTCCTTGTATGTGATTAATCATTTCCTGAAACAACAGTGTGTTTGTGTGAGGTCTAAAAGATAGATTATTGTGCCTGTAACAGGAAATGTAGCTTTCAATCCTGCAGCTCCATATGTAGCTTGCCTCTAACATCAATACACTCCCAAGGCGTTCCTTTTGAACCAATGGCATTGTTTGAGTCTGGGTTTGGTTGTTGGTTGTACTGTAAAAGCAGTGTTTTCACTGGGTGTTATAAAGGGGACAGGATTTCCTCTGGACAGCCTGCACAGACCACCACGCCCCCAGGGAAACAAGAACACTTTTCTCACACATGCTTTGGTTTTCTGTTTCAAGTGGTGTAGACTCAGTGGGGTTCTTAGCAGCATCATGTGTTCATTCTGTAAATATGCAAAGGTTTGGGTACCAGACAGACCAAGTAACAAGCTCGACCCTCTGAAATTCCAGCTTGCATACTTGTCTCATGCACATGTCCGCCCACCTGCTGAGCCACTGTTGAACTTTCATGATGTCGCCCACACAGACTTGCCTTTTAGTGAATGGGTTATTTTGTGGTCAGTGGAATGAGTATTTACCACTTGTTAATTTTTTTTTTTTCAGATTATGCCTCAAACTTGTGGAGGGAATTATGTCTTTGTATTTTCCCTAGAAGACATTGTTCCTTTTTAAACCTCAGTAAACATCTCCACAGACCAATGCAGAGAGTGGTGTTATGTACCTATGTAACCATAGGTTGCAGAGGCTCATAGAGGAGCTGATGTGCACACTTTCCAAATCTCAGCAACGTGTTATGTGGGTCTGCGTGTAAAGCAAGCAGTTGAATCAGCTCCTGTCAGGATTTGGGTTCTTAACGGAGATGAAAACAAATTTAAACGTACAACATACAAATTTAAAAGAAACCTGTACATAAGCGTATCTTAGCGACGCTCGTGCTCTGTCGCCTACATGTAGCCTGGAGAAGTATAATTGTGGTTGAACACATGTCACAGTCCTGCCGATGGTTTAGCATTTGTCACGGATACGCACAATGAGTTTTGGTGAAAAACACTCAATGTACACATAACTTGTTTGTTAACAAGACAAATCCCTAGTGCACCTTTAAACATAAGTTTGTCTTATTTGCTCGTCTGTTTTGCAAGTGCGGGCTTTATTAATTATGACTGTATGATGTTTATTGTATGTTTATTGCACTAATAGAGCCTTCAGACTGAAAATGGTGCTCTCCATTTGCTTCAGGTACTTCCATGACAATAAAATGCAATCCAGGAAGGTTGGTTTGATTTAAAAATATGAATGATTTTGAAGGCTTTACAAACACCATAACACTGTACAGCAGTGTGTGTCCTTTGCTGTTACCTTGCAACGGAGATGAACAGGATTTTACAACTGGAAAGAGATCAAAGTGACAATTTTGTAACCTCTGTTGTGACGGTTTCCAGGTTAACTACAGAATTACCTTGTCCATGTAAAGTAATTTTCAAGAATTGTGTCCTTGTACATATGGGACTGACCAGTGTATTGCCAGATGATATTACATGTCAGATGTTACATTTAATTGCCTTTCTTTGCAGGAGTCTTTTTACCATAGCCTCACTGAAATGAACGGGGGGGGTTTTGTTTATTGATGCAGTACTGTTGTCTGTCTCAACATAGCCTAACATTGTCCCATATTTGTCCACATATGGAGAGTGTCAAAACATGGGGTGTATGACAGCTATCCGCCCTCCAAAAAAAAACCCCTCTCCAGATCACCCAAGTGTTCACTAATGATGATCAACGCCCCTGCTAATTTTCCAAATGAAGACCTCCTATCTCATACAGTCCCTTGCTTATAGTCCACCTTTCTTTGTGAGAGACCCGTGATCAGCAGAGTCCTGAGTGATGTGACGCCGTTCTGCTTACTCAGGTAGAAATTCCCCTTGAGGATGTGCTCTAATTGAATGGCCTCCCTCCAGAGTGGCTGCACCACTGGAGCATATTCCTGCTCTGAGTGCTGGCCTTCACACTCGAGCTCTGCTCATGACTCAGAGTGAGGCATGAATCCATTTGTCTGATCAGTGATGGATAGGTACAGAAGAACATTAAGTCATATCATGTCTCATGAAAGCAGATGTGCAAACGTACACATGTAAAAATCCTAGACCCAACACTCGGAGGATGGAAGACAAAGGACTGAGATTTTAAAAGAGTTGGTGATTATAACTGAGTAAGGCCAAGGCATATAGTATATTTACACAAATAAATGAGTCTTTAAAGCTCATTTATTTCTTCTCTTTTTGAGTGAGGAAGTGCGAGACAAAATGTTGGCCACTGGCATAATTGAGCACAGCAGTGAGAAAAGCAAGTCCCCAGCTCCTAGCAAGCACTGAATTAGTGACAAATTAAAGGAGCCTCTCACCGTCTTTTTCCATTCCTCCTTCTTCACCTGCTCCTCTTTCACTTCGCAGTAGATGAGCTGCTACGCTTTGGTCTTCCTTCCCTCAACTATGTCAATGATTGAGGCACTAATTCATCACTGCTTTACTTTTTGTCTACAGTCTTTTTGTTTGTAGTTTTTATTTTTTTCCACTTGCTATTTTTCTGCTCACTCTCAAAGATGTATTCTGTGAGCTCTATAGGCTGTTTTAGCAGTAATTACCTTGAACTTGATGTGGTCTGACCTCTGCATGAGCTTTTATCCTACACAGCTAAAGTGTAAAAACAAAAACATGTCATTTTAAGTGTTGGACAGTTTCCTCAGAAAAATGTAGGGGGACATAAAAGGCCAAATATGTGTTTAAATATCCAAATATTTGACTTGTTAAGAGCCTAAGCTTTATTACAGTCATTATATCCCCACATCTTTGTCTGCTCCACAACAACAAAAATTAAATGCAGTGTAACCTCCTGTCATAGATCAACTGGTAACCCCAATATTCAGTGTTTTCGTGTGCTAGATGAGCAATGTATCAAAACAGATTCCTTAAAATGGAAACCTCATCCAACATTCATCCTCTCTCTGCAGGTGCCCTTACAGTTGGTCTAGTCCGGCAATGTCAGACCATCCATGGACGAGACCGAACCTGTATCCCACCGCGGCTGCCCCCGGAGTGGGTCACCACACTTTTCTTCATCATCATGGGCATCATCTCCCTCACGGTCACCTGTGGACTGCTGGTGGCATCACACTGGCGCAGAGAAGCCACCAAATACGCCCGCTGGATTGCCTTCACTGGCAGTAAGTGAACAAGACAGTGACATTCACACTGAATGAAACGGTTTTGCTTTAGCAGACTTGCCCTCAGCGAGTTTCACCAGGAGCTTTCTCACTTTCTTCTCTGTCTCACTGCATCTGTCATGAAATAACCTTTAGAAAATCACCTATGCTACATTATTAGATTCATTCATTCATGCACATAGTCTCTTAAGGGCAGGAAATAATGAAAGGAGAAGAGTTGAGGTTGGATCGGTGTGAAAAATCGGTTTTATCCCAGTTATGCACTGCTAATTTGCAAGTGTAGATGATATGTGTGACGTCAAATACATCTGAGGCTATGCACAGGACAAGCGTGCGTTTGTGTTTCTGAGACTGACGTGAGGACCGTGGGTGTGTGTGTGTGCCTGGTTGTGTTTGGACATTTATAACTGTTGTTTTTTTTTTTTTTGCATATTTGATGAATCCTCTTGCTCCCTGAAACTGATATATTGAGTAATGCAGCTCATCTGGTACCTGAGTGGGTGGCTTATGTGCCACAGCGTTTTCTCTCCCTCTTTGCCTTGAACATCGCTGCTCGTTTTTTTATTTTCCAAACACGTTTGCTGTATAGATGCACTTCCAGGACTTGATAATAACTCAGCACCCATCTCGTGAGGCTGAACTGGTTTCATAAGGCTGTGTGGGAGGGTGGAGTTTGATTGGTTAGTTAAAGGAGTAGACGGCCTCGAGCACACTCACGGAGATGGAAGAGTGGCATGTGAAGCCACAATGCTCTGTACTGTTTTATTGTTTGAAGGCTGAGTGCATTTTTCATGACACTGTGGATTCTTTGTTCTGCATAAGAAAAGTAACCCATGGATTTAAACAAGCACACAAATTTTTGCCTGCCCGGCCAAATACATATACATAATTAGGTTTTGTAATTCTTCTTAATCACTTGCAAATATGCAATGAATCACCACTTTACAGAGTCCCCAACCCCTCCACAAACTGTCTGTCCGGTAAGCTCAAATCTGTGTCACCAGCTAAATTAGAAAGGCATTGAGTCATTGTTTAACGATCACACTCAAAGGAAAGTAAGGAGGTTTCCATGGCAACTGTGAACAATTGTCACCCTTGTCTCCCTCCTAAGCTTCTGTTGGCCATATTAGACAAGAGGTATATTATTAGTACAGATTTTTTTTCTTTTAAACTGGTTTAAAGCATGATGATGATTTAAATAAGGAAATAAGACTTGAGGGAGGAAAAGACTTGGGACAGATACAGTGGCTTCAGAAAGTATTCAGACCCCTTCACTTTTTATACACTGTGATGTAGGTTTAATTTTTAATGGGCAGAGATCTATTAGAGATGCTCCGATCACATTTCTTTCCTTACAGATACTGATACCCGTGTATTGGCCGATACCGTGTACCAGTCAATACCAAAATTTAACAGCTTTATACTACAAACTCTGTATGGATGGCTGATTTCTGCCATTGTTGTATGACATGGCTCAGGTTAAACCCTTTGTAAAGCATGAACAAAAATACATAAATGCCATAGAATATCTACATATATCTTAGATTGCAGTGGAAACTGCTCGTAGTGATCACAGTTACATTGATTTACTGCTTATATGGATGAAAAAGCGCGGGACAGAATCATTCCTATATGAATGCTGTTTAAATATTTAGCTTATCGAAATCAAGTAGTTCACTAACAGTGTTTATTTTGGGTCTTTTCATACTTGACAACAAATGGAAAAAGCAAGCTATGATATGCTGAGTCTCTCCAACTTACCTCTCGTCACAATGATTTGCCTGAGTAGCATCGTGTCACATCTCCAGTGCCGTAAAGGCTAAAAGAGCTGCGTTGGTTAAAACAGAAAAACTCTGTCAAAATGTAATAATCGTCAATAATTTATAGGGTATACTGCCGGTTCCGGATAGGACAGCATTTTGGTCTGGACCCAGACCTCAGTCTGCCTATTAGTGGACCGCCAACGGCTAATGTTATGCTATTTACCAGAAATCAGTTCTTCTTCACCGCTCTGTAACAGAAGCTGCCAGTGGCTGCGCAGCTCAACTCCCTGTGTAGGCCGCTGATTTAGAATGACAAAGACAAATTGATTTCCAGAAAAAGTGCTGTTTTATGTGGGTGTGAAACTATAAAGTTTATCAATACATTATGTGGTATTGGATTGGTGCATAGACTCGCAGATTCTCAATCCAGTATTTTAGGCAGTATTGACAAAGAATTGATCAAGACATAGTTTAAAAACCATTTGTAAAGGTCTCCATTACTGTCAAATGGAAGAAGTTTGGAACCACCAGGACTCTTCCTAGAGTTGGCCGTCTGCTCAAACTGAATAACTGAGCAATAAGACTGGTCAGGCTGGTCTCTCTGACCGAACTTCAGAAGTCCTCTGCAGAGATGGAAGAACCTGTCGGTAGGATGACAATCTCACCCGTACTCCATTAATCAGACATTATGGCAGAGAGGTGGATGCAGGCATAAAACAGCCTGTTTGGAGATTGCCAAACAGCATTTAAACAACTCTGAGAGCATGAGTCCTTTAAATCATGCGTCCCATCCAATCTCACAGAGCTTGAGAGAATCTGTCATGAAATGTTGGAAAAACTGCCTAAATCCAGGTGTGCAAAGCTTGTCGGACTTACCCAAGAAGACCCAAAGGTGCTGCCAACGTAGTGATTTAATGAGCAGAATACTTTTGTAAAGTTCTCACTTTGTCATTATGGGTTATTGAGTATGGCCTTTTCACATTCTTTCTGTTCAGGACTCCATTAGCTGGCACATAAGCGACTGATGGTCTTCCTGGGATCCTCTTGTATCTCAAGAGCTTGTTTTAAGCAGAGGAGAGTGACAAAAAGGCTTTTTTTCCCCTCTGATGTTGCTGAACTTCAGCTGTGATGGCAAACACTTCCCTGCTGTATGGGGGGAGAGGGTGAGAGGTTAAGTGAGGAAGAGGAAGAAGTGTTGAGTAAAGGAGATGAGCTGAATGAATAATCATGTTTGTAGAGGTCAAGAGCTGTTAAGGGTGTTAGTGAGAGGTGGATGCCAATGTAAAGACACAAATGGAAGGGGAGAGAGGACGAGAAGGGTGAAGCTGCTAGCAAGGAGACGGGGGGGATGGTTCATTCGGGGCAAACAGGTGATGAGGGTTGAGAGGAGGTGGGTAGTCTGTAGTGTAACTGGCTCTAGGCCACCGGCACCTGAATGGACAGCTTTGTATGACCAGCACAGGCCCGCCTCTGTGTCTGTATATACACGCACCAGCAGTGTTTCCCCAAGGTGTGACAGTCAACTGTGGGGGTAGGGTGGGACTGAAGTAATAAATAAAATATATTAACAATACATTAACAGGATATGCAAAAAAAATGTTGCTTCACTATTCATGCACACAAATACAGCAGGAAAAATTTAAAAAATAAATCTATAATACAGTGTATTTACATGTAAAGTGATTTTATTTCAAATAGTTTTGTGCCTTTTTCCCTGAAAGTTTTTGTGTACGCCTGTTAATCGCTGAAAATGTTAATAACTCAGAATCTTAAAAGATTCTTTTCAAAAGATATTTCTGGTTTACAGACATAAATGAGATCCTGTGTGAAAGGCACACATCAACACTTTCAGATGGCGCTCTCAGGTCGTGTACATGATACATCAATAAAGTTATATTACTATAGATAAAACATTTTCCTTGTATTCACTGATGAACAAGTGGAGTCCAGGGGGGTTGATATTACATAAAAAAATAAAGATAGCAATATATTCAAAGCACACGTGTAATTTTGTCGCCGTACCCATATTAAAGTTAAATTTCAAGATATTATGCATTTCTGTTGTTGAATTTCAGCGGCTCCGCACACTGTGTGGGATGTAATGGTAACTGAAAAAAGTGCGTTTTCTTTTTGGAGGTTTCTATAAACAAAGTAAAGAAACTGAAGAAATGAAAAGCAGTGAGAGGCTACCTCCTAAATGGTCTGTTTAGGGCTGATATTTATCATAAATGATCTTTTTTTAAATCTCATAATGAACTATTAGTCAATATTAATTCCTTTTTTACACAAACACAAAACATAAACCTGTGGGTCTCAAACATGGAGATGGGCACTCATGAGGCCTCAAACCTATTACAGGGTGGATGAATACAGATAATAAAAGAAAATGGGTGATATTAATTGAGCAAACAGTCATATCCAAAACATGATGAACTATCTTAGTCTGGACTACTCCATAAATATGCCGCAGGAGATTTGTGTCTTTTGTATCTAAAATTTCAATTTAACTTTCATTTCCATTTTTACATTAATTTGTTAGTGGTTCTCTTAACTTTTTCCATTGTGCTGCTCTTTCACCAAATGACATAAACAAACATTGTTGATTACAATAATATATGTACTAAGCAGGATGTTTTACAGTAGAAAAAGAAAAATGTCAGTGCTCTCTGGTTGAAAAGCTCTGTAACAGTGTTACTATTCTACAGTGCCATCTTTACTGTTACTGTCATGGTTGTTGTTAAGGATGCCAGTCCATATTAAACATGTTCATTAGATAACTGTGTCAGGAATTACGTGACGTGTGAAGATGACTTTATTAGAGATAATACAACAGTGTAACACTCCTGTGTAACATCACCTGTTGTCCTTGTCGAACTGCTCATCATTGCACAACACTACATGAGTTACAGCAGCTCTGTTACTCGACTTTATGACTCGATTTAACTTTTCACAGTAAACATGACATTAAACGTTATTTAAAAGCGCTGCAGCATAATTTCATTATTGATTAATCGGCTGATTATATTTTTGATTTATCAATTATTTGTTTGGTCTATAAAATGCAATAAAATAAAATAAAAATCTTAAGTTTTTTACAATCATTTTCTTAAAGCCTAAAGTTACATCTTCGAATCACTTGTTTTTCAACCAGCAGACCAGAACACAAAAATCTTCAGTTTACCTGCAAAGAAAATAAAGAAAAGCAGCAAATCCTCACATTTGAGAAGCTGGAAACAGACGGTGTTTGACATTTTGCATGAAAAAGGATAAATAGTCTGAATAGACTATAAACTAATGGATTGATCGACGACTTGTTGCAGCTCTGTTATTTAAACACAAAAGTAATTCCTGTACTATATAGTGGTAACTGTGAGTTTATCAGCAAAGTTTCTGTAGTTTCATTGTCAGCAGCTGAGCAAGGCACCATGTGTCATCAATTTAGGGACTTAAGACAAGCAGTGGACCATGAGGTGCACTTCAATTAACTCACTGGTGAAGCTTTCAGGAATAATGCTGAGCCACGGATTTCTGGCTCCATCGTAGTTTATCTTTCACCACATCCTTTTGCAGTCATACCCACTCACAGATAAACGCATGGCCAGGGCAATGAGCAGGCAAAAGGACAGACAGAAAAATTACCCAGCGTCTGTGCCTCGTGATGTAGGTTTGCCAGAAAGTGTTCATTAATGCTTGTTGGACAGGAGACATTAGAATCAGAGTCATGTCTCACATTGGCTGTTCAAGGACTGTTTCTGAACATACTTCTGTTTTCATTTTAAATGCCACGTCTGAACAGGGTCTAAGTCACCAAGTCACCGTCAAACTACAGCGCAGTAAATGGTGAACCCAGATAACTCTTCTGTGATACTAACATGTGAAAGCAGATTTCATTTTCAAGATTCAGCATTCAGAACATTTTAGAGTGTGTGTATGTGCTGATTAGAGGAGGTAAAGAGAGCAGCAGGCTTGGCTGCAGAGAGGACCGGGGCGCACTGTCTTGACAGATATCACATACACCGCATACCGAGCTGTTAAGCAATCCTACGTCACGGCAGGGGAAATTCATTCACCACGGCGGTCCTTGTACTGTTGCCATATTGGATTTTTGTATGATTTTTGCATTAATCCGTCTAAAAAAATAAATAAAGCATTATGATTTGTGAGGAATTCAAATTGCTAGATTAACCAAAAACAACCATTCCTCTCTGGATATTTTATCACTTTTATAATTTCTTACTATGATATAGGATTTCATCCATCTCTCCCACCCCTTATGAAATATTTAATCCCTGGTCTGAATTATACACATTGATTGCCAAGATTAGAAACATACAAGATACAGGAAAAAAATGTTTTTCATGCCTAGAATCCAGATTGCTGTACTACTGCAGACTCTTAAAGCTGTTAACAAAGCTGTTAACAGCAACAACCCACAGGTACTGAACAGCTCTGTAAATTGGCAAAATGGATTGAAGAATGAAAGCTAAAAATGCCTTCATCAGCTCTCACCAAATGGCTTACACTCAGATGAGATAACCAAAATAATTCAATGCAGCCCCAGTTAATGTAAAAGAGCTGTCATACTTTGTGTTAGAACACGTGTAATTCCGCTTAAAACAAAGGTAGTTGGCATTTAGAGTTTATGTAGCACACACTAGTAACATAATAGATCAGTGCTGCTTTATGAATGCATTTTCCCCTTCTTCACGTCCCCTGCTGCAGACAAGCAGTCCAGGACATAATGCTGGTCTAAAGCAGAATAAACAGAGATTGCGCTCTTTAATCAAAGAAAAAGAGCTATTTTTAATTAGGTAAAGCTATTCCATGAATTCAGCACAGTGATTGATCTAGGATTCACAAAAGTCTCACAGTTTGCTTTGCAGTTTAACGTCACTGAGCGTTACATAAGTGGACTCAGAGCTGAACTAAAGCCTTCTGAAATAACATCTTCAAAGGAAACAGAACACAGCCATTTTAATTAGTGACAACTTTGTTATCCAATCACAGACTTCATAATGACTTCCCCCTTGACCTCTGCTTTATTCTGCAGCTGCTAACAAACCCGACACGCGGAGCAGAACATCGCAACATGTTTGCTGTTTTTTTTTAAAGGAGTGTCTATTATGACTGTAATGATTCTCAGCATGTGGTCAGCACACCAAGCTAATTGATCCCACTGGGTTTGATACAGATTTCAGAGCTCACCAGTCAGCTCGTTAATCAGAGTTTTACATGAGCTGCAATAACGTAGTAACTATATATCCATGTATACATGCAGAATGGCCCCTACTTTGTTTTGGAACAATATGTTTCTTATGTTAAGTGTATTAGTGATATATGACGCTGCTCCCTGATATTTTTTGTGTGTATATCTGAAGGCTTACGAGCACTGTAGTGAGGGCACGGCTTTTTGTTACAGTGCAAATTTTAAATTTTTTTTTTTTTTTTGCAAATTTACATTTAAGTTTAAGAAAGGGGAACTGCACTGACTTTGCACATCAAAGTCTGGTCACAGGTTTTGGCGAGTACAACAGCATATGTGAAAAAAGTTGTAAGAAATCTTTGGCAGCAGTTGGGGATGAAGAATACAAGTCTGAAAATGAAACTAATCTGGGTGTGTGATGTTAGAAAGACCTCTGGAGCCCACTCCTCATCTCTGCTTGAGGGTAGCGACTCAAGGCTATAAGCCGTTACAAGTGTAACACACCTGAATCTCTGACCAAACTGCAACAGTTGAGCTGCATTGCAGGTAATGTAGGTGCCAGGTTTTGACAAGGAAGAAGAATGTGTGGAATGAAGAAGGCAATATCTCTGGGGGAAAAAAAGTATCAAAATTGATGCAGCAGAACCAAACTGTCATGAGTACAAGGGGTGCAAAACTACCAGGCTTTTATAGTTCTATACTCTGATTATGGAAAGTTCTTGTAAATTCTTGTAATCTCGTTGCTAAAAATGTGCTGGGTGAGGCAGTTACGATGCAATTTGTGACCTGAATGAATTGGTTCCATTAGTGCCAGTGTTTGTTGACACTCTAAAATTTGTGTCGCTGACGGAGCTTCATTCAGCTTTAATGATGGTCTTGCCTCAGTCTTCTCACAAAAATCACTCAAATAAATCTGTTTCAGTCGGGCACAGTTCAAACAAACACAACTTCACAAATTCACATTAGGTTTGTATAACCCTTCTGTCTCATGACGTAAAGGTGCTGTCAGTAAATTAGGTGACATCTAGTGGCAGCCGTTGGAAATTAAAAAAAAAAAATCAGCTTCTTTCACTGCCCCTAGTGCCTGTTTGGAAAGCGTGAAATATGATTATTGTTTTGAGCCTTTAAGCTTAAACATTAACTTTATTTTACAAACTTCGTAGGTTAAATTAAATCTCCTGCCTGAGGTTGGCTTTTTAAAGATGTGACTAAACATTTGACTGTGGAGGAATTCTGCCTTCAAGTGGTATCAGAAAAATCTAATTTAAAGTTGGAAATACTTTAACAAGCCAACAGAATGGCAAACATACCATGCAAATGGGGAATTTTCTGTGATATCTGACTTGTAGAGAAAAGTGCGGAAGATGGTCTAGAAACCGTGAATCGGATAAAGCGTATTGGCAGAATCTGAGCACAACATTATGAAACACTGCTAGCAGGTTCATAGTAGCAAACAATGGGTATTTTGATGCTGTTTATGGGTTTTGTCTGAATCTTACAAGCTAACAAATTTTATTGTTAATTTCCCTACAAACTGTGTAACTCTGTGCTAAGTGTCATCTCAGGTAGAAACACAGTGACAAATGCATGTGAAAAACTCAAAATAACTAAATTTCCACTTCAGATGTCTCCATTTTCATCTGACACAGGAACCACTTTGTGGTAACATGTGGCACACATAACGTTCGTTATTATCTACAGGAGACAATTAAATCTGCTATTGATAGTAGAAAGTCTGCAGCTCTGTCAGCAGACCTTGATGTGAGATGTTGGGTTTCCCCAATTTCTGCCTTCTGCTGCCGTGTTGATTATAAACTGAATGTTGAAATCTTACAAAATTAAAGTATCCACAATGATTTGAGTAATAGTATAAAATTTTATCTCCATTGTTGTAAAATGACCTGTGAGCTTGTTATATCTGCATGAAGCCAGATTTTGGTTTGGTTGAACTACTCATATTTTTTGCTTGCTAGTTTCTGGTTTCTGTACATTTGTAAGAATCATATATAATCTATGATATCTAACCGATATTTAAATAGATTTTTAGACATTAATGTTACATAAATGCCATTTAATAGCGCTCTTGATGTCTCTCTCTCCCCCC
>NW_019525243.1:673727-691113 GCF_002814215.2 Seriola lalandi dorsalis | reverse complement strand
CCCCCCCCCCCCCCCCCCCATCTTTCTAAAAAACATGAGGCACAGTCACGCTGATCTCAGTGCATGCCATGAGTCTGCTTTGTGTAATTGCTCCTTCAAAGCTATCTGAAAGGCACTATTGTATCTCGCTAATGAAGTTGCTAAAATTGAATTCAATTTGAGCAGCCTGTGCTTCCTGCTCAAGTTGAGTGAGTTTATGCTTAATTGTCTGCATCTTGTGTGGAGAACAAAGACTAAAACAAAGGCTAAGGTCAGACTTTTTGTGTCATGTATCCCATTTTTTGGGGATTTTTCCTGAAGTCCCCATTTTTAGCATTAATTAGCATCGCATATACATTTAATAACTGGTTTGTATAAACGTATAATGCAGTTATTAGTAGATGGGTATTAATTAATGCACACTATGATGCATATTTTATAACAGTTGTGTTTTACTATATGGTCATTCATTATTTGTTTATATACCAGTTTCCACTTATGTTGTGGACAACTACAATAATTAACAGGTATATTTGTTCACAACTACATTATTGTGTATTACAAACATTTTTAACCGTTTATATAATAATTACAAATGCTAGTTAAAGCAAATTTAATGTAGAGTGTTTCCCCTTACAAACATCTGAACATATAATCGATGTGATGTAGTTAACATATAGGATTTAGACACATGAAGAGAGTAAAGTTGTCTGTACACATTCATCTTCATGTGTAAACAGTAAACTAACATATTCTCTCTTGCTCTTTCCTTCCAGTGATCCTCTTCTGCATGGCGGCACTCATCTTCCCCATAGGCTTCTATATCAACGAAGTGGGAGGTCAGCCGTACAAGCTGCCCAACAACACAGTGGTCGGCTCCTCGTACGTGCTGTTTGTCCTCTCCATCTTCTTCACCATAGTGGGACTGCTGTTTGCAGGCAAAGTTTGCCTCCCAGGCTGAGGACTCGACTGTGCCGCCTCTGGACTGACACAAGAGGCTCTGAAAATTTTATGGGATTTACTAAAACACACAATGACTGAATATTAAAAAACAACAAACTCTGGCCAGAAGCCTGAAACAGGGAAGCCTCAGCTTATGTGTCAAGGGACCGCAGCACCATGGAGTACCTAACTACTAAAAGATGATAACGAATAAATGAACAAAACACTAAAGGGGGACACGGGCACAAAGGGTTGTAGGAGTGTGAGAGAGGGCAGCTGAGGCTGTCGCAACACCCTGCCACTGTTGATTTAAAATATGGCCGTCTCTCTGTTGTTGTTCTGGAAAGGGTGCTTAATGTGCCGCTGTCATGGCAACCGGGGCCACAATGCTGGCGCACATTTCTTGAGGACCACTACAGCCACTCCTCGACTTGACTCCCAGCCGCCCGCCCGCCGCCCTCAGCACACATCTGCACCGTCACGACCGCTCCTGTTGCTATTTTTGGCTTCTCTTAACTATTTCAGTTGTGTGTTTTTCTGTTGTTGTACATTTTGTGTTCTTATGTTTGTTTTTTTTTCCTTGCACCCCCCGCCGCCTTTCCACTGAAGTAGTTTGAGTGTAATTGAGGTTCACTGAACTAAACCCTTGAAGGATATGGGGGGTGGGGGGGGTTGGCTTTAGAGATAGGGTTGATTCTCGCCTGGCGCATCACACGGCCCCAGGTGTGTGGTTGGGGGAGAGCAGCTGTGATCTCAGCTGTCTGGGCCAACACACAGGCTACTGTTGACAAGAGGCTGGTGCAGGTGTGCCGCCTCTTTGTCTCCAACCAGCTCCAGTTCAGGAGCAGGTAGCAACGAGGGGTGACCTCCGCGGGCAACAGAACGGGAAGTCGAATACCATAAAGGAGAATGCCACTCAATGTAAGACCTTGCATAATGTTATTTATGTGGACAGCAATAAAGTATCAATGAGTGTAGACAGCTGGTTTGCTAAGTTAAACCCAGGATACTAATGCACATCTTTTGCCAATAACTAGAAGACTGTGAATTTAGAGAATGATCATCTGAACATAAACACACAGCTCTCGTATTTGTAGTAATAATCTTAATCCTGTTAAGTGCAACCACAAGCTCAGTGACTTTCAAAGTATTTTTCAAAAATTGTACATCACTGTGGTGTTACATTTTTGAGGGGTTAAGATGAACTCATATCTTGCTAATTACAGTAGACAATATTGACTTTTATGAATAGAAGATGAAGTTGTGTATGGTGTAAAAATAACATGTGAATGCTGAAAATTGGTGGTATTCTCCTTTAATGTTAGACAGGAAAGAAATGAGCCAGGAGCATTTGTTTTTGTCTTGTTTTGTATGACAGTGAAGGCACTGGGACTGCAGGTCAGGTCCATGCATGGGGCTGTGCCTCAGTGTGCTGCTCTTGAGGCCTGTGAACGAAACACACACAGACACACATATTTGAACACGTTACCACCACGCTGTTGGTACTGTGTAGATCCACACGTTAGGACTGCAAGTTATTTTCTTTATCTCTTAATGTGCCAATTATTTTCTGTTAATTGTTTACTAATAATCAAAATACCTGTTAAAATGTTCCACAGCCGAAGGTGATCCATCAGGATAGAAGATAGAATAAATTCTCACATTTTGAAGCTGGAACCAGAAAATGCATGTTTTTGCTTTGGAAATGTCTAAAATGATTAGATTGATTTATTTTCTGGATTCATCGCTCTAATAATGCTCTAATAACGCTCTAATAAACATTTAAAAAGTGAAAAAATTGCCCATTACGAGTTTGTAGAGGCCTAGGTAATGTACTTAAATTCCATATGTTTTCCAGTTTCTAACTTTCTAAGACCAGTTTAAATTTTACAATACACACAGCGAGGTGCAGACCAGCGTGAGCTTCAGGCAAGTGCAGTAAAATTAAAACACATCACTCAACTCTTCTCCTGTGCACCACGCTTTATTCAGCTTACCAGACATTTTTGGCCCTCTTGCCTCCATCAGTGTTGTGTGTGGTTTTTAGACAATAACAAAATTTACAGGAGAATTTTAATTGACCATAAATGCAAAACATAATATTACAACCATCATTTCAGAATACTCTAGTGCAAATATAATTAATTGGTCAAGCTGAATATTGACATGTTTCTATCAGAGCTTTTCAGTCTTTGTTGGACGTAAAGAGGAAATATAATATTGCTATGTTTACATTTTGACAAAGTGACACCCTTGAAAGTTTGCCAAATTAACTTTTACCACTTCCTGTTTGCGATGTAGCCGTGTGTGTACAGACGGCTATCATTGGATTATTTTGATACTGATGGAAACCTAAAGATTTGATGATCCTTAAGCAAGTTCTGTCTTGAGTAATAAGCGGCGTCTTTTCATGGACATTAATTCACTGTGGACTAAGAATCTAAAATATGTGCTTCCTGTCTGTGTGTTCAGATTTGACTGAGTTATAACTCTGAGAAGGAGGACGACTTTCTCATTTCATATCAGAACTCATTACACACTGTACTGAAATCTCTTCCATCTCTGAAATTAGGTTATCCATATATATCCAAAGTCCATTTACAGTTGACCCTGATGCAGCTAAGTTGTTCGCAGTTGTAACAAGAAAAGCTGCAACTAATGATTATTTTCATTATCGTTTAATCTTCCGGTTATTTTCTCAATCAATTACTTGCTTTCATAAAAAAATAAATAAATAAAAAAAAAAGTTTCCAATAGCCAAAGGTAAAATCTTCAGATCTTTTGTTTTGTTGGGTTCCAACAACCCAAAAGTATTCAGTTTGGTGTCATGTACAACATAGACATGCATCAAGTCCTCACATTTAAGAAGCTGTACATTTTTGGCAATTTTACTGAAACCACTTGTTACAGCTCCAGTCACCAGGACCAGTTCATAACCCAAAAATGTATAACTTAGTATCATGTACAAGACAGAAAAGCAACAAACGAGTCAGTGTTTGTCATTTCTGCTTAAAAGATAAATTATCAATTGATTATCAGTGTTTCAGCTCTTCCACATATTTATACGATAAATCTCACTATTAAGCTCATACTGAACATGTTTACGCTCTACTGACACTCAGATGCCTCCTGAAAAGTGTGTGTGTGTGTGTGTCTGTGTGTGTTGAGTCAGTCACGGAGCTCGGTTGCCAAGTCTTAGAGTTTTGTTTTGTATTTCTGTTTCCCGCTCAGCTTTTCTTACTCTCGGTCTGATGATGTATACTGCTAAACTATACACTCCGCAGTACCCTGTCTTGGGTGGTTCAGTATTGTGCCATGACATGTTTTTGTTTAATAATGTACAGACACAAAAGGCAGGATTTCTGTATTAGGAAGCACTGTGCATTCAACAGTATAGGTAACAGAAATAGAAGCACCACAAATGTATAAAAAAGAGAACTTCTTACCTCATTGTTTTTGTTTTCTGCTATTATTTTCTAATGGTGGCAATGTGTGCCCTCTAATTTGTCTCTTGGCTTGATCGGATGTCTACACATAAAGCCTATGATCATAGGAAATTATTTATCACTGAATAAAAAGAGAAAAAATGGGTGTGCGTGACTCTGACACAGTCCGAATGGTTTATTGTGCTTATTTAAAGTGGTGTGACGTATCTAACATGCAGCTGAGATGATAAACAAAACAGAGCAGATCGTTTAATGAGAGAAATTCCCCTTAGGGTACTAACCTTTTGAAATCAGCATTTCACTTCACTGCAGGATGTGGCTCAAAAGTCCCTCCACTCCTACTTCATTAAGTCTGGAAAAAAACAGACACAAACCTGCTGTGATCCAAGGGCAGCCACCGAGGATGCGTCAGTGAATGTCTGTGTTTTCAGAGTACATTTTCTAAATGCTAGACAGCTCCTTGTCGAGAACAGTGTTGATGAGCTATTGAGGTAGAATTTCCCTCTGGATGTTTTTGTTTAACATTGTCAACTCATCTAGCAGTGACCTTGAAATCTATTTTTAGACTGGGCTTAAATGGACTACAGCAATTTTGAGGCTTTTATTTTGTACATTAAACATTTTCCTTCAGAATAATAATTTATGCTTGGTTTCAAATACAACTGATAACATGCATCACCTCCATGGATGAGAGAAGTAGGATAAAAATGTCATTTTTTTACTTTGACATCTGAGCTAAAAACTTGCACAGAATACGTGCAGTGTTTGTACCCTTTTATATTGACCTTGCTAGATTGCCTAAGTAATTTGATTTGTGATTGGAAAAAAATTGACGTAATCTATCATAACATTGCTTGTGGAAGCTTCTGGCATTGCTTTTCATCGCTGTAAGCCAGACCTTAACTTTCAAAAGGTCAGTTTTTAATGAACTATAAAAGAATAGTTCAACATTTTGGGAATATGTTTCATTCATTTTCTTGTTTTTTTTTTTGTTTGTTTGTTTTGTTATTTATAATAGCATGTAAGTATTTATTCTGAAATGTGTGTTTCACACCAATAATTGTAACATATATGAAGAAACTTTAAATGCTGGAAGAAATTTTAATTGGTTAATATTAATGCAGCCACTTTAATTACCCAGCTTATTGGACAAAACAAGGCGGTAAAATTTTCTTTTTGTCTCCATGAGGAAGTAATAGTCAGGCACACCACATCCCTTAACATCCCTGCTGCTGCATGTAGCTTTATATTTACAATACAGACATGTGAGAAGAGAATCCAGAAAGAATCAAACAAGCATGCATTTCCCAAAATGTTAAACTGTTCCTTTTTGGCTTATGAAACATGAAAATATTTAAAGTTCTTAGTTGTTCTCTGCAAAAGCTTCACTTACACGAGCACAGAGATACAAGGACAGCTTTCAATTCTCAGCAAAAATCCACCACAAAAACATCTATTTATTAATTTATTTATGTATTCACTTGGACGAGTCTGTTTCATTTATTTGTCATTTTCTCACTGTCGGTGTGCAGCTGAAGATAAGACAGCACTACTCCTCTCGGGATGACACCTCCATTAGCCTCACAGCGACCTGCAGTGTGGACTTGAGCATGACTGGTGTTTCCATTTAGGATTTCAGAGGGTCACAGTATTTCAGTTCACATCAGTCCAACCAGCACTCTGCTCTCTGAACACAGCTGTGGGACTTTAGCAGAACCACAGGAAAAATGCACTGATGAATATTTGATCTTAACTGTCACACAAAGGCTCCCTACATATATGACAGCCTTTACAGACTGACTTGTATTATATAATTCTGACACAATCACAGTACAACTTTCTATTGCAACCTAACCAACAGAAATCCACGATAATGAACAACACATATATGCTCAAACACAACGGCTGCCTTCTATTACTGCAGTTTGGATTCTCTAAAGGGGTCCTGAGATTAATCTAAGATGTCCTTAGATGAAAGTCTTCCCTGGTCGGAGTCAGTTTACAAGTGAGATGCGTTCTTCTCCTGCGTTTAGTTTCTTTACCCACAAAAAAAAGAAAAAAGAAAATATCAAGCAAATAAAAGTGCATCACCAAAAGCTGCAGGAGACCACCTCCAATCACTGGTTACATGTTTGTGTGGCGGGAGTGAGAAAGTAACCTCAGGAGGAAGGTCGTATCTGCCCAAATATCAAGAAGACAACATACTTTGTTTGGCCAGCTGCTCAGTATGCAGAGTACACCTGGCTATGGGTGCTGTTTCAAACTTATAGAGTCCTACACTTTGCTGTTGGGTCACATCAAGGGTGGATCACATTTGAGGTGATGTCATTAGTATTGCAGATGTTTGGTCATAAAGCAAAAAATTTGACAAATAAAGATTTTGACCTGATGATGGAGCTAGAGGAAAGGTCAGGGGATCAAGGTTTTTACAATTTATCTGGAAGGGATGAATGTGTGCACCAAATTTCATCCAATAGTTGTTGAGATGTTTCAGTCTGGACCAAAGAGGTGCTCGCATTCTTTGGATTTTTTTCTTTTATCTTACCTTTCTGACCTTTTTTCCTTTAAATACTGCTGCATAAAGTTTTACCTGTTCAGCCAAATCTTCACTAATTCTAAAGAGAAAATCAATCTTATATTGAACTTCTCACACACCCACGATTCTTTCTTAATCAGGGCTTTTCAAGTAGACATAGCTTAAGAAGTATTAAGGTATTGCAGTATGCATTAAAAGGTGACAAGCGGCGAAGGTTGGCAACCACAGTCTTACTGTATGACAAATGACAAAATGTTTCAAAATGTCTTCATAAATAACTGCAGACAGTGAATTTTCCATTCATCTCTACCTATTCATCAAAAAAGGACACAATGAATAAGCAGAATAAAGACATACACGATCCCTCACTGTGTGTGTGTGTGTGTGTGTGTGTGTGCGTGTGCGTGTGCGTGTGCGCGTGTGTGTGTGCATACAGTATAGAGAACCATACTGAGGGAATGTGATAAAGTTAGCCAGGAGGACCCACAGATAAGGCTGCTAGATTTGATTTAGTCAGGTCGGCAGATGCTTAATAGAGAGTTATTGGAGGACAGATGAACACTGACAGATCCCAGAACTGTCCTCTCAGTCCAGATGGAGGTGAGAAAACATACTGTGGCCCAAGTTGCTCAGGTATCCATGTGGAAGGGGGAAAGAAAGTAGCTGATAAGCTATTCCTATTCAAACTAACTACAATATAAAGTTGTTAGATTTTTATTTGAGCCTCAATGATATTCGTTGATGGTGATAAACGTGACAGAGAAGTAGTTTGGGGAGAATTTCAAGTCACTATCCAGACCTCAGTTAGGATTCATTAACAGTTTTATGAGAATTGTTTAACTACTCGGAAGTAGCTGTTGGCACTGTAGTGCAAAATGACAGATTGTTGGATTATGACTGACAGGATTAGCTGATTTGTCTTTTGAAAATGTAACATTTACTGCTGGGAGTCTAATATGTTTAACTGGACATCATCAAGCAATGATCCCTTTCTAATTTTGTGGAAATGTCCGTCATTTAGCAAGAGTTCACCCAACCATCTGCTGAACCGAAGCCCTGCTGGTGTTTAGTAGCAGATTAAAACCATATCTCTTCACATTTAATGCAGTTTTATGACACACAAAAGTCGTCGAGTAATGAGGGACATTTTGCACCAAGTGTGTATTCTGTATTCACATTTAGAGAGACAATAAAAGGGTTTCCTCAGGAGAGGATTCAAGAGATTCATTGGACCACTGGTTTTACTCACACAAGAGAGGATGCAGTGTGCAGAATTCCCTCCTGTTCAGTGCGAAACACGCTGACAGCTGCCTTAACGTGACATAAGTTGTGATGGTGGGAGTGTGGGCAAGGAAATTCTCAGTTGATATGTTGCAACACATACTCCTATATTTTATTCGTCACATTTGCAAATGTGTGTACAGCGCTCCCAACGTTGTGTGAACAGTGTGCCGTCCTTCTGCTCACTAAGATAGATTATTGTGTCAGCACACTGCCAAGCGCACTTAGATGGAAATATGGCCACCATCTGTTCATGAGAGGCTGTTCCAGCTTTGTGCGCCCCACCTGAGGAGAAGATTGATCTGATGATGATAATGTCATATAACTATCTTTTTTGGAAGGTGCATATTCCTGTCTAAAATAGCTTCCAATACAAAAAAAAACCCTTTATGAATCCTACATTAATTTACAACGTGCCTTTTGCACATATTCAATATTAGAAAAAGACCATGACATATATTTTCAATTACATGCAGTAATGTTCTGTGCTATCAAACTATAAAATACCTTATTGATTAAAAGCTTTCTCTCCACCTGGATGTTCTTATAACTGAAATAAATCAAAGTCTTGGACAGTCTTTATCAGTCTAAACATATTTTTTGTTTTAAAATTGTCACCCAGTTGTTGTGACTTATCTAGTGACTTTGTTTGGACTCTGTTTATTATTTCCTCTCCTAATATGTTTAGATGTTATGGTTGGACCTTTATCTAGTTCCTGTTTTATTTTGAAATAACATACATTATGTGTCCATTGTTTTGTCTTACTTCCTGTCTTTGTGTGGTTTTCCCTCCTCTGTGATTGTCTGCCCCGCCCTGACGTGTTTCACAGGTGTTCAATTACCCCTGCTCCCCTTGTGTATTCAAGTCTGTCTTTCCCTCAGCCCCCAGTTTGTATCTGAACCTTCTTGGGTAGCATTCAACCTACCTCTTGCTTACTAGCCTCCAGCATGCTAGCCTCCAGTTTTTTTTACCCCAGGCAGCTAACTCCCAACCCATAGCCCAGAGGGTGACTCTGGGGATCCTTCACCTGCAGGCATCTCCAACAGCCACAGCCTCTGCTAACCTCCAGTCAGTTTCCCAGCTAGCACTGAGCCCACAGTCTCTAGGCCTCCTCCCACATTGGTTGACCCCCTGCCTGATTCAGATCTGAACACTCTCCTTTCCTGGGAACTCACCTGGCCCTTCCTGAGATGTATCTAGGGGGTGGGAGCCCCTAGAAAGAAGCAAACGTCTTTCAAATGTCAATCCGTCAAGCAACCTCAGCCCCAGGATTCCAGTTACCAGCCTGAGCCTCAGCCTCAGGTTTCCAAGCTGCCCAGTGATCCTCAGCCTCGGCTGCTCAGCGAACACCCTGGCTGACACCTTGCGTTGCGTTGGGGGGTCCCGGTGGACACCTCATCTGTTCCAGAGTCTGTTCCTGTGTCGACAGCCTTGTCTGATGCCTTGCCTGTTCCTTGTGTCGTTGGTTCTGGTTGACAAACCTGATAAAGCTGTAATGTCCAGCTCCTTTCCCCAGCCCTCTTGTCTGTGGAACTTTGAGGGTTGTTGTGTTCCTGCCTGATCTCCAGTTTTTCGCCTTTTAAGTAAGTTTTGTTTTTCTTTTGTTGCATAAATCTTTGAACTCAACCAGCCAGTGTTTGTAGCTGCATTTGGGTCCAGAAATCCTAAACTTCATGACGGTATCAAGCTGATATTGTTTATTATACCATTTCCCATAGACCCATAATTTTGACATGTATGTGGATTCTAATTGGCTGACTTTAATGCTCCCTTTGAATGGAACGACTTACTTTCACATTACGTGCACAACATTGTACGTTCATGTTTCTCTTACTTTTGATTTTTATACCTTTTTTACATTGGTGTTATTTCATTATTGTTTTTGCTTGATATTGTTTCTCTTTCTCAATGCTTTTCCACATTTTTTTAAAATTCGATTTTGGACCCTCTTGAAAACAAGATGTGGCATCTTAAAGAGCCTCTGTAAACAATAAATAAAAGAGGCCTTTTATATTGTGGGTTGTGGCAGGAAAACATTTTAGCTTTTTTTAAAAAAAAAAAAATCAACTTATCTTTTTCCATTGAAGATATTTTGACATGCAACAGTCGGAAAAGCACACATGTAAGTGATAAAATCACTGGCTAAATTCCATTTGGTTTCTTCTTTAATGTTATTAGTAACATATGAGCTTTTCTTGCTTTGGTAAGTCAAAATGTCTGCTGGATAAGCAGTAAAGGTGCAGGTTAGATGCTGTATTCAAAGTGAAGTCAAACACGCTGGTCTGACTCGGCTGAGATGCTTTTTTTGTTGCTAACTTTAGCTGCCTTCAGTATTGATCGGTCAGTAGGTGGGAAATGGAGGCCCAGCAGAGGATGCAGTGATGTTTCCTCCCAGACGGATGTCTGTCTGCTATTTGTCAGCATCCATCACACAGCAGACCTGCTGGTGAGGCATGAAAAAATAAAAGAAACAAGGAAGAGGGAGTTGCAAGGTCAAGAGCTGTGTCACTGAAAAAGATCAAAATGAATAGGAACTGCAGTCTCTGCAGCATGTGCATTGTCATCAGTCTAACCCTAACTTCTTATTTCATTATTTTAATTTTCTTTTTATGTCTGCTTGTAAACAAAAAGACAAACCCATTTGACGAATTAATTTTATGTTAATGATCTTTTAGTTTTTTCACATTTGTCTCAGCTCATGGTCCTTTTTTATCACCTTGTTTTTTACCTACTTTTAAAGCTGTACCAATCCACATTTTTGTATTTACAATGGATCATTCAACTATGTGTAATATGAAAGGGTTGGTGATGAATCTAGAGACAATTATCATCCAACTCTGCAGTTCCCATCAGCCACAGAGCATTTTATAACTGTTTAGGTCATTGTTTTGGTTTAAGGGTCACAACTTTACTGTTTTGATTATCTCACACAGCTCTTATTAACTTGTTTCCAGCTGCAGCAGGCAACAGTTTTAAGCAAAAAAGCTCTAAAAACTCACAGCACCATCACCTTCCTTCAGCTGTGCAGAACAGCTGGTGAACACAGTGGAGCGTTTAGCTGCTAAAAAGCCAGATTTTTCACAGGAGTGGGTGGAGACCAAAATGAGCTCAGATGGAAGTTAATACTGGATAACTTCTGAATATTAAAAATGCAACTGCTAACACTTTTATAAGATGATAATACCTTGTGCGATGATTGCCACTTGTTGCACTGCCCCCAAGTGGCCAAAAAAAAGGTTGTTATTTCAATTTCAAATTTTCCAGTTTTGGTCTGCAGCTTTGGTGTTAAACTTGCAGCAGCTCCTGCTCATTGGTCCTCTCTCTCTCTCTCTCTCTCTCTCCCTCCGTCTACCCTCCACAATGCTGTCATGTTCGGGACACTCGCAGGCCGACAGCTGGACTTTCAGCTCTGTCACTGTGTATTTCTGACAATAACAGAAGGCTGCAGGAATAAACACAAGCACATGTTGACACCGCATGATCAACACTGGAATGCAAAGGACATCTGCTGTCACTTAGGTGTACCCGAATATACTAACAGATGCTGCTGAACACTTGCGCGCGCAGACACACACACACACACACACACACACACACACACACACACACACACACACACACACACACACACACGTATGTCTGCTGTCATATGTAACTAACCCAGCTGCCACAGTTCTTACAGTGTGCGCCTGTGACTGGTGTGTTTCCTGATCTCCATTGCAATCTGCTCAACGAAAGCATGTATGAAAGTTTAGAGAAATGCTTTAAACATTGTGCTGATTGTTGGTTGTTGGGCCTACTAATGATTTGTAGGATGATGCTGTGACGGGTTATTTCGATTTTTCATTTCACCTGGCTCTGATGGGTTACAGCAGTGGTTCAGAGGCACAATCTATCTAAACCTAAGATGAGCTTGGCTTCTTCTTTTTCATGTCCACCAGCTCTAAAAAGCCAGCTGCACAGAGAAATCCTGATGCAAATGAGAGAATTTTTTTTTTTTTTTCTTCTTTTTCTAAGGCCTGTCACTCAGTCTTCAGTGTTCACTGTCACATTGTTCTCACTCTGAAAATCATCCAATAATGGGAAAGCACGGAAGTGTTTATCCAGATGAGTGGTAGACAATGACAGTTTTCTGACCCATGCTTCAGTTTTGTCAACAAAATGTTACCCTGAGGTCCTAAGGACTTTGCCACTGGAAAGTGACCAGCAGCTGTTGGTTGTCATGGAATCTCGCCATCCGAGGTGTGACTGCCGCCATAGTTGGACAGTCATATTTACTTCTTTCGGCTTTTAAAAAGCCTTTTGATTCTTTAATGCCCACATCCTGGCATTTCATGCTTCCACTTATGAGCCTCTGTAGCCCGGTCTGTCTGCGCTGGTGAAGTAATGTGTCAAGTCAGAAGTTAGTTTCAGTAGTCAGTGTGTTTATTTACTTGTTTTGCAGCTTCCTGTGACCACTGATCTTTAATAGGTTAAGTAATGATGTGACACTGCTGACTCAGTGTGACCTGTTAGTCAAGACCAGAATCCCCAAAACCAATTATCTGTCAGTGTGCTCTCTAAATATTCTGTCTGTGCAGTGGGAGATAACCACTGTAGAATAAACACAGAAATCCTCTCCTGCTTTTTTTTCTTTCTATACACGACTTTTACCTCAGATTAGTCCATTCGGACAAATCCCCACCAAAGCCCACCAGGCCTATGTCAGTCATCATACCCCGGATATTACTACTGACATATAGCCCTGGTGAAAGCATCCGTTATTCATCAGAGACTACCTTGTGGTGTCCTGAAGAGCTGCTCAGTCACTTCGGTCCGAGTCCCCCCCCTTGGACATTTATGTGTTTGGTATGTTGTTGTAGCAGTAGGAGCTGGAAAAGAGGCTACAGTCTCACGGCCCACAGGCCGAGCCCCCTGACCAGTGTTTATTTCTGCTGGGCCCCACCATTTATTTTCATGAGGGTATTAATGTGTATTTTGATATGCCTCTTGTGTTATTTTAGATGAGTCATTTGGGAATGCGTGGGTACATGTGAGAACAGTTTGTGCCTGCGCAAGGTCGGCGAGACGCATGCACGATGGAGAGGACGCTGTGTGTGTGTGTGTGTGTGTTCGCTCAGAAATGTACATTGGGTATGATAATGAAGGCTTCTGTATCCTGCTAAGCAGAGAAGCTTATTTCTGTATCTGGAGTCAACAATGCTACTGAAAGATGAGAATAGACTGTGTGAAAAGGAAAGTCTGTCATGTACTGAAATTCAAAAATTGTAAATAAATGTAAAAAATTCAGTTTCAATAATAATTCATGCCTGAAACAAAGTAAGTCTTGTGTTCATTGTTTTCTGTATTGTCCAGTCAGAGAGAAATAACTTGAACAGTGTATTTGTCTGTAGCCTGGCTGTCCTCTCTTTGTCCCCCAGACCCTAACAGTGCCAGGCCGTGAGTTGGGGATTCAGACCGGGGGGAGATCCAGGATGAAAAGTAACCTCCTGATGAGCGGCCTTGAGCGGGCCTGCTGTCATCATCCTCTGCCATCATGCTGAAAAGCCCCAATGACTCAAAGAGCTGGAGATGACACAGCGTTTCCATGTTGTCTGACTACCTGCAAGATAAGAACATTTAATAGAAAATGACCTAAACTCTGTAAGTAAGGTGTGGTGAAGCTGTTTCAAAGAAGAACCCCATTAGCTTGAATTCCAATTACTGGCATAGGCTACAGGTTAACATGTTAGAGCACTGGCAATAAGCACTTAGATAAATGTTCAACATTTGAGGAAATGGAAAGTTAGATGTGAAGATTAATACGTTTGTGTTAAGTATTGAGCTGGAGCCAGCCATAGTTTGCTTAGCTCAATCCAAACTGTTGTTTTTACATTTCTGTTTGTGTCATTATTAAACAAATGAGACACAACATGCTAACTGGTGAGCTTTACAGGTGCTAGTAGTTGGATTTTGTTACCTTTTGGGCAGAGCCAGGCTAACTGTTTCCCTCTGTTTGCTGTCTTTATGCTAAGCTAAGCTAATAATCACCTCCTGACTTTAATTGCGTACTGACAGAATAGACATGAAACTTGCAAAACCTGCATCAACAAAGTAGAAGCTGAAACTAGAAATTACAAATAACAAAACATTATATTTGCATAAACTTGCACTATTTGTTCATCTAATCATTCGCGGGAATGTTTCAGAGGGTAAAGATGTCTGAACTCTATTTCTTCCCCTTTTACAGAATTGAACTCCCTCACACTTGGGGTTGGGACATAAATATGAGCCATAAACTGGGAAACATACTTTGGCAAACATTTAAACCTCATAGTGGTGCAAGATAAAAAGTTGGGGAATCAAATTTTAGGCCGATACTTTCCCTAAACCCTGAGAATTTCAACCCGCTGATGGAGGAAAAGTCGGGTGGTCACCAAATCAATTGACTACATCTTATGGAGACATTAATATGGCGATTATATATCTATCTAATAATCGTTGAGATATTTCACTCTGAGCCAAAGTCATGAACTGACCAACATTGCCATCCCTGTGTAATGTATAAGTATAAACGGATGTGAACAATCTTGTCCTCACTCTCCTTTTACAATTCTTCTCTCTCCCTGAACTTTCCTCTATTTATTCTCTCCTCTTTTGCCCTCGGCAGAACTCCTCATACTGTTGACGACTGTAGACGGAAGCATGCTGGGACTGCAGCAGCAACTATCATGAATAGACCTCTGTGTCACACACAATAACTGCTGAATACAGACGGATAATATATATTATATCAGTGGATATGAATGATTAATATGACCCCGGTTTGAATAGAGCAGATTGAAAAGACTCCTGTCATGTTCTCTTCTCTGCTTCACTTCAAACTGCAGAGAAGCTCAAACAAGAGAAGCTTTGAGCTGTTGTTGTATTTCATTGCGAGTATGTGTGTGGCAGATAACAGCATGTCATGGAGGGAGATCAGAGCTGCGACAGACCGATGGCACTCTGTCAGGGACGACTGGAGGACGCTGCTCTCATTGTGATGATACGAGAGGTGACTCTAATCTTTTTCGTCCTCTCCCCGTCTTTCTCTCTTTCTCCCGTGCAATTACAAAGCATGTGAACATACATTTTTTCAAATTGATTTCATATCTTACTTTCAGCAGCAGAGAAATACACAGTTAAAATAAGAAGCTGTTCACTTCTCTCCTTTCCCTGTCCTTTGCTTCGAGCCATCAGGTGCATCAGGACAGCTGCTCAGCTGATTGGGCTCCCGAGCGATGGATTGAAAGGTAACTTGCCAGATATCGATTGCCTGCTAGGCTCTGACCTTAACGGGAGCAGGCTTAGAGTAAAGCTACAATATTATCTGTACTGCTGTTCAGCCTTCTGTTGGGTTTTTTTTTGTGAAATATTGACTCTGGGTTATTAAGAGAGCAAAGTATCCTGACAAAACATCATGCAGAATGCCAGGAAGCTGAAATAATAAACTGTAGATAAAATTAGATTGGCCCTGTTGGTTTTGGAGGATAAATTACGTTTATTCACCTAGTAAATGTTCTTGTCTTTCTCACAAAGTGTCCATCATATTCTCTGTCAGCAAGCCATATGGGAAATGTTTTCCTCCTCCGATCTAGTCCCAACCTGTCCCTAACAAAACACTCGGTTCACGGTAAATGCCAGCAGGAGAGATTTCCCCCTCCCCTCTTATTTTATCTGTCCTTGAAGCAGCACCACTGCCATCATCTTTGTCCCAAGCCTCCAATTTCATCCTCTGAGGAATTATGTGCTTGTCTGTCACTTACTCAATATCTTTATCTCTGAGAGAGACAGGAAGCATCATATGCTGCCATTTTTTGGTTATTTTTTATCAGCTACTGGGGAATTTTTACAAGAGGAAATTTAATTGAGTAATTACCAGATTCCTTCATTCCGTAAGTACATTTGTTGGTGTGTCGTGTGCCTTAAAAATTCATGCAAACTCTACAAACACCTGCACTGATTTTTGAGGGATGTGGGAGTGAGTCAAAAGTGTGTCAGACTGGGAGGAAAAAAACAATTTGTGGGGTGTGCAGGGTCACTGGTTTACAATACAAACAAACCACATAACTGCAACAACTTCTGGTTCAACTTCAGCTGGGGATTTCCCTGCATGTCATCCCCCCCTCTCTCCCATACCTTCCTGTTTCCCTATCCTATCTAGTATAGTATAAGAATCACTTCATAGTTAGAACTGAACTCAAGCATAAAGTCTGGGAAATCAAAACAGACAAAATCCTCAGAATTGATTCTCAGTTTCATCAGCAACATGTTCACATCATGCGTTTAAATTAATCTACAGTGTTTTATGTAGAATACTGAGGAATATTGTTCTTCTGTAAAAGTGGGTGTTATGGATTTGTGTTAGGAGCCACACTGTGCGTTGTTTGTTTCATGACGTTGGACCTATATAAGAACTATATTCAAAAATACTGTATTTATTGTCTTAAGTATACTTGACTCGTATATATTGACTATTACATTATATGTATGTATATAGCCAAAAAGATTTGATCCTTTTTCATATATGTTGTAGTACTACCCAAGACATGTAAACTTTGACATGTAAAAGGTGAAGATCCATTAAGATCAAGTTTTATTACACTAATTAGGCTACACTTGAAGTGGCATCAGTTTAATGCCACTCTGTTGTGCAATTTCGGAAAACATAAAAGGTATAGTTATTGAGTACTGTGTACACTCAGAGTATTTTTAGAAAATTCATTGTAGTTTCTGGCTGGCTGCCCGTCACCCACGGTCAACAGTTTGGCTGCTGACTGATTGTAATTTCCTTCCTTGTGTTGAAGGTTGAGTGAAGGTCACTGAGGAGCACTTCCTCTTCTGTATGTCCTCTCTCATCTGTCTCATTTCTGCATGCCAGACCTTATGCTGCACTTTTTTTTGTCTTGTCTTATTAAATTTGTAGGTCAGGTGAGGGATCAGATCACCAAAGCTTTTTTGAAAATGAAATGCTTTAATTAACTTTTATCAATGAATCAATGCGCCTGTATCAATACATCCCTCCCACTTTCTCCTTTGGAAATGTCATAGTCACTACTGATATTTTTACTTCCTGCAAGTCATAGCCTGTCGGTTCGGCTATTTTTATACCTACTTCGTGTGTGTGTGTGTGTGTGTGTGTGTGTGTGTGTGTGTGTGTGTGTGTGTGTGTGTGTGTGTGTG
>NW_019525243.1:669514-673707 GCF_002814215.2 Seriola lalandi dorsalis | reverse complement strand
AATTAATTGTGACATTAAATTTTGTACAAACATTCATGGTCCCTGGAGGATAAATCCTAATGGTTTTAGTGATGCCCTGACTTTTTCTTTAATGTCACCATGAATTTGCTTTTTAATTTTTGGATTTGAGTGAAATGTCTAGACAACTATTGGATGGATTGCCACGAAATTTTCCCTATCATCACTTCAAAATTTCATTTTTTTTTTAGATTTTAAGATTCATGAGCATACAATACCTGTAAAACGAATGACATTCCCATCAGCCTCAGCTCTATTTTGCATTTAGTGCTGACTAGCAAATAAATGTCAGCATGCTAACATACTAAATTGAGATGGTCAACATTGTAAACATTACCTAACACTGTCACCGTGCGTTTATTAACTGATGCTGATGTTGGCATAAACCTCAAAGTATTATTGTGTGTTGTGCGCAGCAAACTGTAGACGTCTCCTCTCACTGTGCAGTTTCCTCTCTCTCCATGTCCCACTTTATTCCACAAGTGATTTGGGGATGTTGCACATTAAGCCAAGCTAATTGATTTAGCTTAAAATGCTCTCAGTGCACTAGCTCATCAATCTGCCATTCTTCTGAGTGTGACCTCAGTGCTCCTGCTTCCTAAAATGAGCATGAAATGAAATGACTAATCCACTTAAATTAGTCATTTCAACAAAAAAATATGTCTGCCAGCCTCATTTTCTTTTTTTTCTTTTTCACTTTAACTGAAAGGTGTTAAAAGCAAGGATGTTTGGTGATGCTCTGTTCTTTAACTCGACGAGTTTAGATGCACTTAACAAGTATAATATTCATTGGGACATAAATATGTCCTACATCATTTCCTGTGAGAGCGTAACATTGGACGTTAGACCATTTATTTATAATGTGCACAGTCAATTCGTCATATTTCTCTGTATTTCTTGGTAGTGCCCTTCCTTTACCTTTTTCAGTTTTTCTTTGGTCTCTTTGGTATTTTAGTTGTCACTCACAAGCTGCTGCAGTGTACATTACTGTGCGTTCTTTTCTCTCCTTCTGACAGGTTGGATTTCAGCATGGCTCCTTTACCTCGGTAAACTTTCCACCCACCTGGGAATGAGGCCCTGTCATCTACTGTGCATGTAGGTTTTTTTGCATGCAAAGTGTTTTATAGGTTTTGTCTGTCTGACAGCTCTCCATTGCAGTTTTTTCCCAACAATGTATTTCCTCAAGAGGTCCTTGACCTGCTCTTCACTGTCAGAGTCCCTACTTCCCACAGTTCCCCCAATAAGTTCATCACTCCAACTATTTTCGACTCATCTAATGAATCCCCACAGGTTTGTCAGTGTACGTCTGTCTCTATCTAATGGATCAATTACAACGCACTGTTCTCTCAATGTTGTCTATATTTCTGTCTAAACTGTACAGAAACATCCAGAACATGAGCAGGCAGGGCCTCTCTATGTTCACCAGACGATCAGAAGAAACTGATCTGGGATCAGATGTTCACCTTACCAAGGTATGTTGACTCTAAGCTAGCTGGCTGACAGTCTAACTCAGAAATGCATTGTAACAGAACAAACCCTTTGCCCTTTAAAGTAATGTGCAGTGTTTTGGGGGCTCCGTGTATTTACTGTAAACGTAGTTGTCTGGCTCCCCCTGCTGTTTGAAAGAGCCCATAATTGATCATACTGGTTTTCATCTCAGCCTGCCAATAATCTGGGATGCCTGGTAAATAAAAGGAATTAGCTGGTAGGATAAATTGTGTGTCTTTTTTTAATTTTTTTATCCAGAAATGCTACTTCCTCTCACCAGGCAAATTTACAGTAATAGCTTTATATTTTTTCAAGATGGTGGACACATAAACTAGTCTCTGTCTGCATGTACATCAGAAAAAACAGGAACAAACTGTTCCTCGGTTGTATCAAGTTTCCGCATTGCACTTGTGTAAGTTATGCTGTATGTTGCACCATCAATGCCTCCCAAACTAATTCACACAAACGCTCTCACATGAGAAACGTTCCCTCTTCAGCAAATTAATGCAAAAAAAACCTTTCTGGTGTCAAAATCTGCACTGACATTATTCTGCACAGTGAGGCTCAAAGATCCAGGTGAAGTAAAAGCAGTGAAGGCTGACTTAAAATCCCAAACTCTTCCCACTCAAATCAAACTACTAAGAGCCTCAAGCAAAGGCATCTCGAATTTTAAGGCTTTATATTGTCACTTGCATATTTCCCATCTTTTGTATCTCTCTTGTACCTTTGATCGTTGCAGCAGCTCAGGTTGACCTCCACACTTTGCTGGGACTTCATGGAGTTGGTGCCCGTCCTATTTCCAGTCCCCACGGCAGGGCCTGGCAAGGTCGTAAACAAGGGAGATCTGCCTCGACCAAAGGACTGCTTCCCCTCACTGCTGCAGCAGGGCAGACAAGGTGACGGCTGAAAGTGATTCATGGGTGTGCTGGAAAGCATTTAATCAGAGCGTAACTCAACCCTTTTATCCAGTGCTGAAATAACTAATAAGCATCCGAGGAAAGAGTGGCTTTCGACTGATCTGGTTAGTGCTCACTTTATAGCATAGGGCAAATGTGTGTGTTGTTATTTTCTGTTTTAGCAAAGCATTAGAATTGTGTGTGTGTGTATAAGCAGATACAATGACGTCTCACAGATCAATTAAAGCCACAACAAACACTCAGACTGCGTTGTTGCCCTGGACATCACACACACATAAGTGTGTGTACAGTATATTGTATGTGTGTGTGAATTTCTGAGATGTGTGGATCTTTCAGGGCCAATAATGTCAATCAAAATCTTTCAATCTATCAAAAGAAGCTGAAACTATTGTTCTGTTAATTGTTTAGTTGACTGACAGAAAACTGCTATTTTCTAAAAAATGCCACAAATGAGTTGGCTTCAGCTTTGTAGGGATGAGGAGAGGAGTGGTTTCAACAGCCCTCTTGTTTTGCTTCTATTTCTATCACTTCTTTTCTTCTACTGAAGTTAGCATGCTAACCAGCTAGCTGTTAGTCTTGTCACTTTCAAGCAGCTACCGAGTCACAAGAGCATCCAGGTTGCTCAGAGGGCTTATTATAACCTCTTGTGTTTTAAACGCGATGGCCGAAGCTCTTGGAAAGATTGGTTGGTGAACAGCTGTTAATGCTAAGCAACAGCCAAATTTACAACTAGCTCCTTTAATTCAAGTACAAGTACCTCAAATAAGTACTGAACTTAAATTAATGTATATTCCACTGCTGGTGACTTGAACCTTAAAGTGATACACATACTATATGTCTGTGTTTCACTGTATGTGTCTCTTCTCACACTTTGTCTTGTTCTATAATGAGTTTGGGTGGAGCCACAATGTGCGGACGGATACTGAGTTTTTCTCCACCTCCAGGTGTCTCACTGGTTTACAATGCCTTTAAAGGGATTTGATGTCTACTTGCTGTCCTTCATCACAGATTCCAGTGCATACACTAAACCGTCACACTTAGCTAAAGATTAATTTCTAATTCTCAGACTGATTTTGTTTTAACATTATTAAAGGTAATACAAACAAGGTAAGATTGCCCAGTAATTCACAAGAGACAAAAAAAGGAGCAAAGTCTGGGATATTTTGTCTTTTGCCCTGCTTTCCAGGGGTTGTGAGTTGACTTTGTTGTTCGTCGTCTCATGACCCTTGAGATTCGTCTTGTAACCCCTGGGATGGACCCTGACCTCCAGATTGGAGAGCACTGAAGAGAATCACAGTTACAATGAGTTGGCTGATGACACAACATTGTTCACCTTCATCTGTATAATCAGGAGTCTCCATTTGATTGAAGTGAGTTACATAACATTTTATGAAAATTAACTATGGATAAATAGGTCTCTCATTTTTTGTGCACTTTAATTTATTTTCAGAACACTGTGTATACTAAGTGAATGGATTTCCCTTTTGAGATAGCAAATTTGTAAGTCAATGTGATGCTTTTGCAGAGAGAGGAAGGATATGTTTTTTTCGGAAAATACAAAGAGAGACAAGGTTCTACAAAACGATATCGACTGTGACACAGCAGCACTGCCAGAGCTGCCGTTTAACCCCAATAAGGGTAAATGTGATCTGAGGTCTAATTTGAATCAACACATCATGTACCTTTTGTTAAAAGAGGAAAATACATATTTTTCAGTTTATCTTGAAATTGCTTTCACAGCTCAGTCATTTGGCAGCTGCTTAAGACCCC
>NW_019525243.1:632269-669487 GCF_002814215.2 Seriola lalandi dorsalis | reverse complement strand
CCCTCCCTGTCTTTAATTACGTGCCATGCATTTAAGTGTCAGCTCAGGTTTGGCAGTCTGTCTGTTGTCTGCTAAATAAAACATGAAGTGTCTATTTCTGTCCTCTCCAAAAATTCTGTGCGCAGGAAGTGACTACTGATGCTGCTGCTGTTTACCAGGCATGTTGTCAAAGACGCATCTGTTACTTCATCTGAGGCTTGAGCTTTGATGAATGACTCTGTTTTCTTACACAAAAACACATGTGGACTCATTTTCTATATATTTTGATTCATAGAGAGAAATTCTTAATTAAATATCACAGTATTCTGAGAATTGTGGAGCCTATTATTATTATTATTGAATGATTGCATTGGGATATTGTTTGAATGAGTATCTCAGCCTGTGAATGACTGAAGGCAGCTGCAGGTAAAAAGCAGAAACAAAGTGAAAATCCCTTTAGATATGTAGCGTTTGGGGTCCAGTAGAACCTGTGTCCTAAAAAAAAAAAGACATACTTAACACTTAACATTATTTTATTGGCTTGACACATAATAACTTTTCCAAATTTTATAACAACTGTTTATAAACATGATTTTGACCTGATGTCAGCTGTACTTTTCAGGCGCTACCCTCCAAAAACCTAAATAAGTCTATTTGGATTTCTGCTGTTGGAGTTTTAGGCTGGGAGTTTGGGTGCTCTGGCAGTAAAAGTGAGTATAACATCCTGTATTCACTGTCTGTAAATTACTTTTTGGTAAACAAAAGAAATGTATGTTCAGAGGATCTGGACTAAAAAACACTTAATTTGTTATTAACAAATAAAGACTAGATGGAATTGAAACCTCTAAATGTAAATCAATCCAAGTGTCAATTTGAGCATCCCTCATAGTAAATATAAAGAGTAAATATATCACATCCTAATTTGAAAAAAAGTACTTCCTTTTAAAAGGGCGCTTTGACAATCAAAATGGAGCTGCGCGCTGCAGCCAAACATTACGGTAGGAGAGTCTCCAGGTACAGGTGCAGGTGATTGACAGGTGAGAGAGGTGACGCATCAGGAGGCACCGCGAGGGCAAAGGGAAGGTAGCCTATAGACTGGATTATTTCATGAGCCTACAGGCACTGGTATGGATGTTAGAGGTCGACGGGAACATTAAGGTAAGTTCAGTAATAATAACTTAGTTAATGTTAGCATCATAAACTACAAGACACGTGATGCCGATCAGATCTTCGCATTGGTTTGTTCATCGCTTTGACTTTTAAATGTCCCTGTAGCTCATCTGTTTCAGAGGAGAACACAGGAGAGATCCTGATTGAATATGACAAGAACAGAGGTCAGAAGTTCTAGTGATTTTATACCTGATGACAACCAGTAAAACCTGTTGGGTAACCACTGAAATCTCTATTATTAAATCTCTAATAAAATTCACAGTTAATATACAGTGTCCTTATAACGCAGTGATAGATTTTTTAGCTTACAGCTGTTGAATATTGATTGATTAATTCATTCTTATATGATTCATGAAGATGTGTTGAAATATAGTCTCAGTTAAAGTTGTATGCAAAGTTTGATGTCAACACCATCAGGTTGGTAAAATGTGTTAGAAATGAAAATTAAAAAAAAAAAAAAAAAATACTGTTGTTCATTAGTTTGATATACATAATTAACATGTTAATAACAATAGTGTATTCTGTCAATTTTAGTGCTTTTAACAATTTTCCCCTTTTTAATAACCATTAAAAAACAGTGATCATTCATTATAAAACTCATGTCATGAGGTTGAAATACACAGAACCGAATTTTAAATAATAGTGGAGATCCCAAAGTTATATCTCAGGCCAAGTTTGAATGAATTGTGTATAAAAATGATGCAAAATCTGACGGGATGGTACAGCCATCAAAAGTCTTCTAATCGTCATTTGTGTGTGTGTGTGAGAGAGAGAGAGTGAGAGAGAGGGAGATTCATTCTTTACAGGTCAAACTTTAATGATATTAAAATAATGAATAACCAATATTTCCCCTCCTTCAACCCTCCAGGACATCTATGGAGCTGTGTGGTCCCAACATGAGTGAGAGTGGAGGCTCTCTGTGCCAGGTGAAGCAGCTTCCCTGCCACAGCGTCCCCCTTTGTCGCCTGCAGGCCGGTGGACATCACATGCACAACCTCCCCCACCTCACCCACCCGCCGTGGGCCAACCACCCAGCCCCAGCCGTCGTCTCCAGCCCGGCTGTGGCCGTCCGACACAGGGTAAATGGAGCCACGGCGGCCAGCTGCAGCGGCCCGGACTGCACGGCCTCTAGACTGGAGGAGGAGGTGGCACTGGCCCGGGGTACCTCCAAAGGGAAGGTGGTGGTGACAGGAGGAGGGGGATATTTTGGGTTTAGGCTGGGGAGGGAACTGGCCCGTCAGGGGCTGTCAGTGATCCTTCTGGACATGAACAAGCCTCCCTGTGATGTCCCTGATGGTGCAATCTTCTATCAGGTATGGGACAGTGGAGAGGGGCCTGACTAAGTCCTGCTGTGTCTTTATAAATTTCCTCTATATTTCTGTTTTTCCAGTTTTTCCTGCATTTCACCCAATAACTTTGCCCCTCAGTGATTTAGTACCAGCCAATACTGTTACAGTCCAATTGTATAGGACACACAACAGTGACAATGGTTACGCAGCCATACAGTTGTGTTTATTTCTTTTTCTCTGGCATATGGCAAATAACACTGTCCCTTCACTTGTAACATTTTATAAAATTTTTGCACAGACAAGCTGCCATCTAAAGTAAAGGCCTAATACCTGCCTTATGGTTTGATTGATAAACATCTGACTTGGTGAACAAAACTGCAATTTTTGTCACACCTTCAGAAATATTCTTCTCAACCGTAATTCACAATTATACAGAATGTGATAGGTGTATTCACCCTATTCATTTGCAATGAGCTAACTCTACTACATGTTAATTAATATCCTGTTACTTAGTACATCTTCCTTCACGCCCTATGGGGGTGGGGGGTTCTCACTGAAAAGTCAGTTTTCTAGTCTTGTTTTAGTTTTTAGTTTTTAAATTATATTAAAAACTTTTATTCTAGTCTTTTATTTAATATTCACATTTTCAAATAGAGAAAACTCAAATGGAACCTGACTGTAAATTCACCCCCACTGACCGACACTGATACATATATGGGACCAAATATTTATTGTCTCACATTAAACATGCAAAATATTTTTCTTAGTTTTTTAATTTCTGCCTTTTTGCAGTGAAAACTGGTGCACTGAATTACACAGTACAATATACTTACACTGCTCCCCGCAGACTTAAAATTGACTCTAGTGTTACCTTGCATCAGCCAGTATCAGTCTGTGTGCTGGCTGGAAACAGACACAGGTGAGTGATCCGCCTCAGAGTGCCAGCTGCTGACTGGGTCAGAGAGGGTGGAGACATGATTCAGGTTTCACCTGCAGGCCTCATGGCACACTTACCTTAATTATAACTGTCCTTTCATGAGATAGTTATTGATGTATTGTGACACTTAAACTGCTAATGCTGTTTTGAGAATACACAGTAAATGTACTACAAGTCTTAATAACAAATCATTGTCATGGTTAAAATCAATAATTTACTATCACTGGACCACTTTATGTCTTCTCTTATGGATGGAGGTCAAAGTCCGACAGATGTCTGCAGAGTTGGTTTAATTAACTGAAGGTAATTCTCTCTTTCTCAGAGTGACATTCGAGACTATCCTTCCCTCTATAAAGTGTGTGAGGGAGTCGACTGTATATTCCACACAGCGTCTTACGGCATGTCCGGACCAGAACAGGTGACTTCCCTTCATGTGTTCTGTAGCAGCTTCTCACCACTCGATCATTCAAACAAAAGTCCGAGAGACAGAGGTTCTAAAAATAGACAAATTTCATTGAATATTTAAGTGCTGCAAGGTCTGAACTTATATTATCTTTAAGGAGATGTAGCCTACAGAATTCAAATGTTATTGAGTGCATGATTACTTAAGCTTAATAATGTACTTACTGTAAGTAGTTCTCTGGAATATATATATATATATATATATATATGTATATATTATTCCGCACATTCTTCTTCCTTGTCAAAACCTGGCACCTACATTGATGCAAATTCAGCTGCTAAAAGTTTTGTGGGAGATTCAGGTGTGTTATGCTAGTAGCGGCTAATGTTATCGCAAGCAGAGAAGATTTTGTAGTCCTCAAGCCAGAGCTGACAACCTTTTTTCAACATAATGACAGACCACTGACTGTTACTGATGAGATTTATGTTATCATAGTTTGTACCTGACTGAGACTTTATTGCACCAGAAAATAAAAATAAGGAATGTGTAGGTTTCCAGTGAACAAAGCCGTAGCCTAATGCTCAAATCAGTCTCTACTTCTTAATCCACTTCGAAAAAAAATATAAATCCACTTCAAAATATCCACAGGACCACTCCGTAAAGTTGAGCTGTTTACTTCAACACAGAAGAAAATAATATTACAGAACGATATCCATTTCCAAAGGTATTATCAAATTCGAGTGACAAAAAGAGAAGTCAAAAAACTGTGTGGCTCCACTCTCTGCTTGCCTAACCTACCTGATCTCACTCCCCTCCCCTCCCCTCCCTGAACACCAAAGCACTTCAGGTGTGAAGTAATTAAAAGCGAGAACCTTATTCCTTTATACTCCAAACGTAACAAATGAAATTCTATATATTTTAAACTCTTCACACACCCATTTTATTGACATAGACAAACAATTAACTTACATTGTGGTAAATATTGTAAATATGAACTGTAAATAATTCAACCTGTAAATAATGTAAATAATCCTTAAATTTCTTTTATCAATTACTATATATTATTGTTATTCCATATATGAAATCAAATCAATTTGTCCAACATCAATTAACTGCATTTAGGCTCCTACAGGATGTATTATCTACAGTATAAGAAAGGGTGTAGTTATGAAGTGACATTTTTCTGTCTTTCTCTTTGCCTCCAGCTGCGGAAAGAGCAGGTGGAGTCAGTCAACGTTGGAGGGACGAATAATGTTATAAACGGTAAGAATATATACAGTCGCTGTCATTCTCAACACCATGCAACTCACATGTGTTGTCATAGATCAATGAAATGATTGCTGAGACTCATTTGGACACTGAAAATACTTAAGATCCCCTCAAAATTTGCTTCCAATGGGCAACAAAGTCCACAATGTATTCCAGTGTTTATCTGAAGTTAATATGAGGCTTCAACGATCTGAGTTAGACAAGTTACTCTTTTTGTTAAGTCTTTCCACTGCAGCTCAGCAACAAAGCAGTGCCCAAAGACTTTACCTTTGGATGATATCCATTTGATTTGATAAATCCTGGCTGCTTTTTTTTGTTGTTGCACAGACTGAAGGCACATTCAGAAAGTTTATTTTTAATCTGCACACCACCTTTTATTGTACCAGCATTTAATGTGCTGTATTTCAGTCTGTAAGGAGAGGAGCATCCCCCGGCTGGTGTACACCAGCACCATCAACGTGGTGTTTGCGGGGAAACCAATTGAGGATGGTGATGAGGATTCGGTGGCGTACGTGCCCCCCGACGTGGTGGGTGAAAAGGATAGGACCAACTGTAGCGTTACTAACAGCAGATTTTTACCCATAAATTATTCTAAATGTCGCATCCACTAATTTAGCACCAAATGTTGGGATGAACTGTTTGTGTCTTTCTGTTCCAGCACATTGACCATTACTCCCGAACTAAAGCGATTGCAGAGCAGATGGTCCTCTCAGCCAACGGATGCTCCCTGAAAGGTGTGAAACGATCTGTATGTGTGTGTGATGACGGCGTAATCACAGGGTTACATGAAAAGTGTGTAATCACAGGAGACCGCAACTTTATCGTTCGGTTTCTGTGTAATAAATGTTTTTGTGTGTTTGTTTGAAATGGCGACAGCGGGAGAGACTGAGTCAATGGTAGCTATGGAAACTCGGCGTGCAGTCCAATACAGGCAGTGACACCGGTTTCATTTTAGAGCTGGACAAAACAGTACCAAAGAGTGCAGCAGTCATGTGACGCCAGAAATAATGTCTCTCTCTCCCTCACACAAACACACACACACACACACACACACACACACACACACACACACACACACACACACACACACACACGCAATCTTCTAATGCATTGTAATGGGTTTTATGTCAGACTGCGGGCTTTACATTAACAGGTGTGAAGCCTCTCACTCCCTCCTTCAGTGTAACCCTACATCCTATCAGTGACCATCACCTTATACATTCAATCAAGCTTAGAGCAGGGAGATGTCTCATTATATGCTGCAGGTTAAAGTTGATGTATCTGTGACAGGAGGATGCGGTTTAGGGTTTTTTTTCCACTGACATAAAGAGATAAGACATTTAGTCGTTCTCTACTTTTGTACTATTTTAAGGTAGTTTGTACTTTATTTGATTTTATCCTACTTTATACTTCTGCTCTACAACATGTCAGTAGGGAATATTGTACTTTTTACTCCACTAGATTGATGTGAGAACTATAGTTAGTTTTCAGATTAAGATTTTCCATAAAAAAAAACATGTGATTATCTTATAAAATTACGATGCATCATTAAAAGACCAGTAGTTTCCAACCTTAGTGAAATTGTACAAAAAAAAGCAGTTGAGGCCTCTTGTTACATATTTTAGATGTGACTGAGTGATGGTTGCATTTAAATACACTGTCCAAATAGCTACAGTTCCAATATGTCAAAAAAGTAAATATTAAAAATTAACTTTTTAAAAATGAATATAAATATGTGAAGCACTACATTGTTTTTTGTCTTTACTACTCTGTGTCTCTTTTTAGTGCATCAATGTTAACTATCAAATCAGAGTAACAAAGTAATCATGATATACTGTATCACTCAGGGCATATTTAGAGAAGGTTTGTATCTTGTGTCTTTTAAAGGAGGAGAACTGCTGCAGACCTGTGTCCTGCGACCGTGTGGCATTTATGGACCAGAGGAGAGGAGACATCTTCACAGGGTGATGGTGAGGGACTGACACAAAGAAATACTTATATATTGTCTTATCATAAAGATAAATTTCTTTTGTGTTGGCACTGGGAAAAAAGAGGAAAATCTTGCAGCGTCTGAAGCCTCCCTGGCAGAGTGTGGTCCAGCCTGAAGTGTTTACATTATTCATGGAGCTCTCCAGGCATCCAGTTACAGCTTCCTTTTCTTCCAGTCTTTCCTCTACGAGGCACCAGTTTGGGGTTTATCGTCGGCCAAGTGGCCACGAGGGCTGACTTTAATATTCAGCAGGTCAACCTGATTCTCTAGTCTGGGGTTAATTTGTACAAAGATGTGTCTACTTATTGTTCCAAATCATTAGAATACCATACATTTTGATATTTAGGACATTAATTTTAGTAGTAAAAAAGTTAAAAAGCTGCCAGGAACCCAAAACACATAAAAAAATGACACAGGAGCCTATACAAATGTACAAATCATTAGTAGCAATAATCACTGAAAATATAATTGCAGAACACTTTTCTGTTGTAAAATATATTGAACAAAGGGGTAAAGATGCTTCACACTTGCTTGGGTAAATACTGTTGCTTTGTAACTTGATTTCAATGACATCTCTTAGTGTGTTTTATCTCTCAGCTGCTGAACAGCTATGCTAACATCCCTGGATGTTGTGAAGATGAATAACATGAACTATGTTGTTTCTTGCAGGAGTGAACTTTAATTTAAGTTTGACAAAAGATGAAGTAAAAGGTGGGAAAATGTTCCCTGTCATAGATTAACACAAGCACAGTGTGAAAACCAAATAGGCATGTATCAAACCCAGTCGTAGGAAACAAATCTACAAATGTTTGCTTTAAAAGAGTTATATGCTGATGATATAAAACATGCTATATTCATTTAAGACTCAGTTTTCTGCTCTAACCTGTCATTGGTTAAAGTATTATTTTAAGGTTAATTCTCATTTATTAACAGAAAGAAATGTTAAAATCAGAAGCAAAAAAACACATTTGGCACATGAAAACTGTCCACTTTCTCTCCTCCATCTCTCTTTGTCTCAGGTGAACGTGGAGCGGCGGTTGTTCAGTTTCAGGTTCGGGGACCCCCAGGCCAGGATGAACTGGGTACACGTAGACAACCTGGTGCTGGCTCACACTCTGGCAGCTGAGGCTCTCACACTGAAGAGGAGCTGTGCTGCTGTGAGTCACACCCACAGATTCATGTGATCACACCACTTTGAACTATAAAACCACACAGGGTCAATCAGGCATTAACAGATTATTCCTAAATCTTTTTATATTTACCTAATCAGTAACCACTTAATGACTTGAAAACTGATTAAATTTAACTGAAGGCCGCCGGATAAAAGATGAGTAGTGGTTGTCTTTATCAACTATTCTGTACAAGAATAGAGACCAAAGATGGGTTGAGTAACAAATTCTTTTCTGTTCTTTTGCAGAGTGGACAGGTCTATTTCATTAATGATGGAGTTTCAGTCAATCTCTTTGAGTGGCTGACACCTTTGGTGAGTTAAAGGATAAGGCTGTTGATAATCTGTGTTTTCCTTACTGTCTCCCGTGGAGACACCAAAACCAACAATTAACTGCTTCTGTTAACAAGTGTTGTATGTAGCTTATTTCTCTGTGCCATAGATCTCCATTGTTGTCCAATAAAAAACCAAACATTCAAAATCCCATTTTGCTGCTGGAAATATACTCACTAGAACACCAGATGTGTGTTAATCCGCAGTTGAAAATAGTCCCCATCAAAAGCACTACTGATGCCATTTTTAGTAACAATTGCTAAAAAAGCTGTGTGTTTTAGAAAATTACTGAGACTTTATCTATATATTGTGAACTATTTTGAAAGATTTACATCCTCAGTAGAAATGAGTGGATTTGGGGCTACAGAGTGTTACAGAGAGCATTTGTCTTATAAAATTTCAAAGGTATTTACAGATGAATTGAAATGTATTTAGTCAAAACTAAGCTGAATTTACCTCACTTTGTTTTACTTTTTCGATCGCAGTTTGAAAAGCTGGGCTACAGCAGACCATTGATAAATCTCCCTGTTTCACTGGTCTATTCAGCAGGTAGTGCTCCTCCTCAAAAGTGTGCTTCTTTTAAACATCCTTTATGCCATAATGTTTTTGAATGTTTGCCAAGTTGTTACTACCACTGACTATATATGTTTATCCTCTGTGTCAAGCCATCCTGGTGGAATACTTGCATGTAGCTCTAAGGCCGGTGGTAACAGTGCCTCTACTTTTTACCAGAAGTGAGGTAATTATTCTTCCTCCTGTCTGTGTCTTTAAAACATTTTTTTGCTTGTCGGGCTTTCAATGGATTCTGGGGATCTTGCCTTTTCTGCTCCTGAGCATGTTTTTAATCCAGTTTTTGAAATGTCATATGTCATTAGTTGTCTGACCTGAATGAACTCTGTTTGAGATACATTATAGATCATGAAGATGTGAGTGTTTAGTGTTTGAGAATGCATGCATGACTAAATGAAAGTATGCCTTGTGTGTGTTGGAGATTTAGTTACCTTCTCACTAATGAGTAGATTCTTGTTTAAGTCTCTCCCACAGCAGTGAAGACAGACTTCATTAGGTATTTTCCTATCTGCCCCCCCCCCCTGCTCTCCCCTCCCTTGTCTGACGCTATCTCTTGTACATGAATTATGGAAAACAAAAGTGAGTCTTGAATTATTAAAATTATTAGCAGATAACAAAATCTCAAAGCTCTCATGGTCACTGGAAATCCTTTAATACTATTTGTTGATCTGTAGCTCTATTAAAACACAGTAATTATACTGTATCAGGCTGAGGGCCTTTACGATGCATGCCAAGGAGCCTCCGTCGCGGCCTGTAAGGTCCTCATGAATGAGTGATGAGGCAGAAACCAAAGCTGAGTGCCGAGGGCCTGCACCTGGAGCTCATGCTGTCAGACAGCTGCTGGCTGGGGGATGGATGATTGTCCTGTGAATAAAACATAAACTGCTGTGGGTCAGAACAGGAAGTTCAAGATGAAGTTTACAGGAAGTGACCTCAGTACGGTGGCTGTTGTCATGGTGAGTGGAGTCGGGCAACCGCTCAGCTGGGCTCAAATGATCCTGTCAACTCTCAGGTGAAACCATTGCAAGGCATGCAGAGGACTTTTTCCTCTCTTGCATAAATTCCAGCTCTATAAATACATAGTGAGAGATGCAGTTTCAAATGTCATATCAACTAAAATGTAAACACTGCAGAGAGCTGCACCAAGGTTCAGTGCTCAGCTGTCTTGTCTTGGCGTGTTCAATAAGTTTAAAAGATAAGTCTGGTGATATTCTATATTATTCATATCCCACAAAAAGATCAAAACCATCCTATAAATAAAGTACTGTTTGTGTATCCACAGCCATATACATATCATAGACCAGAGATATACTTGCTTTTTAACCACGGGTAATTGTTCACGTACTTGCCTTTGTACTACATGCGTTACTGACCGTATAATCCTAGAGGGCACACCAGAGAGCCCTGATCGGATACAATGTATGATGTAATCAATAAACATGCCAACACTCGAGGAGGTTACTATTTTGGTAATTCTGAAATCATAGTCTTAATTTCTAAGGATGTTCATGACTAACTCTCAAAACCAATGCAGGATACTTGAGGCAGTCATAATGCACACATGGACATGCAGTTAAAAGCGAGTATACATTAGCTTTACTCCTTTTTGTACAAGACCTTTTAAAAACATAATTGAACCACAATGTTGCACTGTGTGACATTTTACTTACCATAAACACAGGAACTGTTTATTTTGATGTGATCGCATCCTCACCATCCTGCTGCTGTAAATAATCACCAATAATCAGTAGGGCATCAAATGTGTATTAGTCCACAGCTCAAAATAGTCCCAAACACCAATGCACCCTGTGGTGGATGGAGTGCTTGTAGTGTTTCTAAATGTGACGTTATACTGGTAGATACAGCAGCTATGCACGAGGCATCATACAAGAGATCTCTGAAGATATTTTGTAAAAGGTGTGTGCTGACTGAAGCAGTTTTACATCATAAGAGAAGTGACTCTCGGGAGGATGGAATGCAGGAAAATTGCTTTAAAGAACTATTCTTCTCTCACCGTCGTCTGTTTGAGCTCTTTAATCGCTGAGTGTACTTCACATGCAGATACCTTATCCCCGGGCAGTAAGAAGATGCAGTAACCGGAGGCATCCATCAGTCACATGCTATCACACTGTAAAACCAAATTTGCCAAATTGAGGTTAATCTGAACCATTAGCCTGGCAGAATGTCCTTTAACTTTGTCTGTTGGCCTGGCCTTCTCTGCATCAGCTGAAGAGCTTCATATAGATGATTTCTGTTGTGATAAAAACTTATGTGAAATTATAAACGTATCATCCATTGCAGGTTAGGAACATTGCAGTAAGCCACACTTTCAAGATCGACAAGGCCCATCGAGAGCTGGGTTACTGTCCGAAGCCGTACAGCCTGGCAGACTCTGTGGAACAGTACCTGAAGTCCCAAAAGCCTTGCTCCACCTCACCTTTTTTCAACCTCTCCTGGACCTCACAGCACCTCATCCTGCTGCTGCTGATGGGTCTCATTATGGTGCTACTAATGTTATCCTGCATATTCTGTCAGAACTAAACAATTTTTGCAGTACTGGATGGATGGCTGCACTATAAGCTGTCTCAGGTATTGTAATTTAAAATAAGACACTTCACTTGTTTGTTAGGAAATAAATTGTTTTGCTTCTTTTTTTTTCTCATGAAGGTGATGGTTTATTCTCACCACAGATGACAGATGTAATAGAATATGCCCTAAAATAAGTTTTCAAAGTTCAAAGTTATGGAATAGCCCTTTGATGTAAGTACATGTATTATCTCTCCACCTTATTGACATTGGTATATGTGTATCTAATTTCAAAATGATGAAATTACCGGGCTGCTGAAAAGTATTAAACTTGAGTTGTGTTGTCTACAGTTGAAGTTACTATGATTTCATTAAAAGGAAAAAATACATAGCTTTGTATTACAGATATTCAAATTTTAATTGATTGTATGTAAAGCATGTTACCAGTTTCTATTATAAAGATTTGTTGAGATTTACATCTTTAGAATTTAGTATTTAACTGGCAATTTTGTAAACTTTTAGAAATAAAAGCATTGATAATAAATGACAATGACCGTTTTATATCTAAAAAAAGAAAATTAATTTATAAGTTCCCTATTTCGTCTACTCAAATGAAAACTTATAAAGAAAGGTAAAACTTTTTCCCTGAAAATATACGAAATGAATAGAAAATGCTGGGCAACACATGTCATGTTGAGGATGAGTTGGTGATTTAGTGCAGGCTGCCACAAGGGGGCGTACTTGCACTGCCAAAAATGTTCACAGCGGTAAGCACGCCTAACGTGTAGCAGTAAAAACGACCACGGGGCATCACGATGGCGTATATGTGTAATGTTTTTCACATGGCGCTGTAGACACAAAGGGTCTGCTGACGTTGTTTGATTGTATTGAGACATCTCAGTAAAACTAAACGTTACTGGCAGCGGTGGGATTCGAACCCACGCCATCGAAATGACTGGAGCCTAAATCCAGCGCCTTAGACCACTCGGCCACGCTACCTTAACGGCATGTATGATCGTGTCTCGCTAAATCAATGTGATTACAAAGATTTAAGTCGTACCTTAAACGGTCTACGGTTTAAAATATTTTTCTTCTATTTCTTCTCTGTTCTCTGATTAAAATACGTAACGTGACAGGTCTGCCAGTGGGATTCGTGTGAGTAGGATTATACCTTACACAGAATATAAAACATTAAATGTATCTAAACTGTGGCATTTTATAAATCACTCCCTATGGTTTCATCGATGATTTTACTTAAGTAAAGCAGAACGATGTAAAAAGTACTCCATTACAACTAAATGTCGTGCATTAAAAAGTTCAAACGTAATAAATCGCGCATGGTATGAATACACACATGAAATCGAGATAGTAAAAATTATTTGGTCCGGATCCAGCCCGGGGCCACCAAAAAATCTGCGCCAGATCCGTCGGTGTCCTTTGGCACAACGGGGCTAGTTTCAGTGTGCATCCGTTTTTTGAGTCCGGGTCAGAACTGGGCTGGTTCCGGGCCGATGAAGAGTCTTTATGGGGATCCAGATCCCTACTGAATCCGGCCCACATTCGGGTCGGATCCAATGTGGATCTGGGCCAGATCTGGATCCAGGATCTAGTCCGGAATTCAGCAAGATCTTGTCCAGTCTGGCACAGATCTGAACTGGATCTGGCCCAGACTTGAGGTAGATCTGGTCAAGTCTGGGCAGCTCATTTTGTGTGTATTTGGCTCCAATATGGATTTTATGATTACTCAATATTACAGCTGAATAAAGGGTAGTAACATACATTTCTAAAATTTCAATGGTGAGGAAATAAATGTCTTGCCACTAATACTCAAAAGTGATAAGTAACTTTAAGAGAATGTTTCTGTCTGGTCAGTTTTAACATGAAGCCTTTGAATAACAAAATAGTTCTAGCCTTTTGTTATTCAAAGGTGTATAGTTAGCAAAATTACAACTTTATACTTGAAGATAAATAAAATTGTTGTATTGAAAATATCCTCCATGGGACTCTTTTTCAGGAAGTCCATAAATAGTATGCACATCTTTGGATATTTGGAAATTCCCTTAACTTTTTTGTTCTTTTCCCTACTTCTTTTCTTTTTCGATTTTGTTTTGTATGTTGGACATATCCCAATAAGAAAGATACATAATGGTAAAAAAAAAAAAAAAGAAAGAGAAAAATGAAACAAATAAATTAGCAAAAGTGAACTCATATATGCATAATCACAGGGTTGCATTATTACATTTTAATAGGCTATATGTTTTTATATGACATTTAATTATTATTATGGATGCATTCATTTGTAAGCAGGATTTCAATGTTGTTAGGGGAAACTAATTTCAACTATTTGATTTGCCGCTGGCTAAATAAATAATCCATAGTTAAATGTGGATTATGGCAATACTCAAGTATCCCATATCTTTCAGTAGACTATTGTAAAGTAGTTAGTTACATTCCACCACAGTCCAACACTTAATAGCCTACAATCCCTGAAAAACATCAGTAATCATTTATCATTTTGGATATAAAATATTTATTTGATGGCATCCAGTGATTTTGTAAATCACTTTTCTCTCAGTATAAGAGAGGACATTATGAGTGCACACAGACGGTCACTGTTGGTTTGAACTTGTGGTTGGCTGGCTGGCTGGCAGAGCTCCAGCAGCAGCCACACATAGGAATGTGTGGAGGATTTGCCCTGAGTTTGAGTCAATTAGGCACAGTTTCCATTTGTGACAGTGGCCACCTCCTCTGTCACCAGCAGTTGGTTTCATTACTTATATATAGCTAATTTGACAGCTAATCTATACCTTTTGTGAATAAATTTTTGTTGTATTTGGTCTAACTCAGACCTCTGCTGTTTGCTTTGCTGACGGCTGTGTATGTATGCTTATGATCTTGCCAAGACTTTAAGCGAGTGGGGTATGCAATCCCCTTGTTTGGAGGTTTTAATGGATTTGGTGCTAGTTGAAAGCAGGGTGGGGGAAATCTCAGTTATATAAAATCTAATTATGAAAAGAGACAAAGCCCCATTAATTGTTTGCAGGGCCACAGAGTGCACTGGGGGGCAGATGTCTTGCAAAATGAGGAGACCTCTGGGTTTCACTACTGTTGTGTGTTTTGATTTGACTGTTTCTACAACACACTGCAGCATACAGATAGCCATTACATTTTTTTCCATCTGATGAAATTTTATGATTATACACATAGAGGGAGGACAGGTTGAAACACCTCAGTACACTGGAACTCTGTAACGATGCTATCTCTCTTCCCACAGCACTTATCGTGGTGTTGTTATAGACACTGCATATGATAACAATCAACAGGTTCCTGCATCAGTGTTTTTACTGGTTAGTTGCCAGAAAAACTTATTAGTCATCATGGAGGACACCTATAATCGTACAGTGATGCCTTCTGCAGCAATATACAGTCCACTTCACAGCTTCAAAAACAACATATTGCTAAATGCCAGCTATGTTTAGTACAGCAGCATTGTCCATTAAGCATCTTCTCTCTCATGAGCATCACAACACATGGAAAGCGAGAGTAATGACAGACCTCACAACACGATTTTGAACTCAGATCTGCAGTTTCACTGTGGGCCAATAACAGCTCCGGTCCTGAACATTTAGGATTTTTGAGAGTTCCTATAATATCTATCAGAATCATTTTGCTTTAGAATGAAAGGGCTATAAGAATAAACAGTTATTGACTTTTTTCTGTTGTTTATGATAACCTGACCAACACAATCTCTGTTGCATACTGAGAGAGGTTAAAGTCCAAGTCAAAAGGAATATTATGACAATTCGAGGCACAGGAAATTGTTTATAAACAAGGGAACATTTCTTTTGTGCTTTCCATTTACTTCTGTATTATTTTTTTCTCAATCAACCTTGTCAGACAGAATATTTACAACCACAGAAAAACACCTTATTGTACATTTGATTTCACTTTCAGTCAGTCTTGACTGATTAATCTAAATATTTAGCAATAAAGAAAATAAATAGCATTTTATCTTCTCGAAAATTATTTTAAAAAAATAAATAAAACATCAAACTGTGATTCTTTCATAAAAAGTGCAGGGCTGTTATGTGTACTACTGGCATAAAGACACTCATTGCAGCCCAAGCTTTGCACAGACATGAAAACAGAATGCATCGACTGTTAAATACAGTATTCCAGTGTACACTGAAATTTCTCTGGTGACATTACAATGACCCTTGACTGGTGAACCAACTATTACCAACTTACAAAAACCACCTCACGTTAGCTGTTAAGCTATTTATCATAAACTCCTGAGTCTTTAGTTATTACATAGCTACAGTTTTTCATCCTATTACAACATTCCAACATTTCTGTTCATATAAGTCATATATAACAGCTATGTCTCCAACTTACATCAAAACGCTAACAATATTCAATGTGTGTATTTCTCTTCCAAACACCAAATAATCACAGGGTTAACATTATATAGACTGAATATGACACTGAATGCTGTTGCAGTTGGACATAATACTTGTAGATTTGGAGGTCAAATTACACATTGAAATGTACTTTTTATTAGTCTAAGGATCTGTTAGTACGTATTAATATAACTATAAATATTTCCTTATACAATACTTCTTTATTATCTGTAATTTTCTGTATATTTGTTAGTGTACTTTGGAATGTATTCATTTGTCAAATCATACAGCTGCTTTATATAACAAGTTTTCTAACACTTCATTTTTGATAAGGACGGAATAAATGGAACAGTGCTGACTGACAAAGTATAGGTGCGTCAACATGACAGGAGATAAGAGGATTGCAGCGTGTCTAAGTCGCACAAGGACTAAGCGTGCTTATTGCATTTGCACCCACTGGATATTTTTATTGCAAAGCCACCTCAAAGTTTCTTATTTGTCAAAAACTTTCACAGACACAAACGAGTGCAAGCCCCACGTCCCATAAAGATGAATAATACAACTATTAGGCGGAGCTGGAGAATTTACTCTCCCTGTCTGGACGTTTGCTGTCACAGAGGTCCTCTTTGGTCTGTTGGATGCAGGTGAAGATCTCCTTGAAGAGAGCCTTGTACTCAGGCTGCTGGCCGTCTTCCAGAACCACTGTCAGATCAGACAAAGCAGCAGAGCTGGACAGGCGGCGGCGGGTCCGGATGCTCACAAAGGGACTATTGGATGTCTGGACGGCTTTATGGTTGAGTCCGTCTGTCGCCTGCTGGCATCGCTGCAGCAGCTCATCATATTTCACCTAGATAAGACAGACATATCTTATGGAAGTGCATTCATTTTCTTTTAAATATGTTCTCCTTCTTAATGGTCTACACTACTGGTAAAGGAAAAATCTTTAAGATTAAAAAGGGTCACACTGATCAAAAATAGTTCTCGTGCATAAATTGTACAAAATGTGCTATGAATACAACACCTGGAGCGCGCTGTACTGTGCATCCACCTCATTGAGCAGAGAGATACCCCTCTGTTTCACCGCCTCGGCTCGCCTTATACACAGCTGCTCGTGACCACGGCGAATCTCGTCTGGGTTTGTCGCTCTCAGAACGCTGTCACTGTTACACCTCTGTCGGCTGTATATTCTCTGCTCCTCATCATTTTCTACCTTCTCCTCTGTGTCACTCTGCCCCGGGCTGGCCTTTTCTTCTGAGGCGAAGAATACTGTATCAGGCAGCAGCAGCTGGTCTGGTCTTCTGACACTGGTGGGAGTGGAGGGGACACGAAGGTATAAGTCTCAAGAATCATGAGAAATTACACACCTGGAATTGGTCCATATTTGTGCTGTAAAATCTTAAAGTTGTACAATCAATTCAAAGTCATAAAAACATAGCCAAGATAAAAGAATTTGAACATAGTCCATACATAACTCAGTCCTAACCTCTTGGCACAGTCAGCGCGCCATAGAAGCCGCAGCTGTTCCACTTCGGCCTCCAGCTCCTTCTGCCTGGTCCAGCAGCCTGCCAGCAGGGACAGCCGCTGCTCCAAGCCAATGTTCTCCCTGGCTGTCAACTCATTCTCCTGCTCTGCAGCCTCCCTGCGGCTCCGCTCCGCAGCTATCTGGGCCTGAAGTGTCTGGACAGACCTTTGGAGAGCCACATTCTCCTCCTCTGGGTCTTGGCATCTGTCTTGGTCATAGAAAGAGCCCTGAGGCGACCAGAGTCCATCCATGTGCAGACTGTTGTGGGCTAGGTGCCTGAGCCAGAAACAGGTAAGTCAAGGACAGGTAATGCCAAAATATGTGAGACATCACTTTAAGAAAAACAAATATTTTTGTTAATCACACTGAGATCACTGTGCATCAATAGATGGAAAGAAAAGCGTATTAGTCATAAAGTATCAGGTCTGTTTCAAGGAAACTAAAAGTCATTATAGGGTTAATGTATTTATAAGGCAGTAATTTAACTGCATTACAAAAACCTTTTGTTAGACCACTATCAATATGAAAAGCATTACCAATTTCATCATAGTTTGTTATTAGCTGACTTCATTGTGTCACCTCACTACTAAAACCACCTTTGGGAGCTGCCATGATACATTTTCTGTATACATAAAAAAAGATTTGTCTCATAATTCACACATAGTCTGTTGGATTGTATAAGATTTTAGGGTAACAATTCTCTTCACAGCACACCAAATACATGGCATGAAAAGCAGCAAGCTAAAGCTACAGTGGCTTGTATGTATTAGTATGTCGCATGGGGGGGTGTTAACTTGGATTATGTCTAAAGAAGTCTGGTCTGGCTCTGGGTGACCTGAAGGTGTCCAGTTATCATCAAGTAGCTGAAATAGCAGACGTATTATTTAGATACTTTTAACTACCCTTTTCTACTTTACTAATGTAAAGGAAGATAAACATCTAACCACACGGCCCCTGATGGAAGCAGATACTGTGTACATGAATATACACCTGAATATGTTTCTAAAAAATCTGTGTAAAAATCTTTCAAGGAAACTCTCAGTGTCTTTCTCACACAATACTGACTGGACCAGCCATGCAATTTCCTGTCTGGCAATAGTTTGTCTGTTACATCCTGCAGCTCTGCTATTGGCACTGTACAGGAGAGTGTGAGCAGTTACGCACACACATGCAATACCTGTCATGGTGTAAGTCATACAGCTCTTTGAGACAGGACACACTCTGTGCTCCGAGGCTGCGTCGCTGCTCTCTTTTGTTTCTCTCTGCCTGGGCAGTGTTGAGCTCATCCACCTGGGTCTGCAGGTCCTCCATGTGGGTCTGAAGCCCGTCTATGGTCTCTGTTAGACTGTAGTGGAAAGGAGGTTTATTGAATATTATCTTCATATAATAAGACTTTATGATGAACTGACTGGGTGAATAGTTTGAATAGGGACTAACCTATGGATCCTTTGCTGGGCCAAGCGGTTGTCCTGCACTAGTCTCCGGTTGCCTTGCTCCAGATCCCTGGCAGTCACGTCTAGCTGCTCATACACTTTGGCATGCTGGTCGTTCATCTGACGCAGCAGGTCCACCTGCTTCGTCAGGTACTGGTGTACAAGAGAGGTGATAAACATTTAAGTTTAATTTAAGTCTTCCAGGTTTGTTTGTGGTATCTCCAATAAATGATTTTAGTAGAGTTAAAGCAGTTGGTTCCAGCCTCTCTAATGTGAGGAGTGGACTGCTCTTCCTATATTGTTGTAGACTGAATATTTTGGGGGTTTTCAAACACGTCACACAAACCTGACATTCAAAGTTGCTACCCTGTATCCTTATTTTTTTATATATCATAATATATATCATTTCATAGACAAAACAGTTGAAATAATGTACATATTAACTGATTATGAAAATAATCCTGTAACATGTTACTATCACACATTAACAGCACCGAGCCACACATGAGGTTATTTAAAAACTTTAAAACCATCCACAGAAAAGAAAGAGACAAGGATAGCATATCATGTCTCACACATTTTTACATTTGGTTTTATATCCCAGCCTGACACATTTTACTACCAAACAGACAATGGCTTCCTTAGAAGCAGAGAGTTGCCAGTTGCGGGCCTGGAAAAGGACTCTGAACATTGGGGAAGGGAATGATAACATGAGTCTGTGGGTTATATTTGAATGGCATTTGACTTGCAATTGTAGTTATATATACTGAGTTACCTTTCTCTGGTGGAGATCAATGCAACCATTTGTCTAGTGCTTTTATAAATGTACTCAGCTCAGCCCTGTATTACAATACCATGCTCAGGTGTATGCACAGCTTTGAGACAGTCATTAGAGAAGTGAGTAAGACCAGCAGCAGACACAGCATGAGGACGAGGGTCACAGAGACGTATGGGGATTACCATATCAACCTCTATAAATCCTGAAGGCACCGGCCCTCTCACTGCTGTAAACAAATTAAGGCTCTTATCGTTGTTGACCTGCTGAATGCCATGTCCTCGGACTCAAATAGATCAGCACTGTCTGCGTGTGCCAAAATTAAATGTCTGAACACCGAAATGTAAGGCCTAATTGTGTTTATTTATAAGCTCTACCTGACAACCCACTCACAAACCAAGAACTGTGCTGAGATCCGAGAGTTTGGCAACCTATTAATTTAGGGAATCTAGGTTTGATCAGGCCACATGAAAATCAAAATTATATTGTGCATTTTATCCTATCTAGCCTGTTAATTAGTTGCACCTTAACAAATAAGAGCAACACCAAAACCTTAATTAAAACCTTCGTTACTTGAACAATACCCATGTAAATAACACGGTGAAAGTTTTCCTTTAACTAGATGGACGCACATCCTGCCAACAGGACGCACTGAGCCAAAGGCTCACTAGGTCAGACTGGTGAGGATTAGCTTCTACTCCATCCTATTTAAAGTTTAGAGAAATTCCCAATGACACTTCCCTTCCAGTGAAAGATCTTTTCAGATCCCTTTACACAGATTTTTCTCAATGAATTGTCTGCCATGTATAGACTCATGCATATAAAACTACATATATGCAGTAAAAATATGTATCCACAGATTAGACTGTGGATAGCAGAGGATATTCTATATATTAACACATGTTTTGCATGGTGAATTGAATACACGCTCATTCCTCTGATTAGTTCCTTCCTAACATTTATCACCTCTATCTCCTGCAGCTGCTCCTGGTTGGTGGAGTACATCTGCTGGAGTGCCTGCTCCAGCTCATGGTTCCTGTCGAGGAGGGTTTTCCCCAGCTCCGCTGCCAAATGGAGATCTGTCAAAGCACAGGGAAAAATGTAAACACAAGTTACAAGACAGTTTCAATGCCCAAACACAGGCAACTGATACAGACTTACGGTAGTGCAGTTCTCACACACATAAACACACAACTCATTGTCTCATAGTATTAGTATTTGGCTCGGGTGATCTCCGCATGCCTTGGGATCTCCTTGTGACACGCTGCCCAACTAAATTCTTTTTTCTGGATGTAATCCAGCAACAGTGTTGACTCCTAAGTGAGTACTTCTAATGTAGTAGTACTAAGTACCGTCAATAAAAATGTTTCATGCAATTAGTAGTGTATTTCCCAGGATCTCTCAAACATGATGTGACCACTAAATAACAACCTGGAGGAAAGGGTGTTGCACAAACAGTTATCCATTGTGAAAAATACCTCACATTACTTCGAAAAATCTATTTGTCAAACAGCAGAACACTTTAAGTTTTACTCAGCTCCACTGAGGAATGCTACAGGAAACTGTTCCTGTCTGTTGCCACCACTCTGTACAACGCGTCACCACTGTGTCTGGACAGCAGCTCTGGCTGCGTGAAGGTGCCACGGTGAAGGTTCATTCGACTTTTTCCTACAACTAAAACAGACTTCTCACCGGACATTTACTTGTCAATTTAAACATAAATGGGGTGCAACTAACAATTCAAATTTATTTAATTGATGTTCATTAATCTGCAAATAATTTACTTGATTGATTTATCTTTTTCAATTAGTTAATTAATTAGTAGAATAATGGTTTCAGCTGTATGATCTATCTGTAGTCTTTACTATATTCCACACATATTAAAAGATTTTGGTTCTAGTTTGTGCTCCTTCTATTGCATATATCTCAAATCCCCCTTTGTGGTCTTTTCAGCAGCACAAAATATTTGTGAAGAGCAAGTTTATCAGAAAACAATCAACACAGGACCAGTGACGGCCTCAGGAAATCCTGGCTACACAGAGCTCTCAGGATGTCTCAGCTTTTACCCCATGACTAGTGGAATTCTGTGTAACAAGGGGAGCCTATAGACTTCAATGTTATTTCATCCGTGGACATTGGTGGGAAATTCTTTTTCACAGCAGCACTGTACATCACAGGGAACATCAGCAATACACTTTGACAGGCAGAAATATGTGAAGTACAACAAAACAGCACACAAAAGCAACAGGCAAAACATGAAAACAACGCATGTAGTTCCCTCAGCCAGTCGCCTGTTTAGTTCTGCTATTGCTGTTAAGTACATTTACTCAAGTACTGAGCTTAAGTACAGATTTGAGGTATTTGTATTTTACTTGAGTGTTTCATTTTTGTACTACTTCAAACTTCATTCCTCTACATTTCAGAGGAAAATATTGTACTTTTTCCCATTATCTACCATTTACTACTAATTATCATTTGACAGCTACAGTTGTTTGTTTGTTTTCATTAATATTATACATTAAAAAATAGTATAATAAATTGATAAAATACAAAACATTGTTAAAGATCAAACCAGATTTTTCAGTGATGACCTCTTGTGAAAAATCAGTGAAGAAGATGTTTCAGATTTCCCATCTAAACTTGACTGGTTGGCAAAATTTCACATTTCACAGCAAAAGGAAAGAAAAGAGAAAAGTTACCAGAAACAATTAAATTTTTTTGGCAGAACGTTGTGTATTTTTTTTTTATCTTCTTTCCCACTGTTTTTTTTTTTTTCAAACTTATTTCTGTGAGCCCACTTGTTATTGTGTCATGTCATCAGTGCAGGGCATTACTTCAATAAAACCCATATGATCATCCACCGACAAGCTCCAACAAGTCTACAAATTTTTACTTAATAAAAAGACTGCACCATAACACAACTGATTATGCTGTCTGTGGGATCACCAGCCCTCACAGTGAGACAGAGTTAAGGGTGCGACCTCACAACAGTGCAGCTCTTACCGTGTTCAAGGTCCTGCGGGTCGTACCAAGACTCTCCATTCTTGTCAAACTCTTCCTCCAAAATCATGTCAGTTAACATTTTACAGCCGCGGGGCGAGCGGAAACTCCACCTGACAGAAACCCGACACACAGGTGTCTGTTAGTTTTGCAGCTTGAAGTTGTCCGCCGCCTACCGCCTTGTGTAGAGGAAAGTAAACTGCATCCTCCCGGTGTGAGAGGAGCGTTAAGTACGTTGTCTCTACAGCAACGTGGCAAATGTCTAATACTCGACAACATCCGGTAGATGGCAGATGTAAGACATGAATTATTTATAATAAAAAAAAATCACCATCTCTCTCCATTTTATCCGACTTTTCTTTTATCACCGTTTACCAACAAGCTCGAAAAACATGACGAACGGTAAAATAATTTTAAAAACTTTTTTTTTTTTTTTTTAATTGTCAAATTTTGTTTTCGTTCTCGGAACTTCCTGCTTTCCTTTGGCAGACATTTTTAACGACGAATCACAAAGCAGCAAATGGAACCAAAGAACGACTCAGACCAATCAGGTGTTTCGTTTGTTATCTCTAAGCCCCGCCTCTCTCAAAAGGCACTGAAATCGAGTTGACAGGGTTTTGGTTTGGTTTCGGAGGACTTTCTTATTGTAACACTGCTTCAGTGAACAGTTGATAAGTTTATTTAACGGGAAGTAACATTATGACATGTGGACCCTCATGCAAATGATACAGCTGGAACGAATACAAGCTCAGTATTGAACGCCTTTTGCTCTGGAATATTGATCTGATGCACTGGTTTTGGTGGTAGCAATAATTATCTGCCATGCTAAACAACAACAGCGTTAAATAGTTTTTGTTAAACGACAACATTTTGTCGCTCAAGGACTCCAGATTGTTAAGTTACTTAAGCAGCCATGGCCTCGGAGGGGAAACCTGCCTCAGGTGTACGCTCTGCAAGAATGAATGCTGTCCGACACCTGATAAACTTTGGGGTCAATCCTGCAGCGCTGGCTTACGCTATGACCACCCTGGGATCTGCCATGATAAACAATATATTCAGCTTCTACTATGTCAAACTCTTTCTCAATAAATACAAGATATCAGAGGGAGCATTCCACCAATCACAAGTGAGTATATTCTCCTGACATATTGCTGTCTTTTTGTATGCAAATGTTCATCAGATATCTTTGGAAAAGACTGGTGTGAAGAATTAAAGTGAAATTTTGATAAGCTGGCTGCTTTCTTTCGGGAAAAGGCTGCAACTTGTAAGTGTTTTTGTTATTGCTTAAGTTGTTGATTATTTTATACCACTAATCAATAGTTTGTCTACAAAATGTCTGAAAATAGGGGAGAGTTGACAGTGTAATTTTCCAGAGGTCAGGGTGATGTCTTCACATTGCTTGTTTCATTCAAGCCACTGTCTAAAACCTGAAGATACATCATTATGATACATCATTATATAGTTATGCAAATTAGAGAAAAACAGCAAATCCTCACCTTTCACAAGGTGGAATAAGTGTTTGGTATTTTTGCATGATAAATAGAGACATATCCTATTTAAGGAGGAAGGAACATTACATTACTAATATAACAAAACACAATTTCCTTTCACAATCAACACTATGTAAATTACAAAATTAGTATTTAGGGAATTTATATATATATATATATATATATATATATATATGCCCCTGCCACATTCAAGTCAGCAGTTCTGGAACAACAAAACAAAACATGATGTCGATTAACTAATCAATTGATCATTTTCACAATACTTGAAATTTTGTTGAATAATCTTATGAACTTCCTCTACACAGGTGGTGTACATGGTGTGGAATGCAGTCAATGACCCTCTCTTCGGTTACCTGCAAGATAACTCCAGGGTGCCCTGTTGCTCTCAGCGACGTCTCTCCATCCTGTACGGTGCTCCCCTCTACTCACTGGCTTTTCTTCTAGCCTGGTTCCCATGGCGGTCCTACGCCCCTGGTGACTGGATGAGCGGCTTACATTTGATGGTGGCGCTGTGTGCTTTTGACGGCCTTCTGACTTTCGTGCTGCTGGCACAATGCGCGTTGTTTGCAGAGATATCCAGCCACCATCAGAGCCGACTAAGACTTGTAAAGTACAGCCAGGTAAGGACTTTCTTCTGTTTGCCCCTTTGCCAACATGGCACAACTTTCATCCTTCTCACATCCCCTATCTTTGTTTTCCCAGGTGGCTTCTCTCATTGGCTCCTCCAGCGTCCTCTTCTGTGGTGTGCTGTCCAGAAACATGGAGGACTTCACAGCCTTCCAAGCCTTCACAGTGCTCGTTGCTATCCTGAGCTGTGGCTGCATGCTCTATACAGGCTTCCACAGTGAGAGCCGTTTTGATAACAAAGGATCTCAATCAGATGCAGTGGGGTGTGTTGACCAGACTTCCCAACAGTTTGCGGTTTCCTTCTCCATGTTAAGAACATTGATGTGGCAAATCCTGACCAATAGGGATTTTCAGCTATTTGTGCTCATGAACTTCTTCCAGGTTTTCATGTTGGCTTTCTTTAATAATTTTACCATGATATTTTCTGAGCACCTGATTCCTCCAGATGTGCTTCCATCTCTGGCCAAGAGCATCATGTATGGAGCGGGATTCATCTGTCCACAGGTATTGTCCTCCCAGAAAAAATGGAAACTGTAGCTAAATAGGATCATTTTCATTTATTTCATTTATGGGTCCTTTTGTTCTCCTATTACCTCAGAAGACCATACTGACACTTTTGCATGGTTAAATCTTTCAAAAAATTGCATGTCCTTCACTCACATTTCTGCTGACTTTTTTAAAATCAAAATCTTAACATATTTTCAGAACATTTTCAGCAGGGTTTCTGTTATTTGGCAACCCACTCTCTCAGATATCAGAGCTCTGTATGAGTGTCTGAATGCACCAACAAAGACATGTTTTCAAAACACTTGATATAATACTTATTAATAATAATATTTTTTACTCTGTCTGTTGTTCCTAATTATTTATCCCCATCCCAGCTGTTAGTGTTGAGCTTTCAGAGTCTGCTGCATGGTCTTGGCTACTACAGGATCATCCTCTTCGCCTTTTACGTGGAGGCTGGAATGGCGGCTATCATGTTAGTGCTTGGTCCTCAGCATTACTATCTCCTGGCATTTTTCCTCACTGTTAACATGTAAGAGGCTAAATGATTTCTTCCATTTTTTTTTTATAATCACTGTATAGAATCGCTTCAGTTTGTTTAATTCATACCTACATTATCATACTTATCTTCTTTGCAGGGTCATTATTCAAGCTGCCTTCAGTCTTTTCAGCTTGCCCTTGGCTGACATCATTGATACAGACCTGAAGTTGTACAAGCGCAGGTAAAGAAATATGATTATCAGCACACTTCCACTAACTCAGTTGTCCATATCTCATGAAACCACTTTGTTTGCCTTTTTTTGTTTCCAATCAAACACATTCAGGTTATATGACTTGTAAAATGATGTTTTGTCATGATGTTCTTTCCACCCATGCTACAGTTCCCCTCTCTCCTCCATGGTGTTTGGGACGAATGCTTTGTTCACCAAGCCGGCTCAGTCTCTGGCCCCTATGATAGTGCTCAGTATCCTCAACCAGTTTGGATATGAACAACTGAAGGAAGCAGGAAGGGATTCAAACCCAAGGTACAAACACTTTCTTGCTTCTTCCTGAGTTAAAGGTCCAAGTTTGAGCCGAAAGATTAAAACCAATTAAAACTGATGTTGGGATAGGACTGATTATCGTGTCTGTTAATATTTAGAATTAGTGAAGTGGTCACCACTGAAGATACATTTCCTAATTCTGCCCATCCATATTTTATCTATTTAATTTTTAATGTTTATAGATGTACATCACTTTTAATATAATATCAAGTAATTATTGATTTTTTGATCCTCTAGATTTGATAAACATGTGGACAAATATTATTATAAGGGGTCCAGGTACTGATGGTGACCCCTGGATCTAAACCTTTTAACCAGCTAATTAAAAATAATCTGGAATTTATATAACCCTGAACAAGTTTACAAAGCATTAATATCCAGTCCCCTGTTCACAACTGCATTACAGTGCAACAATAACTGAACTTTGACCAATAAAGTATTAGATCACTAAGATGGACTGAAAGCAAGTTTTAAGTTTTAAAGGAATAAATTCAGTTTAAACTAATTTAAACATACAAACACTTTGTGTCTATAAGAGGAATCTTCTTCTTTGCAGCACCTTTGAGAGCCTCCACAGTGTGATGTTCTACCTGGTGTGTTTGGTGCCATTGTGTGTCTCTGCTGTGCAAGTCCTAGCTTGGAGGCCATTTTCAATCCGTGACAGTCACACAGTCGACACAAAGTACATTGACAACTAATTTTAGTGTTTTCAACAGCTGACTGTCATTTCTTTACCTTGAATTTGGGAAAATTCTTTATGACTTAGTGAAAGATCATGTTGAAAGTAATGTGCAAATATATATAAATATATATTTATGTATATAGAGAGAAAGAATCCAGGATTTTGTATATATATTTTTTGAAAGAATCCTAGGTTATATATATATATATATATATATATATATATATATATATATATATATATATACACCTTCTAATTCAATGGTTTTATTATTCTCTACATTTTTTTCTACATTTTTGGATATTGATGATCATTTGTTGGATCTGAAAGTTTTGATATGAATATGAAATTATACTTGTGATCATTAGTTGGATGTGAATGTCTTTAACTGCTGTATATGAAAAGACCAATGATGAGCCTGTAATTACTACTTTATGCACTCCAACTGTCTCATCCTCGAACACTTAACACGATAGGGATATCATGGGATCATGATACTTTGTCAGTCTGGGAGTCCACTACCTTGACAAATACAGTCCTTTCACTTGTGTTAAATGTGAGACACTTTGTCCCATCACTGACTTCTGCAGGTAATTAGCAGGAACATACTGTACGATGGCTGTGCTCTGCAAAAAAAGGACCAAATTCCTCAAAAGGTATATGCGAAGAATACAGTTTTGTTCTTAAAGGAGGAATTGTACTTGTTTCAAGTGAAACAGAAGTGATGCTAACAGTGGAAATTAAGAGCAGTTGTCTTCCCTTAACAATAACAGCAACATCCAATTAAAGGAAGAATTATACCTGTGTGGCATACAGCAACAGCAGCTAAAGGTCATAGCCCTTGAACCAAGACTGCTCATTGAGAGGAACTGACTAATGACTACCTCCTATGTAGGAGCACATTATGCCACACCGTATGGTAAAAGGACTTAACAAAATTGTAAAGAATATTTGTTTCATTTAAGGACTTTCACATTCCAGGGTTGAGTTTGGTTTCATGATTAAGAGCATTGTCATTTTGTAGTGCAGACACACAAAAAGACAGACAGCTGATATCTGTAATATTTTTTTCAGGCAGTATATCATTCTGTTATATCCATCTGTGTGATGGAGAAAAACTAAAAGCATTTGAGTTACCCTGGTTACACTCCATATCTTGCTGTTGAGAGACTGCGAGCACTGCTCACATGTAGACTGCAAATGCTGGCAGCGTCACATGTCATAAAGGAGCGTCACTCACAAGTGGCCAGTCCTACAGTGCTCCTGCATGCTCATATATGGGTCGCAAGTATGGCTTTTGTTTTGATGAGTGGAAGATGTGAAGTGTGCAAGACAGAAATTGTGTCATTTTGCAAACTGCATGTTTGTAAGTTGCAGCTTTGGTTGAATTGGTCACAGGTTTGACAAACATCCGTGTTGTTTAATTTCATTATTTAAGTATGTAACAAGGTCATCTGAAGAAAGAAAGGAAACAAATACCACATACATGACAGTAATTACTGTCATTTTTGCTGTAAACATGGGCAAATAGATATTCAGTTTACAGTAGAGAGTCATGAAGGAGAGGAGGCAGAAAGGGAAGAATTTACTCAGACTTTTAACGGATGTTTGCGTGAATGATCAAAAACCTAAGAGGTTCAAATCACAGCTTTTAATTTGTGAAAAAACAAAAGAGTATATGTACATATCAGCATTTATGTTGTCCTTTTGAGTAACATATAACTAAATTCTAATATTAGCTGGAGGGATCTGCATTCTTTCTGTGGGCATTTGCAATAGACAAAAACAGATGACAGTCACCGAGCAGAATGTCTCAGTATGATGCCTCAAAAACATATCAGAAGTTGACAAGTGATTCTTTTAGAGTAAGAACCAATATAACAGCAAAAATGATACCTTTTCCTTTCCCCTTTCCTTCAATATAGTGTATTATTGGCTGCATTAAATATACAGTAATCTTCAATGTGCCTTTTTTGTCATGATCAACTTTCTATAGTCAAATTACATCTTGAATCTTTTTTTTTTTTTGATTAAATGTATTTCTACACAACTACAACCTGAATATGACTTATATTTTTACATGTTTGCAAGTTTGCCATTTCCTTATGTGTCAAGGAGTGGATTAATTTAAATCATTTTGATGTAAAGTGCTATTTTTAAACGGCAGCTTGAACCCTCAAAGCGAAGCATACTGTAATCCCTGCTGGTGAAGTTTGTCCTGACAACGACGTGATGCCAACATGATCTGTGTATACTGAAAATTTAAATTACGCTGGCTACTTTTTACTTTCTATTCCTGAAAGCACCATTCATAAATATTGTTTTTCTATCAAAGGGCTTATTATCCTAAATATATGGAGGAGGTTTCTGCATTAAAATCTGCAAAATACTGCGTTTAAATTAAATGTGACTCAGCTACATCACGAATTGGATGTTCTCATTTTTCCAGGTATACACTGACCTGGTTTCTGAATCAACAGAATGTAGGTAGGCTTACAAATGCCATAAGATCACTGCTGAAGCTGAAAAAGAGAAGGAATAGTGACTCAGCACCTATGTTCTGGTATTTATATCTCACTTCATGAGAAAAGGTGAGCAAGCACACAACTGACTAGCATCCTCTGCGTTTATGTTCATTTCCACAGTCACGAGTGTCCTTTTGTCAGGTGTTTCATGGCTTTGGAATTTCCTCTCAATCCAGACAATGGAGGCCCGGCTCTATCATTTAATATCCTTTTCCGACACTTAGACATTTTGATAGATGTCATCAGTTGAGCTGTTCACTTCAGGACTTGAAGCCTGCAACATACAGTACATACATGCTGTGACATAAGCTATGCAGAAGTTTCATGCTTACCCAATCTTTCTGTTGACTAAGGTTAACCATAACATGCTGCAACAAAATTTACCTCCACTTGAGAATGGTTTCTGACTGCAGTTTGTTTGTCTCTCTCCTGATTCCTTCTGTTGTTCATTTCTCGCAGCACATCTCGAAATTGTGTTTTTTTACTTCCGTGATTCTGAAAGTTCCAAAGAAATGTATTATAATACAAAGATATTTGGAGATTTGTCTTTCTGTATTTAATTTAAATGAAAATCAACAATTGAACTATTGCTCTGAAATTTTTGTTGCTGCAAGAGAGAGGCCTTAGTTCCTGTTCCTCTTTCTTGCTTCTGTGGGCTTTTCCCCGTTTAGTAAACAGTTAACAAGCCAAAAATCAAGCACTTACAATCTTGCCAGTTTTGCACATCCTTTTGCGGAAGCTCATATTGCAGCCATACTGCAAAGAGAGGAAGATGTTAATTTCATTAGTATATAGTACATTTTCAATTGTATGAATAGAGATAAATACATTGAAGTAATGTACCTTTAAAATGATAAGTGCCACTACTGCCATGCTGTAGATGACCAAGAGGACAAATGATAACAACAGAAGAATGTGCCTTGCCGTTGTTTTAATTTCTCCTGAAAACAAAAGAAAAGTTTTCTGTCTGCCTTAATTCATCTTAACCAAAGCATCTTGTGCTTAACCTTTTAAAATATTTTTTTCTCTCAAAAGACTCACCTTTCACTATAAGAGTTGTGCCCACCCCTACATGCTGTGTGCCGTTTGCTGGTTGTCCAGGCCATACTGCAGCACAGTGGTAGATCCCACTGTCATTAGCATTGAGTAACCTGATGTTTAAAAATGCTCCGTCCAGGGAATATTTGTCAGTATTCCGCAGGTTGAGATGAAGATGGGAGGTTTCTTTGAAAACGAACCACTCATAATGCAAGCCTGTGGCTGAGCAGTGTAAACTGACATTACAAGGCACACAAGCATCTTGTCCAGCTTTCTTCCACATCTCCTTCACTGGCTGTGTTAAGCAGCCTTCTGCTATTCCCATGCTCTCTGGAAATATCAAATTAATTATTGTCAAAATAACTATCTATTACTGTACAGGAGCTCTGATGCCTAATTCTCATTGCTCATGTGGAAGAATGAGAATTAGTAACCACTATTCCCTAAATAAATAATGCACGTAATGCTAGGACAGATGTAGGAAAGACATTTTACCTGTTACTAGCAGGTGGGTGAGCAGGAGAGAAAACCAAAACAACCAGTCCATGTCTGTAGCTTGACAGCTTGTGAATGATCTCATGATTCCTGGCATGATGGTATCGAAATGGCCGAAAATATGGGAAGTAGCTATACTGCTCTTCCCCATAACTTAGTTCCTCCTTCTTGTGCTGTGCAACTGAATGGTAACACAATATTTTTTTCCAAAACATTTCAGTTTATTTATGGTAACATGACACAGTGAATTATGTATTAGAACTGAAGGTAGACTGAGAATTTTCATTATTAACAGGAAACCACTGGCACCATCAGCATGTTATTACTTATGCATTTCTGAAAATGTAGGTATTCTGTACAATCATCTCTGTGTGTAGGCAGTGCAAAAACGAAGAAAATATTTAATGTGATGTTGGAAATACTCAGAAAGGAAAGGCAAATGTTGAAATGGTGAGACTTGAGTATTGAATGGAAAACATGCAATGGAATGAGAGTCAGAAAATAGTAAGTCTAGTTTCGGTTTGAAAGAATCATTGAAAACATTAATACAAATTGTTATTTTGACTGTTTGTCATGGCCATATCAACCTGCTATTAAATTAGCTCCTGGGCCCCTACCCAGCCCCTTTTCTGCACTATGTATTAGTATTTCTCTTTTGAAATATTACATAACACTTGGTTTGCTATGTTGCAATTTGATTAAAAAATGCTGAGTTCATGGTGCATGTAAGCACAGTATCAGCCAAAATCACAATGTGTAGATTTTGATATAGGGGCCCCCTTTTCCTATTCCCATACTACCAAACAACATTACAATTAAACACACACAATGAATCTGGTGCTTTTAGGGGCCCCTAAAAGTCTGTGGCAGGGACCTACTTTGCCCATTTGGTAACTGGCCTATATGAAACCAAAAAAAAGTAAAATAAATAATTCTCACAGAATTTTACTTAAGTAGGATTTTGATTTTGAATGCATGTATTACATGTATTAGAGTAGAGAAACAGTAATGTTGTAGTTCTATAACTTAAGTAAAGGATCTGACTACTTCCTGCACCGCTGGCACTGGCCGTGTTAAAATAAATAATAATGTTAATTACTGCTGAAGTACTGGTCTCACCCAGTCCCTCCTCATGCATGCAGGACCTACAGGGCTCAGGTTTTCAGTCCCTCTCGGCACAGCCTTGTAGGCGGATCATCTCGTGCTGTCAGTCAGATTTTTGTCCAATCCAAATCTCTCCGTGTGTTTTGTCACGCCCCCTTCCACGTCGACCTGCACTCTCGCCATATTTTCAATCCTGTTGAGACCCGCAGACCGGTTTGCCACCAAGTTGACCAAGAGACCCCCTCACACAAGCCAGCATAAAGTGTGAAAAGGATCAGCTTCTTAGCAAACAGGGACATCTACGTTAGCTTCCCAGCTTTGTCTTTCTCTTCATCCTGCAACCATGAACATCTTCAGACTGACAGGGGACCTCTCTCATCTGGCTGCTATCATCATCCTGCTGCTCAAAATATGGAAAACCAGGTCGTGTGCAGGTGAGCCCTAGCTACATTTTCAATGACATATGGTACAACATGGATTTCCTAATGTTTCTGATTAACTTTGCCTTTCTTTAATGGCTGAAATGGTCGTTTATTTTTACCTTGTCCCTTCTCGCCCACCAAGCTCCAAGGTAGCTAGCCTCATGATAACGTGTTCCACTCATTCATTTGATCCAGTGGCTAATAGCGTTAGCAGTGAATGGGCTAACTTCCATAACAAATAAAAACTGCAGTCTGCACTTCTATTGCAACATTTACTGTAAAGATATGATTAAACATTGAAGTTAGTGGCAACAATTTTCAAATGTAGCATAGCAATAGCTTAGTGTGAGTTAACCATGATAGCTAAGCTGCGGGACGAGAGTGCGTGTAGTCAGTTAGATGTCTGCAGTTTAACTGATGAATGAGGAAAAAATAATTAAAGGTTTTATTAGAAATGTTTTACTTGGTGCAGTGTTTCCGCACATCACCCATCCATTCGCTCCTGCTCTGCTAACTTGAGGTTTGGTGCTCGATTCTTTTGGTCTGGCTTCTGACGTGGCGTTCTAGAACGCGCTACGGAAGTAGCTCACCTCCAAAATAGTTTGTGTGTGTGTTTTTTTTAATCGTGCTTAATTTTTATTTATAGCTCTTATAAACATGTGTTGTGTGTTAATAGTAAGCTGCACCTGAGTATTACAGACAATGGTGATTCCTCTTGTACACTCTGGTCTCAGTGGTGGATCCTACTCGGGTTTATGATAAGTGCAGTGATTGGATACAAAGCTGTATGGTTTAGCTTCAGAGCTAAAAAGTTATGTTTGGAAACAGTTGACAGATAAGATGGCTCTGTTTATGTATAATTTAGGTTATCAGGGTTAGATATTATGTAGTGATTATTTTGTTATAGTGAAACCATATATACATCTTGCAAAATCACTAATTTGCCTCAACAAACTTTACAAACTATATACCATAGACCCTCAATTAGGGAAGAGGGAACCCGCACTCCCATCCCACCCCAAAAACAAAACAGGGAGACAACAGTGAGGACATCAAGTAACTTCAAAATCCTGCCAAACACTGGTAGGACTTTGACCCCTAAACCCTCCTCTCAACCATGACAACCTGGACTATACATACTGTAAAACTGCTTATACCATTCACACAGAGGTATACTGACAAAAGAGATGCTTAGAGAGGATGAAGCAGGCAACTGCAGACCACACATGATGTGAATGCAGGGGTGAGCACAGATTGAGGAAACACTGGGGTCTCATGCAGGATGAGGACCTGCTTATTCTTTGCAGGGGAATGGTGTGAAGGGCTGCAGCCTCTTCCACCATGCGTTAGGCTAGATCCAAGGTGAATCTTGGACAGGTCGGCAGGCTATCACAGGCTAGCTCACACATACAGACAGATAACCATCTATACTCGCATTCACACCTACGGCCAGTTTCAGGTTCACCTTCATATTTTTGAGGCTTTGTGTGAGGAAACCAGAGCACCTGCAGGAAACCGACAACCATTCTTGCAGTGATGCAACACTGCTGATCACTGCACCATCTTGCTGCCCGGTGTGGATCACAGATAATGTTAAGCTCATTTATAAGGTTAAAAGTTGTTATGTTCAGGTGTGGTCATGGTCAGGGGAAGGAAAATTCTGGCAGGGATGCCTGCACCTAAAATAATGTAAGAGACACCATTTTGTGTATGATGAGGTTAGAAATGCAAACGGACTCAGAGCCAACCTGGACATACATGTGTCTTGTGTATTGTCTTCTCCTGATGCCCTGTGGTGACGCAGTGTGTAACTCAAGGGTAGTAATCCACACACCTGAAATGCCTATGTGTCTGCCATCTCCTCTCTCAATGTCATCCTGTCAGTTTTTATATTTTTGTTTCTGAGAAGTTAAGCCTGTATTTAGAAGCCACCTATTTGGACATTTTTGTACCTACAATAATTTTAGAAAGTAAAATTGGTTGTAATTTGGGCATACTTCCATGTAATTCGATATATTATCCTTGCAAAAATAGGTCCAAAAGGAAGAAACATGTTGTTATTGTTGTCTGAGGTTGCAGATAAATATTCACCATTTTTCCAGAAGATGTCACTGTTGAATAAGGAAAAGCATTAAGATAGTGAAGCCATTTGGAAGTTGCTTGTGGCTTTGGTATACTTTCAATGTAAATGCTAAATGTGCTTGATATCTTCGTTAAAGGTATCTCTGGAAAGAGCCAAATCCTGTTTGCAATTGTGTTCACCACGCGCTACTTGGATCTGCTCACCTCCTTCATCTCCCTCTATAACACATGCATGAAGGTAAGACACCAGTCACATCTCAGGCCTGACCAGTACCCTTTCAAACAGGTCTCCTATTTCTCCCAGTACCCTGAATGATGTGCGGTTTTGTGTTGTTTACCAGGTGATATACATCGGTTGTGCGTATGCCACAGTCTACCTGATCTACTTGAAATTCAGGGCCACCTATGACGGCAACCATGACAGTTTCAGAGTGGAATTCCTGGTGGTTCCTGTTGGAGGTCTCTCTGTTCTCATCAACCACGACTTCTCTTTCCTAGAGGTGGGTTCATTCTCTTGTATTGCCATCAAACTGAATTCATCGATTAGGAGCTAACCACTGTGGGAATACATAGTCCCTTTGTAAACATGAAATTTACTGTATTCCTGCACATTTGAATTAAACGTCTGTCATCAGATCCTTTGGACGTTCTCCATCTACTTGGAGTCGGTGGCAATCCTGCCTCAGCTCTTCATGATCAGCAAGACCGGCGAGGCGGAGACGATCACCACCCACTACCTGTTCTGCCTGGGGATGTATCGAGCCCTCTATCTCTTCAACTGGATCTGGCGTTTCTACTTTGAGGGCTTCTTTGACATGATCGCTATTGTGGCCGGCGTGGTCCAGACTGTCCTCTACTGTGACTTTTTCTACCTTTATGTCACCAAAGGTGGGTTATACAATACTCACATGCCCATATATATCTTTTTAAAGGCATTATTTGTTGATGTTATCATTCTTCCCTGCCCGGCAGGCCCTGAAGAGTAACTTCAATGTAAGAGATAAGGGACAAAATCCACACAGTCCTTGTTCCCAGAAAAACCTCAAGAAGTTTAGCCGAAGTTAATATGAGAAATTTCCTGAATGAAGTGGGTATTTTCCAAAGTTATGGTCTTTCTAGTACAAAATTCCCTCTTTGTGTTACTGTCCCTTCACAGTAGTTAAGCAAGGAAACACAGTCCCAGGAAACACATAAAGGGAATTTTGTGCGAATAAGGAAATACGCACTTGGTTTGGCGAACACAGACTGCTGAAGCATCACATTAGCTTTCACTGAGCTTAAGAATCCCTTTTTTCTCACGAAACCAAGGCTGTGGATTTTGTCCCTGATTGCTTACAGTCGCATTAGAAAAAAAAAAGTCTGTTGTGAGTAAAGTCAATACAGTTCAAGACCTTTCCTCACTAATAGTACCCTCCTCAATCACACCAAAGTTGCAGCCCAAATCTGTAACTATTCACACTAGTGCAGTTAAAAAAAAAAACACAAGTGTGTATGGAAAATGACCCATACTGCAGGGTTCTGAAGAGATGTTTTCAAACTTGAATTTGGTTTGACCAGATTTAACCATGTTTGTCAGATACCAGAGCCAGTTATTTCAATACGGTAATTTTCTTGGAGCCAGCATCTAGTTGCCATTGTAGTTGCTTGTAGCCTGTTCCTTAAAACAGAGGCACGTTTTTAGGAATGCAGGAACCTTACATACATTTCCACCAGAATAAACAGTTTAAATTTTGTACCTCATTGCAGCCAAAACGTCCATTGGTTGAGTAGCACTTTGTTATTGACCAGGAACCGTTCTTGTGTTCAGCCTCATTTATATTAGTGTTGCCACTCGTATCAGGATTAGGAGGAGAAAAGGACATTTGTTATTAGGGATGTCCCGATCAAGTTTTTCTTTTGGCCCTGATCCCGATGTGAATCTTTAATCTGCCAGCAGTCTGATCTGATACTTATATTTAAATGTTGATTAACTGTGTACGACACATTGAAACAACAGCTGACACGTATTATTTTATGTGAGCACATTCATCCAAACACTGAAGGTCCTGATTCAAAATGATTAAGTTTAAAAGCCTGAATGTTTGATATAGTACAGCTAAAAGTTAACAAGGAGAAAACAACTCTGGAAACTGACATGATGTGATTAACTAGAGAGAAGATGTATCACTCTCTTGTCTTCCCTCACAAACAATCTTTGGCAGACTACAAACACCGGCTGCAGAGAGGACTATAACCTTACAACAGCCAAGTTTTATTTTTGGCCGTCATGAAGTTGTCACCTGATTTGACCTGCTGCCGGTGACGGTTAGAGCCAGCTAAATATGACAAGCTACTAATGTTTTGTACGCTGCTCTTGTCTAATAAGTAGAACAGAGGGGAGATAACAGATTTGTAGGCACCTGAGCTTTGGGAGTCTGTGTA
>NW_019525243.1:630484-632219 GCF_002814215.2 Seriola lalandi dorsalis | reverse complement strand
AAACACAAGTGTGTATGGAAAATGACCCATACTGCAGGGTTCTGAAGAGATGTTTTCAAACTTGAATTTGGTTTGACCAGATTTAACCATGTTTGTCAGATACCAGAGCCAGTTATTTCAATACGGTAATTTTCTTGGAGCCAGCATCTAGTTGCCATTGTAGTTGCTTGTAGCCTGTTCCTTAAAACAGAGGCACGTTTTTAGGAATGCAGGAACCTTACATACATTTCCACCAGAATAAACAGTTTAAATTTTGTACCTCATTGCAGCCAAAACGTCCATTGGTTGAGTAGCACTTTGTTATTGACCAGGAACCGTTCTTGTGTTCAGCCTCATTTATATTAGTGTTGCCACTCGTATCAGGATTAGGAGGAGAAAAGGACATTTGTTATTAGGGATGTCCCGATCAAGTTTTTCTTTTGGCCCTGATCCCGATGTGAATCTTTAATCTGCCAGCAGTCTGATCTGATACTTATATTTAAATGTTGATTAACTGTGTACGACACATTGAAACAACAGCTGACACGTATTATTTTATGTGAGCACATTCATCCAAACACTGAAGGTCCTGATTCAAAATGATTAAGTTTAAAAGCCTGAATGTTTGATATAGTACAGCTAAAAGTTAACAAGGAGAAAACAACTCTGGAAACTGACATGATGTGATTAACTAGAGAGAAGATGTATCACTCTCTTGTCTTCCCTCACAAACAATCTTTGGCAGACTACAAACACCGGCTGCAGAGAGGACTATAACCTTACAACAGCCAAGTTTTATTTTTGGCCGTCATGAAGTTGTCACCTGATTTGACCTGCTGCCGGTGACGGTTAGAGCCAGCTAAATATGACAAGCTACTAATGTTTTGTACGCTGCTCTTGTCTAATAAGTAGAACAGAGGGGAGATAACAGATTTGTAGGCACCTGAGCTTTGGGAGTCTGTGTACTTTGCCAACGTCAGCGTCTGAACTCAGAAAATAATTTTACGCTTTAACACATATTAATCTTGACTTGGATGTACTGCAAAATGCTCGCTCTATAGGCTGTCATATAAGATAGTAGTGCTGCACATCAGTCTCCAAAGTCAATGACCTCCTTCTTCACCTCTGTGTGTCTCCATTGCATCCAGTGAAACATGACAGCAAATTACGAAGAACAACACCACTCTGTGTTATTTGCTCTGTGTGAAAATGCTGTCGTCATTGGTCTAATTCGCTAAATCTTCACGGTTCCTCAGATGGGGTGGACACACTAATAGGAATGTGTACAAGGGCCTTTTAGTCTCTAGTTTAGTTCCTGGGGCTCTGTGGTTCCTAGGAGTATTTAGTTGAAAATGGCTCTGGTTCTTTGCTTCCTGCTTCATGACTGTCTAACTTTTTCTCATTCCTCAGTGTTGAAAGGCAAGAAGCTGAGTCTGCCAGCGTAAAACATACAGGAGGAGATGGCGACTCCCAGCAGACTCAGGGGGTGTGGAGATGACATCATGAAATCTCGTGACCTATAGCAAAGGATGCCTGAGGCAGAGAGCCAACTAATGGGGAAAAACACTAGTCTTCTTGATGATTGCTGATGGAACTGGTAAATGCCAACAAACACCAGAGCTGAACAAAGATCATCCCAGATCAACCTTTGGATTTCTGTGTTCAGCATCTTGCCTTAAACTTCTTTTCATTGCTGTTCAATTAGGAGAAAAGGCTCTTTTTTTTTTCTTTTTTTGTTTTTTTTTTTTTTTAAATG
>NW_019525243.1:618339-630434 GCF_002814215.2 Seriola lalandi dorsalis | reverse complement strand
TTTTTTTTTTTTTTTTTTTTTTTTTTTTTTTTTTTACATGTGAGGTGTATACGCTTATTTTTTTTATTTCTTATTTTTATAATGTCACAAATAGGGTCGACTCTGAGAAGTACCTTGTTTGACTAGGTAATGAAATGCACAAATGTACAGTCTTATTAAAGAGTGAGATAAAGAGTAATGTTTCTGAGTGCCTCATGAGGATTATGTCCATTTTCTCACAGTATTTTTTTGGTTTAATGATTTTTTTTTTTTTAAATCTTAATCATTGTTTGCATATGCTGTAACACATGTAGCCTCTCATGAAAACATTTTAAAGAGGACACACATCATTTTTGTAAAAACATGCTTTCTGAAATCACTCTAGACAACATTTAAAAAAGATTTTCTCTCTTCTAAAAATCAAAACTTTTTTGTATGTACAACTCATTCAGTTTAAGATATAAACCATAAAATACCTAACTTTAACGCCAGCAGTCTTTTTGTCATAGGTGTCGGTATCTTCAAATGTGGGTATCTCATTTGGAATTCAATTTTCCATGTGCTTTTTTTTTTTCTTTTTTCAGCTTAGTGTATCGAAGAAGCTAAAATGCATCAATTGTCCTTCAGCTTTAATATAGATTTCATACAATCTTAAAACAATGCTACATCACATTTTGGATGTAGATACAGCACAGACTTTGTTTCTGTCATTACTGTACCCCAGTAACAAAGGCATGAACACGTTCCGACAGTGGCTTGTCAAGGCTGAAATCACTGACACAAAGCAATAATGAATGACTGAACGACGATTACACTTATCGTACCAGGATGAGAAGTGTGCAGATATTTGACATGAGAATCCTCCAGCACTTTGACTGGTTGTGACATCTTGGTCGTTTAACTGTCTGGAGTGTGAACATTATGCTGCTCAGTAAGTGAGTAGAGATTGTCATGGTGTTCAATGGGTAGATTTCTATTAAAGGCCTCATGTTAACTTCAACCTTTTCAAATTTGCCATTCCTAAAGGATTATTTCAACTTTTTATGTGATTTTTTTTTTTTTCTTTGTGCATGATATCACCTCCATTAAAGATTTTATGAAAATCACCCTCCAGTGTTGCTGTGTGATTATTGATATAATGTAAGCACTGATGAGTACAAGTGCAGCTTTATTTAAGGCCACCTTCACTCAAAAATGTATTTTACTTGGATGTTTGATCTTCACTGTGCAGAACGATGTATGTGCAGTTTGACACGAGGAAGTTGTTTTCACATTCATCTGCTGGAGGAAAGTTGCTCTGTGCTCATCTTAAATCTTGACTCTTACGAAAATGCATTTTCATAGATTCTGGATTTTTACTGGAGTACACGTTTTAATAATTTGTGATCAGTGTAAACTTTTTTTGTGGAAAAAACTTGAAATTTTTATTATGGGCATATTATTTTATGTATTAAATACATTTTAAAGGGAAGCAACATGCACATTCAATCAAATTAAGCAGACAAACTCCTTTCCATATAGCTCTACAAGAAGGCCCACAGGAATATGTTTCAGTTGTGAGGGAGTCTCCTCTAAAGTTCTTTGTAATACATGGGAGATTCTTTTGTATGGAAACATTTGTAGTTAATCATACCACACTGATAGAGTAGGGAGATATAAATAGAGTCAGACATGCAGGATCTCTTGTTTGGACAGAAGACCAGAGCAAACTTTCATTCTAATGAGCTTTTATTCATACTGTTTTACAAATGCAGGTTGTTCTTTTCCAGGTAACAGCAAACAAAGACATGTAACAGTATAGTGTAGTGCATCTTCACTGCCTAAGAGGCACAAACATTAAATATCAAAATGCAAATGCAAACATTCATAAATATAAAGGCATTTTCAGACTGAAAACCATATTCAACAACAGAGTTTTTCCTTTAGTGATAGAAAAGAGCTGCCATTCCAAGATCTGTGCATTTAGAATATACACAGATCAGACATATATCAAGGCGTCTGTATTTGGATAATTAGGCAGTTCAAAAATTAGATTACAGGCCATTGGCTGTTGTAGACATTATATAACTATTGCACTATATATGAAGATAATAACACTTTTCATTTCAATATTTAGGTTTTACGCATACAGTAACCACCAGTCTTTGTGCTTAGAAAATCTGTTACAACAGAAGATCCTAGACTCAAGCCACCATATATTCAAGCATCTGTGTTCTCTGAATCCCAACCATCAAGCTTCAGCAGCGCTGATTTAAGCTTTCTGTAAACTATAGATGAAAGTTGAGAGAAGACGAAGAGAGCTACTGCATTTCCTTCAGTTTTGAGGATTCACAATTATTCTCCTTCCCCTGGACTTTATGTTGCTGATGGGAATAAAGGAGAAGAGAATGACATAAATAATAGTGTCTAAACATTTAATAGTTCCTTGTGATACAGTGTCAGTGTAAGTAATATGAACGTGTGTATATATACTACTACTGTGGAAGAGATTATGTTCGGGCATTACATACTGTATATAATAAAATAACTAGAGCTGAGTCTGCAGTACATTACCTTTGTCAGTCGTGGGTCATAGTAGTTGAGGATGTTGAAGATGGTGATATAAAAAACATTAAAGATGACTGAAACCATAACAGCGAAGAAGGCGAGGCCAGAGAGCACACACAGCAGAGTCAACCCTCCCACAAACAACAGGAACACTGGAGGAGACAGTGAAAAAGATTTCAGGTGTGTGGCTGTGAGGTGCAGTGTCACAAAACATTACAATGCAAAGGCTGAATTTGACATGAGTACACCTACCCTCAAAGAAAATAAAACCTAATGCTGACATAATAATGGTCACAAGAGCAAAAACGAGGAAAAGTCCAACAGGCAGTGCAGCCATAACACCGAACACCATCACTGTGAGAGCTAAGACAGGATGGCTGCTGAGGTACTGCCCGAGCCTCGTCTCCATTACCTGTGTTACCTGGAAAAGACACTTGTCATTCAGCTGTGAGGAAATTGAGAAAATAAAAGAAAAAAAACACTAAGATTTATGGTAACAGATGCAGGGGATTACATTTTGGGTTACCTTTGGGTCATCATGAAGGCGGTTCAGCAGGGTGGTCCATCTTTCCTGCAGCTGCTGAAAGTTAGTCACACTGCTGTTGTTCTGCATCTCCACACCGTACCCAACTGTAAATAAAACTTGGTCATTCTGACTGGTAAAATCCCACCACTGATGTACTGGTTAAAACTAAATCCAGCAACACTAATTTACAGCTTGTTGGAGCAGATTTTCATTTACATTTTAATAAAAAAGTTGGCACACAGAATAGATTCACTGTAACCTCAATGACTGTAACAGAAGACTTAGCTCTTAGTTCACTAGCCAGCAGCGGTCCTTGAGCTCAGCTGCCAAAACTTACCAGATAATACTTAGTTGTACTTTTTAAAAAAAAGTTTAGTTGAACAGTACAAACCTGACCAATGTCGTAAACCTGGAGTGATTCTCAGCAAAGGTCTGCTCACAACTTCTGAAACTGTGTCCTGTAGGTTGCCTCAAATACTCTAACAGCAGCTGCAACACACCCTTTTTAAACACACACCTTCTTCCTCCTTTTCTTCCTCCCCCTTCTTCTTCTTCTGGATTCCTAGAAGAGAGACTCTAAATCACTTGTAGATATTATTGCTGCCATCTGCTGTTTGCCAATTATGTTGCAGAACACCACTGCATATGACACTGTGAGACCAAATTATATTCATTTGAAATGTCCTCTTATTTACTGGAAAACTGAATCTACATTTCAGAAAATGTCTGATTTCACTCTACAAGACATAGAAGGAGGGCTTTAGAGAACAGAATAAATAAATAAATAAATAAATAAATAAATAAGTAATGTGCACAGTTAATCAGAAGTATGTAAATATTGAATATATATTGTGTTCAACTATTGATTTATTTATCTATTTATCATTTCATTCATTTTTGTACTTATGGAAATAATATAGTTATTCATTGGAGTTTTTTTGATGTTTTATGCCACATTATACTATGACATTTTTGAAATTTTTAGGCCATACTATACTATGATGTTTTTTGGCATATTTATGCCCAACTAGACTATGACATTGTATTCATTGCCATAATATGAGGTTTTTGCCATTTTTTTGCCATACTATACTATGACATTTTTTGACATTTTTTTGCCTTAATATACTATGTCATTGTATTCATTGCCATACTATGAGCTTTTTAAGAACTTTTATGCCTTAATATACTATGATATTTTTTTGACGTTTTATGCCATACTATACTATGGCGTTTTTTGGTATTTTTATGCCTAACGATACTATGTCGTTGTATTCCTTACCATACAATGATGTTTTTATTACCTTTTATGTCTTAATATACTATGATTTTTTTTTACATTTTATGCCATACTATACCATGACAATTTTATGCCTTACTGTACTATGATGATTTAATGATGTTTTATGCCATACTTTACTATTACATTTTTAGACATGTTTATGCCTGAATATACTATGATGTTTTTTTACATTTATATGCCTTACTTTACTATGTTGTTTTATGCCTTTCTATACTATGATGATTTAATGATGTTTTATGTCTTACTATTGTGATGGAAATATGAAATTAAGTTATCTCTGTGTCTTTCAATACCATCTTTGCAAAAGATCAGGCTACAGTCCCAACAGAGTCTAACTGCAGACTGAGGTCAAATAAAGAGTGTCCATGCACTTTATAGAGAAAGGAATAAAGGAGGCATTCTTATGCTATACTATGAGGTTTTTTGGCATTTCTATACCTTAGTATACTATGTTGTTTTATTCCTTACCATACTATGACGTTTTTATGATCTTTTATGCCTTACAATACAATTACCTTTTTTGACATTTTATGCCTTATTATACTATGACATTTTTTGAGATTTTTATGCCTTAATATTTTATGTCGTTGTATTCATTGCCATACTATGACGTTTTTAAGACCCTTTATGCCTTAATATACTATGAGGTTTTTTTGACGTTTTATGCCATACTATACTATGAGATTTTTGACATTTTTATGCCATACTATACTATGAGGTTTTTTGACATTTTTATGCCTTAATATACTATTTCGTTGTATTCATTGACATACTATGAGGTTTTGAAGACCTTTTATTCCTTAATATACTATGATGTTTTTTTGAAACTTTATGCCATACTATACTATGACGTTTTTGATATGTTTATGCCATACTATACTATGACGTTTTTTAGCATTTTTATGCCTTACTATACAATGTCGTTGGATTCCATACTATACTATGATGTTTTTATGACCTTTTACGCCTTAATATACTTTGATGTTTTTTGGCGTTTTATGCCTTGCTATACTATGTTGTTGGATTCCATACTATACTATGATGTTTTTCACATTTTTATGCGACACTATACAATGTTGTTGTATTCCGTACTATACTATGATGTTTTTATGACCTTTTACGCCTTAATATACTATGATGTTTTTTTGACGTTTTATGCCATACTATACTATGTTGTTTTATGCCTTACTGTACTATGTTTTTTGTCATTTTTTTGCTATACTATATTATGACATTTTTTGACATTTTTATGACTTAATATACTATGTTGTTGTATTCATTGCCATACCATGAGGTTTTTAAGACCTTTTATGCCTTAATATAGTATGATGTTTTCTTGACATTTTATGCCATACTATACTATGACATTTTTCACATTTTTTTGCTATACTATACTATGACATTTTTCGGCATTTTTATCCCTAACTATACTATGTTGTTGTATTCCTTACCATACTATGAAGTTTTTAAGACCTTTTATGCCTTAATAGTCTATGATATTTTTTTGACATTTTATGCCATACTATACTATGACATTTTTCACACTTTTATGCCATACTATAATATGATATTTTTATGACTTAATATACTATGTCGTTGTATTCATTGCCATACTATGAGGTTTTTAAGACCTTTTATGCCTTAATATACTATGATGTTTTTTTTTACATTTTATGCCATACTATACTATGTCGTTTTTTGGCTTTTTTTTTTGCCTTAATATACAATGTCGTTGTATTCATTGCCATACTATGACGTTTTTATGACCTTTTATGCCTTAATATAGTATGGTGTTTTTTTGACGTTTTATGCCATTTTTGCCATACTATACTATGACATTTTTGACATTTTATGCCATACTATACTATGACATTTTTCAAATTTTTATGCTATACTATACTATGACGTTGTATTCCTTACCATACTATGACGTTTTTATGATCTTTTATGCCTTAATGTACTATGATTTTTTTTTTACATTTTATGCCATACTATACTATGACGTTTTTTGGCTTTTTTTTTTTTTTGCCATACTATACTATGTTGTTGTATTCATTGCAATACTACGATGTTTTTATGACCTTTTATGTCTTAGTATAGTATGATGTTTTTTTGACGTTTTATGCCATACTATACTATGACGTTTTTTGCCATACTATCCTATGACATTTTTGACATTTTATGCCATACTATACTATGACATTTTTCACATTTTTATGCCATAATATACTATGTAGTTTTTTGGCATTTTTTTTGCCTAACTATACTATGTTGTTGTATTCCTTACTGTACTATGACATTTTTATGACCTTTTATGCCTTAATATAGTATGATGTTTTTTTGACATTTTGTGCCATACAATACTATTTCATTTTTTGCAATGCTATACCATGACATTTTTCAAATTTTTATGCCATACTATACTATGTTGTTGTATTCCTTAACGTACTATGAGGTTTTTAAGACCTTTTATGCCTTAATAGTCTATGATGTTTTTTTGACATTTTATGCCATACTATACTATGACATTTTTCAAATTTTTATGCCATACTATACTATGACGTTTTTCGGCATTTTTATCCCTAACTATACTATGTTGTTGTATTCCTTACCATACTATGAGGTTTTTAAGACCTTTTATGCCTTAATAGTCTATGATATTTTTTTGACGTTTTATGCCATACTATACTACGACATTTTTTGACATTTTTATGCCTTAATATTTTATGTCGTTGTATTCATTGCCATACTATGACGTTTTTATGACCTTTTATGCCTTAATATAGTATGATGTTTTTTTGACGTTTTATGCCATTTTTGCCATACTATACTATGACATTTTTGACATTTTTATGCCATACTATACTATGACATTTTTCGGCATTTTTATCCCTAACTATACTATGTTGTTGTATTCCTTACCATACTATGACGTTTTTATGACCTTTTATGCCTTAATATAGTATGATGTTTTTTTGACATTTTATGCTATACTATACTATGACATTTTTCAAATTTTTATGCCATACTATACTATGACGTTTTTCGGCATTTTTATCCCTAACTATACTATGTTGTTGTATTCCTTACCATACTATGAGGTTTTTAAGACGTTTTATGCCTTAATAGTCTATGATATTTTTTTGACGTTTTATGCCATACTATACTATGACATTTTTATGCCATACTATACTATGACGTTTTTTGACATTTTTATGCCTTAATATACTATGTCATTGTATTCATTGACATACTATGAGGTTTTGAAGACCTTTCATTCCTTAATATACTATGATGTTTTTTTGACGCTTTATGCCATACTATGTTATTGTATTCCTTATCATACTACGACATTTTTATAACCTTTTATGCCTTAATATTCTTTGACTTTTTTGACATTTATATGCCTTACTTTACTATGTCGTTTTAGCCTTACTGTACTATGATGATTTAATGATGTTTTATGCCTTACTATACTATGACATTTTTCTACATGTTTATGCCCTACTATACTATGTCGTTTTAGCCTTACTATACTATGATGATTTAATGATGTTTTATGACTTACTATTGTGATGGAAATCTGAAAATAAAAAGTTGACAAAATCATCAAGTTGTCTTTTTGTCTTTTAATACCATCTTTGCAAAAGATCAGGCTACAGACCCAGCAGAGTGTAATTGCAGACTGAGGTCAAATAAAGAGTGTCCATGCACTTTATAGAGGAAGGAATAAAGGAGGCATTTTTATGCCATACTATACTATAAGGTTTTTTGGCATTTTTATGCCTTACTATACTATAGTGTTTTATTCCTTACCATACTATGACCTTTTTATGACCTTTTATGCCTTAATATACTATGATGTTTTTAAGACGTTTTATGCCATACTATACTATGTTTTTTTATGCTTTACTGTACTATGATGTTTTTTGCCATTTTTTTTGCCATACTGTACTATGATGTTTTTTGAGATTTTTATGCCTTAATATACTATGTTGTTATATTCATTGCCATACTATGAGGGTTTTAAGACCTTTTATGCCTTAATATACTATGATGATCTTTCGATATTTTATGCAATACTATACCATGACAATTTTATGCCTTACTGTGCTAGGTTTTTAAGACCTTTTATGCCTAATATATTATGATGTTTTTTTGACAATTTATGCCATACTATACTATGACATTTTTCAAATTTTTATGCCATACTATACTATGACATTTTTATGACTTAATATACTATGTCGTTGTATTCATTGCCATACTATGAGGTTTTTAAGACATTTTATGCTTTAATATACTATGATGTTTTTTTGACATTTTATGCCATACTATACTATGACATTTTTGACATTTTTATGCCATACTATACTATGACGTTTTTTGGTATTTTTTTGCCTAACTATACCATATTGTTGTATTCCTTAGTGTACTATGACATTTTTTGACATTTCTTTGCCTTAATATACTATGTCGTTGTATTCATTGCCATACTATGACGTTTTTATGACCTTTTATGCCTTAATATAGTATTATTTTTTTTTATGTTTTATGCCATTTTTGCCATTCTATACTATGATATTTTTGACATTTTATGCCATACTATAATATGACGTTTTTTGACATTTTTTTGCCTTAATATGCTATGTCGTTGTATTCATTGTCATTCTATGAGGTTTTTAAGACCTTTTATGCCTTAATATACTATGATGTTTTTTTGACGTTTTATGCCATTTTTGCCATACTATACTATGACATTTTTGACATTTTTATGCCATACTATACTGTGACGTTTTTTTGGCATTTTTTTGCCTAACTATACTATGTTGATGTAAACCTTACCATACTATGACATGTATATGACCTTTTATGCCTTAATATACTATGATGATCTTTTGATATTTTATGCAATACTATACCATGACAATTTTATGCCTTACTGTGCTAGGTTTTTAAGACCTTTTATGCCTTAATATATTATGATGTTTTTTTGACCTATGATTTTATGCCATACTTTACTATGACATTTTTCAAATTTTTATGCCATACTATACTATGACATTTTTTGACATTTTTTTAGCCTTAATATACTATTTCGTTGTATTCCTTACCATACTATGATGTTTTTATGACCTTTTATGCCTTAATATACTATGATGTTTTTTGACATTTTATGCCATACTATACTATGACATTTTTCACTTTTTATGCCATACTATACTATGACGTTTTTTGGCATTTTTTTTCCTAACTATACTATGTTGTTGTATTCCTTACCATACTATGACGTTTTTATGACCTTTTATGCCTTAATATAGTATGATGTTTTTTTGACATTTTATGCCATACTATACTATGACATTTTTTGACATTTTCTTGCCTTAATATACTATTTCGTTGTATTCATTGCCATACTATGAGGTTTTTAAGACCTTTTATGCCTTAATATACTATGATGTTTTTTTGACATTTTTATGCCATACTATAATATGACATTTTTCACATTTTTATGCCATACTATACTATGACGTATTCCTTACCATACTAGGATGTTTTTATTGCCTTAATATACTATGTTGTTTTTTTGACATTTTATGCCATACTGTAATATGACGTTTTTTGACATTTTTTTGCCTTAATATACTATGTCGTTGTATTCATTGCCATACTATGACGTTTTTATGACCTTTTATGCCTTAATATAATATTATTTTTTTTATGTTTTATGCCATTTTTGCCATTCTATACTATGATATTTTTGACATTTTATGCCATACTATAATATGACGTTTTTTTGGCATTTTTTTGCCTAACTATACTATGTTGATGTAAACCTTACCATACTATGACATGTATATGACCTTTTATGCCTTAATATACTATGATGTTTTTTTGATATTTTATGCCATACTATACTATGACACTTTTATTTTTATGCCATACTATACTATGACGTTGTTTGACATTTTTTTTGCTTGACTATACTATGTTGTTGTATTCATTGCCATACTATGACGTTTTTATGACCTTTTATGTCTTAATATAGTATGATGTTTTTTTGACGTTTTATGCCATACTATACTAATTAATTTTTTGCCATACTATACTATGACGTTTTTTGGTATTTTTTTGCCTAACTATACTATATTGTTGTATTCCTTAGTGTACTATGACATTTTTTGACATTTCTTTGCCTTAATATACTATGTTGTTGTATTCATTGCCATAATATGACGTTTTTATGACCTTTTATGCCTTAATATAGTATGATTTTTTTTTTTACTTTTTATGGCATTTTTGCCATACTATACTATGTTGTTTTATGCCTTACTGTACTATGATGTTTTTTGCCATTTTTTTTGCCATACTATACTATGACATTTTTTGACATTTTTATGCCTAACTATACTATGTTGTTGTATTCCTTACTGTACTATGACATTTTTTGACTTTTTTTTGCCTTAATATACTATGTCGTTGTATTCATTGCCATACTATGACGTTTTTATGACCTTTTATGTCTTAATATAGTATGATGTTTTTTTGACGTTTTATGCCATACTATACTAATTAATTTTTTGCCATACTATACTATGACGTTTTTTGGTATTTTTTTGCCTACCTATACTATATTGTTGTATTCCTTAGTGTACTATGACATTTTTTGACATTTCTTTGCCTTAATATACTATGTTGTTGTATTCATTGCCATAATATGACGTTTTTATGACCTTTTATGCCTTAATATAGTATGATTTTTTTTTTTACTTTTTATGGCATTTTTGCCATACTATACTATGTTGTTTTATGCCTTACTGTACTATGATGTTTTTTGACATTTTTTTGCCATACTATACTATGACATTTTTTGACATTTTTTTGCCTTAATATACTATGTCGTTGTATTCATTGCCATACTATGACGTTTTTATGACCTTTTATGCCTTAATATAGTATGAGGTTTTTTGACATTTTATGCCATACTATACTATGACATTTTTCACAATTTTATGCCATACTATACCATGACATTTTTTGACATTCTTATGCCTAACTATACTATGCCGTTGTATTCCTTACCATACTATGACGTTTTTATGACCTTTTATGCCTTAATATAGTATGATGTTTTTTTGACATTTTATGCCATACTATACTATGACATTTTTCACAATTCTATGCCTTAATATAGTATGATGTTTTTTTGACATTTTATGCCATACTATACTATGACATTTTTCACAATTTTATGCCATACTATACTATGACGTTTTTCGGCATTTTTATCCCTAACTATACTATGTTGTTGTATTCCTTACCATACTATGAGGTTTTTAAGACCTTTTATGCCTTAATAGTCTATGATATTTTTTTGACGTTTTATGCCATAATATACTATGACATTTTTTGACATTTTTTTAGCCTTAATATACTATTTCGTTGTATTCATTGCCATACTATGAGGTTTTTAAGACCTTTTATGCCTTAATATACTATGTTGTTTTTTTGACATTTTTATGCCATACTATAATATGACATTTTTCACATTTTTATGCCATACTATACTATGACGTTGTATTCCTTACCATACTATGACGTTTTTATGACCTTTTATGCCTTAATATACTATGATGTTTTTTGACATTTTTTTGCCTTAATATACTATGTCGTTGTATTCATTGCCATACTATGACATTTTTATGACGTTTTATGCCTTAATATAGTATGATTTTTTTT
>NW_019525243.1:616428-616915 GCF_002814215.2 Seriola lalandi dorsalis | reverse complement strand
TTTTATGCCATACTATAATATGACATTTTTCACATTTTTATGCCATACTATACTATGACGTTGTATTCCTTACCATACTATGACGTTTTTATGACCTTTTATGCCTTAATATACTATGATGTTTTTTGACATTTTTTTGCCTTAATATACTATGTCGTTGTATTCATTGCCATACTATGACATTTTTATGACGTTTTATGCCTTAATATAGTATGATTTTTTTTTATGTTTTATGCCATTTTTGCCATACTATACTATGACATTTTTCACATTTTTATGCTATACTATACTATGACGTTTTATTCCTTACCATACTATGACGTTTTTATGACCTTTTATGCCTTAATATACTATGATGTTTTTTTGACATTTTATACCAGACTATACTATGACACTTTTCACATTTTTATGCCATACTATACTATGACGTTGTTTGATATTTTTTTTGCTTGACTATACTATGTTGTTGTATTCATTGCCATACTAT
>NW_019525243.1:565950-616378 GCF_002814215.2 Seriola lalandi dorsalis | reverse complement strand
TCCCTAACTATACTATGTTGTTGTATTCCTTACCATACTATGACGTTTTTATGACCTTTTATGCCTTAATATACTATGATGTTTTTTTGACATTTTATGCCATACTATACTATGATGTTTTTTGACATTTTTTTGCCTTAATATACTATGTCGTTGTATTCATTGCCATACTATGACATTTTTATGACCTTTTATGCCTTAATATAGTATGATTTTTTTTTTTATGTTTTATGCCATTTTTGCCATACTATACTATGACATTTTTTACATTTTATGCCATACTATACTATGACATTTTTCAAATTTTTTTGCTATACTATACTATGACGTTTTATTCCTTACCATACTATGACGTTTTTATGACCTTTTATGCCTTAATATACTATGATGTTTTTTTGACATTTTATACCAGACTATACTATGACACTTTTCACATTTTTATGCCATACTATACTATGACGTTGTTTGACATTTTTTTTGCTTGACTATACTATGTTGTTGTATTCATTGCCATACTATGACGTTTTTATGACCTTTTATGTCTTAATATAGTATGATGTTTTTTTGACGTTTTATGCCATACTATACTAATTAATTTTTTGCCATACTATACTATGACGTTTTTTGGTATTTTTTTGCCTAACTATACTATATTGTTGTATAGTATGATGTTTTTTTGACATTTTATGCCATACTATACTATGACATTTTTCACAATTTTATGCCTTAATATAGTATGATGTTTTTTTGACATTTTATGCCATACTATACTATGACATTTTTCACAATTTTATGCCTTAATATAGTTTGATGTTTTTTTGACATTTTATGCCATACTATACTATGATGTTTTTCACAATTTTATGCCATACTATACCAAGACATTTTTTGACATTCTTATGCCTAACTATACTATGTCGTTGTATTCCTTACCATACTGAGGTTTTTATGACCTTTTATGCCTTACTGTACTATGATGATTTAATTATGTTTTATGCCATACTACACTATGACAGTTTTTGACATGTTTATGCCATACTACACCATGATGTTTTTTGATGTTTTTTTGCCTTAATATACTATGACGTTTCATGCCTTACCATATTATGACGTTTTTAGACATTTTTATGCCATACCATACTATGAGGTTTTTATTTATTTTTTTATGCTTTATTATACTATGTTATTTATGCCTTATTATACGATGACGTTTCTTGACGTTATTATGCCTTAGTATAGTATGACGTTTTTGTAAGTTTCAGTCCCTGATATATTATGATGTATTTTTCAGTCCCTGATATATTATGATGTATTTTGAGATTTTTCTACCTTGTTATAGTATGATTTTTATTTTATGTTTTTATGCGTTAGTATATTTTGACATTTTATGCCTTATTATATTATATTGTATTTATGGCTTTTATTGCTTTCATACACTACCTCGTTTTTATGACTTTTTATGCTTTTTATGCTTAACTATACCTTACTATACCTTGATGTTTCTATGACTCTAGCATTACTTTTTTATGCTTTACTTGCAAGGTTTTTATATGATCTGAACCCACAAGGCAGAACACAGAGTAGTGATGAAAACAAGTCTTTTATTGCACTTTCAGTTCATGGTGTGAAATAAAACAAAATTCAAAATGGCAAGACAGACAGGAGCTAAGCATGGCAGGATGGCAGGAGTATGAATCCGAAGCACAAAAACTACAGGTTTACAGAAATTTAAGAAAGACTCAGGGCAAACAGGTAGCAAACTGAGCTTGGCCGTAGTCTTAATACCACTTGAAGAAACGGAACGATCTGGCAGAGAATGGTAAGTTGAACTGTTCCATTACACTGCAGCAGGTTGTGGAGCTGATTGTATGATTAGAAACAGGTGAGTGTGGAGACTGGAGGGAGTAGGAAGCCACGCCCAGCAGACACACACACACATGCATAGACACGGACAACAAATTTGGGGACAAATGAACATGAGGGAGGGGCAAACAGCAGTACAAAAGAGGGGGGAAAAAAAAACTCAATGTCCTAATAGTAACAAATTCTAACTTTGTTATGCCTTACTACACTATGTCATTCTTTTTACTTTTTAAGCCTTACTATACCATGACATTTTCATGATTTTTTATGCCTTACTATACTATGTGTTTTTTATGACTTTTTATGCCTTAATATACTACGACTCTTAATGTCTTAATAAAATTGATTTATTTTTGTGCCTATGACGTTTTTATGCCATACTATACTATGACATAGTATGACTTTACTATGACTTTTTAATGACTTACTATACTATGACTTTTTCATGCCTTACTATACTATGACTTTTTATGCCTTACTGTATTGACATTTTTTATGACTTACCATACTATGACCTTTTTATGCTATACTGTAAATATACTGTAAATTAATGACTAACACAGTGCTAACATCAGTATAACTGTTATCTATAATACTTTACAGCTCAGTGTAAATAACAGTAACATTTGTATTGGTAATAACTGCATAAATAGAGCTGTTTTCTGATGTGCAGAGCAGTCTTCCAGCTGTTCACCACATATCTTCTCCAACTCTGACATATTACTCATTGTCATTAAAGGACCACTGTCACTAATTATGATGGATGTCATGGTGAGCCTTTTTGCTTCTGCCTAATTGCGCCATAAAACACTAATTGTCTTTATTGGACAGGTGATGAATTATCAAATGATTTGTTTGTGCAGTTCAAAAAGCTCTTTCTCTTTTTTCTTTTCTTTTCTCTAATAAAAGTAGCAAAATTTTAGTCATGGGTTAAAAAATCAATTCAAATACAAGCACTTTTCTGAATGTCTGTATTAAATAAGAAGGTCTTACCATCCAGTGCACGCATGTACAAAATATAAACATGCTGCAGTTTGCATGCATCAGCCAGTAACACCAACTTTCAGACAACATGAACCCTGCTGACTGGAGTTTGACACTGCTTAATAGTTGAACTGATGCAGAGCTGTTGCTTTGTTATGAGGGAAATCACAGCAGTAGTTCTCCAGAAATCCAGTAGAGGGGGTTTCCAGTTTACGCCCCAGCTGTCGGAATGAAATGACTCCTTAAAAGTAATGACCCCTTTCTGCTCTGTGCTGCTATTAGATGTCAAGAACAAGATTTCTCTGTGAAGACCGAGACTGATCAGAATATTAAATGACTGAACTTCACCACCAGCACTGATTACTTCTTCAATCAAAGATAAGAATTGCCGGCCTTGGCACCGCCACCCACAAATTAAGTTTAGCCCCTTGAGTTTTGAGGATAGCATTAGATATATGTGAGCACATAAGGTCTTCGTGAGGAAAATGGCAGTGTGATCTGTTTTGAACTACACCAAGGAGAGACGCCCTGGGGACCAGTGATGACAACTTATTTGGACCCTTTATTGCTGCCGGCCCTACTAATTAATCACTCTCTTTTGTATTGAGTACAGGGGAAAGATTTGGTGAGAGAGAGAGGCAGTGAGGCTACATCCACCTCTCCAGACTGCTAAACACAATGAACTCAGTGAACCAAGGAGTGAGCTCGGCATGTGTGTGTGTGTGCGTGTGCATGTGTGTATGCAGCTTATGTATTTGGGCACTCACAATAAAGAATTCCCAGTAATCAAATCTACATTTTTTGCTGCTGTCTTTTTATATTCCAGGTTTTCATTTTTATGACTCTCACAGTGGAAACTCCCTCTTGTCTTGCCCTGTACTCTGGAGTTCACTGCAGCCTGGACTGCAGGTTGCTGCAATGCTTTATCACATCATTTCTGACTACTGACCCACACGTCGGCCCACTGCTTCACTAACAGGGTCCGGCTGGCTACTAAATGTTCATCTGAGGACATCAATTTTTGGTGCAAGCTTCATCTTCTGTTATAGACATGAAAGAGCCATATCTGTCAGTTAAACAGGCATTAACTTTACAGGTTTGCTGTGTCCTTAGTCCATACTGCTGACTGACTGCATACAGTATGTGCTATGGTGTGTAGCAGTACAGACTGTACAGTTCTAACAGGAAATGTCAGGCAAATTGAAGCTGTGCCCCAAATACACACGCAATTCCTAAGCACGATTTGAGTATGTTAACATCAGAATAAAGATTGAAAAAAATGTAGTCAAATCAGTCAGTTTGCATTCTAAAAAAACAATTAAAAACAAACAACAAACAGACAAACAGATAAACAAACAAACAAACAAAAGACCCTTGGAGGAGCTGCTGACAGCTAGAAAAAATAAAAAAATCATAGCATCTGCTGTCTCAGTTTGACAGTTTTTGACAGTTTAATAGCCAGGTTTGATTCTCTGTGGCATTTTAAAGTCACAGTTTGAATGACGCCCGAGTCCATCAGCATATTTGTTTAGACTAACCTGCAGAAAGACAATTGGTATATAGTATATGCTGTATACAGTTAGTATGGAGTATGGCAATGGGACACAGCATCAGACTTTGTAAATTATTATAAAATTATTAGCAGTTTCTTGTTTTTAAAACATTGTACACAATGTGCTGCCACAGTATGAACTGCACAGCCTGATCCAAGATCATTTACTTGAACAGTCACATTCAATCCAAACCAATAAGGTAATTTAGGTTTAGACAACCAATTGTTTTCAGTGTAACTACACTGAATTTTCTTTTACTTGAGCCATATTAAAAAAATTATATAAAACTTGATTTAAGTTTTTACAGTAAAAAATATGCCACAATAGTAAAATGTGATGTTGGCATAACCATATACTGTATATCCATATAATATATACATTTTTTTACTCATTTTAAGATGAATTAGCACATATGGATTTTTAGTTAAACTATAAAAGTATGTGAACAAATCATTTGCATTTTGCCGAACAGGTTTGAAATATAATATGGCCTATGCAGTAGTTTAAAATCGTTTTCCTGTTGAACAAAATAAGACAGCTGAAAGTAAGAGTTGTTCCATGGCTCGTGGAACAAATGACTCTTGTGACAAGCCGCCTGCTCCTCTGCTTGAGGGCAAATGAAAACTGAATGTTCTTAATGTGTCCTGGTGCAGAGATATATTTGAGTGTCTGAGACCAAATTGACTGTATAGTATGTCTACTGGCACGTGCCGAGCCGCTCAACAGATTGCAGCCAAAATGTGATTGATGAGCTGTCAGCAAATTCCAATTTGCATCCGCTGATTGTGAAAACTAATCACTGCAAGAGGAGGAGGAATGACGAGCAGAAAACTGTCAGAAATCTCCTGTGGTTCCATGTTAACTGACGCATGTCCACCTCTTGTGTGGCTCCCAAAATTATACCATGTGTTACATTATTGACATCTATTCTTCACTGTCAGAGCCTGCTGTGTTTTATGAGAAAATGAGAGGGTGCTGGGTTTTTTTTTCTCTTTTTGGCTTGTCACACTCGATAACCACACCTCCCCAACACACGTACCACCACCCTCTCACCCAGTCGTCACTTTGTTCACCTCTCTTTGAAGTTGCACAGGAGTGTTTGGCCAACAGCTGGCCACAGGAGAACAAAATGTCTTTGGAGTCTGCCCTGTGTCAAATAGGATAGTCCCCATTGTCAGTGGCTGTCATTTTGCCAGATGAAGGGGGCCATTTTCGGTTCCTGTCCTCTGACTGGGGAGAGCGAGAGGCTCAAAGGGAGCTCCCTGGAGGGTGGTAAAGGGCGCTGTGGAGGATGGAGTCAGAACCCTCTTTAACCTCTCAAAGCTTACTAACACCAGCAGCTGCATCACTGCACACACACACCTCCCAAGAAGGCACCAAGTTACATTTTTGCAAATGATGCTCTTTAATAGTAGTGATAATTAGTAGTTAGTAGTGATAAGTTTACTGAGTTTGACATTTTGGATATGCATATTGTTAGATGAGAAGATACTCACATACCTAAAGCTTGAAACAAACCTGAACAAGCTGAAAACATACAAAAACAAACTAGACATAAAGATTAGTTGCACCAATTTCCACCGACTTGATTTGTTAGTCTTTTACTGTCAGGATGGAGAATAAAATTTAAGACTGAGTAAATACACTTTTGAGTGACTGCGCAGTAATAACTGGAGCTCTAGTACACAACCCCACAAATCCTATGGGAACTCCATTGTTCTTGTACCAAAATAAACATGGACATCAACCAGAACTTTGCACTATTTATATGCAATGCAATTTGTGTTTAAAAGGCTAAAAATGTTTAGGTAAGATCCTGTATGGAGAGGTGTTGGCAACACAGACTGTGGCCTACAGAGAGAACTGGTGGTGAATGAACCTTGTAAAATAAAGCTAACTCCAGGTTATCGTCACAAATATCAAAAATGTTTTCCAAAATCTTTACAAGAATAACTGGATCAGAAGATTTAAGATTAGAATTGTCACGTCACACAGTATATGATTTGATCTGCTGACTGTCAACATCAACAGACCGAGACTCAACATTCCCATCTTAAGTTTAATATGAAGCTATTGCCAGCAAGTGGCTAACTTGGCTTGGTATAAAGACTGAAAATAGGAAACATCTAGCCTGACGCTGTCCTTTTAATTTCACAAATTAATGCGTTATCTTGATTGTTCGATCCATATAGAAGCTTAAAAACAATTTTTAAAACTATGTACTGGATTGTTTCTTGGCCAGGACCAGTTTTCAGAAAACAAGCAGAGCAACCAAGAAGCAGTCTGGTTTATAACCCACGGAACAATAGTGAATTGTTGTTTTCACACTTGGGCTTTTGCACAGAATGAATTAGTGAGCTTTAGCTGTGCTGGTAGAAAGATTTTGTTATCATTGGACAGAACCAGGCCAACTGTCTCCCTCTGTTTTTTTTTGTGCTAAGCTAAGTTAGCTTCATACATATGGTACAGACATGAAAGTGGAATCAACTTCAACATCCACATTCAGGCAAGAAATTAATAAGTGTAGAGCTATTCCTTTAATCAACCCAACATGACATTAAATGCACACCCATACTTACACTACCAGTCATGTTTTGGGAGTCACATTTTGCATGTTTGCTTCCATCGGCACATTATGATAAACCCAGCATCCCGTTTTTGGTTTTATCATCCACTTCATTATGGACAGTGATAGAATTTGCAGCCCGTTTCCCACTTTCAATTATAATGAATCAACACCGCCTCTGCATTCTATCAGAAAACAAACTTTTTCATCAATTAGATGCAAAATCTATGAGGTGTCACCGAATTACAAAGCAGGAGAACATTTTCAAAAGCTGGGTCAGTGGGTTTACCGTTTAGAAAACAGCACCTGTAAGAAAAATGGACCTGATCAGCAAAATGTTGTTGTATTGTGTTGTTCTACTCCTCATCAGATATGCAGTTTCCCTCTCAGCTCTGGAGTAATGATGGATTACTGTTGCTGCCATTTGGTCTCGCATTTTGATACACTGTTTGCATTATGATTAAAGAGAGAGAGGGCTAAAAGCTGCTGCAGGATTAGTGACAGCTCTTGAGAAAGGAGAGAGTAAAAAGGAGGAGGAGGTAAAGGAGTGGCTGGAGAGGTCATCATTAAAGAAAGGTAGAGTAATACATTCTCATCCATTATTTGCTGCACTTTTGTGCAAGTTTGACCTGGAAGAGACCTTTGGACTAGGGGAAGAAGAGGGGGGAGAGGGAGGCTAAAGGGAGGGGATGAAAAGGGGTGGCAACAGCAGGCTGCATGAGGAGTTTCTCTGTCTCATTAAACCTGGGACCATCCTTTTGTATTTCCCATCACTTCACAATGTGTCCCCTAGGAAAGCAAGGAGATTTTTTTCTGTCCATGTGTCATAGCTTTAATGTCAGCTGCTGGACACACTCATTATATTTCAGTTGATTGTTTTGAGGAATTCATGCAGCAATGAAAGTTTTGTGCAGGAAAGTCTTCATTTTTGGGAGTGTATTTCATTTTGTTTTAGTGCAGTGCACCACATGGAATATCCTCTGATCAATATGCAATGCTTTGTGGTCCTCCGGTGCTTAAACAAATCTTTTATCATGCAAAAAATAACAAAGGTGGTCAGGTGCATGTGCAAAATATCTCACCCACACATGCACAGAAAACAAAAATGCCCGACTACTGCTGGCATCAACTTCACAGGTGACCTTTTGTTTCTGGAGCTGTTTGGACTTGCAGTTTGTTTGATGCTCTAACCATCCTGAATTAAGCACTACTCCAACATCAAGGTGATGTGTTTAGCTAGATGAAAGCAGAGGGTGTTGCACGGCGGGTAATACATTAAACAGGCAGGTATTCACAGTCAGAGGCGAGGCAGCTGGGGAGAAGGACTAGGTGTGATGAAAGGGGGATTAGCATGGATTCATCATCTCCCTCTATCACATAAAAGCCATGAGTGCTACATGAAGCTATTGTCAGGAGAGGAGCTCAGCAGGTTTGCTTGTTAAAGTAGCACAAAAGTGGCAACAAAGAATTAGTGCCATTGACTTGTCTTAGTTGATAGGCATTTTTATACCTCCTAAAATATCAAATGACAACACACATCAAAACAAATGCATTTGGTACAGAATTGGCTTTTGTGCTTTCAAAATGAATAGACACAAAGAGTTCTATTATGTCATCAGGCAGTATTGCCAACTTAGTGCCTTTGTTAGATTCCCTGACTTTTCAGACCCCTTTACCCCTCTGAGGCCCACATGAAAACTTTTCCATTTTTTCATACCTCTGTGTTTTGCTTTTTAAAGTTCTCATTTCTAAAGGTTTCACCAAGTTTTACAGAGATTCAGAATCAGCACAACCTCAGCTAATTATATATGTCACTCAATAAAGACTTGTTTATACTTTACATATTAGTTTATCTATTGAAGTAAGTGACTCATACTCAAACAGGGGCTTGTTGGAAAGTGCTGATTCTCTAAAACAAAAAATGGCATGTCAACATTGCAAGCAATGCAGAGTAATGATGCTCTTCAGACTGTGTCCCAATTCAGGGGCCACATCCTTCGGAGGATGGAGGTGTGGCGCTTTGTAGCCGTCGTAGACTGCAAACGAAATGAGATGGTCTGGCCTACAGAGAGTTTTCACTTCGCTTGCGTCACCAGCATTGCCTGCCCTGTGTCACCTAGCAACCTTGACAACATGTGACTTTTTTTTCACAAAAACTTGAGGTTTTAAGGCCATTGGTTTTAACAGTTGTATCGTTAGCTGTTCAACTAAGCTGAAACCCAATCTTACATTTAAAAGTGTAATCCTCTTATTGTTTGCTGCCATAACATTTTTATTACCAGCGTGCAATGAATATTGGGATAAGAAGGACTGTTGCCCACTGTTGCCCAGGAAAAGAAGGCTGTATTTGAAGGAGCCTTCGAAATAGGACAGCCTAGTCGCGCTCCTGTGACGCAATCGGTCTTCAAATGCAGCCTGCGATTAATGTGGCCCCTGAACTGGGACACAGCTAACATGATATTTGGGAGCATAGAGGGCTTTAGAGCTTTAGAGGGCAAGCAACACTAGGCAGAATACAAATATGACATGATGTCAAGAAAAATATTCAAACCCAAATCGAGCCTCCATTCTGTGGATTTGAACCATTTGGCTGTGCAGTAAGAGTAGGGGTTAAAGAAGTTACTATTGAAAAAGCTACTGTTTCATTATACTACCTGGAACAATATGACTTGTTTGAGTGAGTCACCTTGCCCCTGAATATAAACCTCCCCAGATAAAGAACTGCTCTGAAGCTTCATCACCCCAGAGTATAATTTTGTCATTCTGAAGGCATAATTTTGCGCCAGCTGCAGTCTCAGTCAGAAAGAGGCTCAGGTGTGACATTCTAGCGACTATAATTTCGCAGATGTAAAGTGTTACTGATGTCTTGTGCTGTGCCAGTCAGTGATCTCTGCATTATGAGACTTGTTTGAATATCAGTTTTTGTTAATATTTCGGCATTTCTCCCAGTGAAGAACCTTAAACCTCATCAGCTGAATGTCAAGACAGAGTGCTGCTTTTTTTTTTTTTCAGACACGGTAACAATATAATGCAATTCAACACCACAGGACAACAGCTCTGCAAGGAATTCAATCTTTGTGAAGAAAATTTCAGGATCACTATGTGCTGGAACACCTGTTGTGTGTTTGCAAATACACCACAAATACACAAAAGTGAACTGTAACATTCGCACTGTTGTAGTTTTTGCAGGGCCTTATAGGGATTGTTACTATTATTGTAAATATATCTTATTTTACATTAGCAGTTTGGTCATGCTTCCTCAAGGTTAAATGGACGTACAACATGCCCAGCTCATAAATGATAATCATCATAATCCCGGAACCTTAGTCAAGTCCATAAATAATTTTTTAACTCTCCCTCCATTAGAGTGTACCTTCTGCTCACACTGTTTTTGTAAATGCTCCATTAAGCAAATTTGTGTTTCTGCAGCAGCATCAAATCAAATGACTCATTATAATACGCAAGGGTTGCCACCACTACTTATCACACTAAGAATGAAGACCCGACTCGACAGGTCTTTCTAGACCACGTTTGAAGCTTCATGATCAAGTCTCAGAGGTATCAAAGCGTCCTTTTACTACAGTACCACAAAAAGTAACTTATAATCATCTAACAGCTTTTGTGAACAGATAAGAACTCTTTGAAAACCCTCAGTCTGGTTTCCGTCAACCCATGCCACAGAAGCCTGAAAAGAGAGGCTGGTGCTGGGCAGCGCTCAATCCCGGTCCCCCTTGATCTCAGTGCTGCTTATGATACCATCGATCACACAGATTTCATTCAAAGATTCAAGGATTTTGTGGGAAGTAGAAGCCTAAATGTTTGTATTCCATCTTATGCACACACACACACACACACACACACACACACACACACACACACACAGACACACTTTTCTGTAAACACGCGAAGTTCTTGCTCTAGAAATGACCACAAAAGTCTTATAATCAGGAACTAGATCTTTATCATCCTCGGTTAATATCATTAAAGCTCAGGAACTCATTACTCACTCATCACAGAAAAAAATAATCACATATGAAAAGGAAACTACTGTCCCTATCCTTAAAATGCGGCTAAACACACTAAAATAACACCTAATAACACATATGTTTTAAAAAGCAAGGTATCTGATTTGTTTTTTTTCACAGCAGACATGTTGGCTAGCCATAGTTGGAAAGGCACAGGTGTAACTAATAACATTAACAACGGCTCTGTTTTATTCAAGTGTCACATTAAGGCATGACAGCAGCTTGGTTTCCACCCAAGTGTATCACTAATTTCAACCAACTTTTGAGAAAATCTACTAAAGAAAATGCAAATTAAAGCACGTTTCCATCCACTGCTGGTATGAGAATATTAGGAGCTGGACATATCAAGAAAAACAGCTGGTGGTGCTAATTCTCCAGTCGTGTGCCATTAATCTGTTTTGTGATAATATGAGATTTCTGTTGAGGTTTTTAATGCGCCTAAAGGCAGGTGGATGGAGACCCACCTAGTGTGACATTAAGGCAGCATACACAATACCAGGACCCTGAGCCTGAAACAGCTAAATGGAACTCATCTGTTGTTAATTTTATCATTTTAAGTGTGACAATATCTTAAGAGCCTTGCAGCTTGGGATAAGAAGACCATTTCTATTTATGCCTTTGCAACATCTCACAGTATCATATGAATATGAGTGAGCGATAGACAAAGAACCTGGGTGAAAATAGGGTGACAGGGTGTGATTATTGTTAATCTTTCTCTATTTGTCACCAACCACTGAGTGACTATCATTGTCATACATTTAAAACACATTCAATGATTTATGCAGCAACTGAATCACTGTTATCTTCATGTGGCTCAATTAAAACATATCTGAAACAGGAATGACCACAAAAAGGACAGTTGTAGTGTGAAAACCTGCAGACTATTGGCCCTGCAGTGGATGATTTATAGCTCCTGCTGTGGATATTGACAAACATATATAATACATCACATTCACATTGATTTAGAGATGTCTTATTTTTCAGTGATTCTCAGAAGATGTAATGTTTTTCTTTCACTTTCTCATCACACTGCTTCTGTGATTCCAAGATACACACACCAGCCTGAGGTGCAAATAAATAAATATATAAATAAACCTTTGCATGTGCTCATACACACGTGTGCAACACAACCAGCAGCAGCCCAATCACAGCAGCAGCAGACAGGCTCATCCATCTTTATTACTGCAGCAACACACTCTTAAGACTTGGCAGTAAGCACATGCACATGCACACATGTGAAGACATACACACTGCCACTGTTTTTTCTCCCCGTCCTTCCATCTTCCCCTCTTCATTCTCTCGTTTTCTCTCCTCATCTGTTGCATAAGCTTCACATGAGAGATGGCTAACAGCTGACAGGACATTTATCAGACGGACCTACTTCATGTCACAATGTGGATGACCTCAGCGTATATAATGTGGTGATGTGGATTAATTCAAAGCAGCCAATCGTAGTTTGTCTCACTGAAACAGACACACTGATCCTTTTCTTCAGCTGCTACTGACTTGAATGTTTCTGCAGGGAAATGTCTGTTAACAGTGAGCCAAATTTGGCAGGGTTTTTTTTTGTTGAGAGGTCTTGATTGCCGTATGGTGAGTTGTGTGTATTGATATTGGTAAACTGTGAATATGAGCAAGACAGTGATTGGCTGGATGTGCCTGTGGATGTAACCAGGGGGAGTTTGAAAGATGACACACACTTGTGTTGCTTCAGCTTCAATCAGAGGTGATTATAGGTAAATAAAATTGCATCTTCTTTTCTGTGTGTGTGTCTGTGAGAGTGTTTGTTCTCATGAACACTACGCCCCATCTCTCACTTATCCTGGATTTTGACGGGGAAAAAGTGTCAGCTGAGTCAGTGCTGCTGTCAAGACTTTAATTGGGAACGCACGCACGCATGCACGCACTGCTGAATCCCTCCTCTCTGAGCCTGTGGTTAAAACCTGGATTGTTACAGTTGAGCTGCTGCTGTGGAACAACAAAGCCATGTTTGTCACTTCATTGTACAGTGTATCACCCTGAATGATAACAAACTGTTATCACGCTCACACACACCCACACACGCTGTGACCACCACATGCAGCAGCAAGCTTGTGAACATATGCCCTGCACTGTTGGAAATGCTCTGCAGTGGCTTTAGGATCCTTAAATGTCAGGTTACTGTCCACATATTGATTCTCAATGATTATCTATTGATGTTCATCTTCTGTGGACGGACCATGGGACAACGGGCCCCAGGGCACAGACATGTAACACGCCCTCACCCCCCCAACACTGAAAAAGACCCAAATTTTGTTTGTAGTAGGTTCATTTTGTGTACATTTGTGATAAATTAAATCTCTTACTAATTATTAATAGAGATTAAATCTCTTTCAACTACAAACATTTTGTGCCTACTTTGCAGTGGTAATTTTGTGTCTCTATGTAGGTGTTTTGTGTCTTTTTGGAGTCAATCAGTAATTTACTAATGAGTTCCTTGGAAGTTTCCCAGAAAGAATTGTATAATTGCTATGAAAAATAGAAAAGAGCAGCTCTATTTAAATGTAAATGTGTAATTGGATAATTAATTATTATATGGTAATTGTTTTCTTGTTTGGAGACAAATTTCACATTTTTGTGTGCCAACTACAAAGCTCTCATGGTTAAACTTACTTAGCAATTAATTGTAATTAATTAATTGGAAGAGTACCATTTAAACATACACTTAACCAAAAATTGACATGTAGCATTCACCTCTATATATATATATATCTCAATAGCTGGAATTAAACTAAAAACTTGAATTGATTGAAGTTTGAAAGATACATAGTATTACTGATTACATTATTGTAAGTGATGTCATGGATCTGTTTCTCCGTCTTTCACATGCAGGAAAAAAGACACAGATCATCAGCAGCACTATCTCAGTCATTAGACATTACTGTTCTTTATTTCTTTGATCAAAAATATTGATATTGGCCAATACTTTTCTGCATACTTTCTCACAGCACAGTAATACATACTCTTTTTACAGTCAATACATTCATTAGGAGGGAAATAACTGAATTATGCAAGCCTATAATCACCCCAGTACGATCAAAAAACACAGTTTTGAAACACTGCCATGGAGAGAGTTAAAAGACTGCTCAAAAAAGGTCATCGTGTAGAAAATCACAATCAGAAAAATACCAACGAAAATGCCAGAAGCGTCAGTTGTACATTCATGGATATATCATTATAATACTGTGCTGTATGTAATTATATTCATCATGATTGAGTATAAATACATATTTGATTTCATACATTACAGGTCCTATGGCACAAACACTTTTTTAAAGCTTCTTTCTGTCTAACACAGGCTTTATGTACACACGCACACACACACACACACACACACTCACTCACACACACTGGAGCTAAGCAGGTAGAGAGAGACAGAGAGGAAACTGAGCAGAGCAGGATGTGTGAGAGAGAAAATACAATTTTCCCCTCTGATTGATTTATGTTTGGTTATCTTTTTAATATCTGACTGAAGAAAATATGGATCCTAGGCATTTTTCTCTCATAATGGGAAGATTTCTTGGCAACAACCCCCCTCACACACACCCTCCCCTCCTGCTTCCAAGTGCCTCACGTGGGAAACGAAGGGACACCTGCATGTGACACCACCCCCCCGACTCATCCCTCTGCTTTGGTTTCCCAGCATGCCTGCCTCATTCCCTGGAGGCCGTGGGAATGAGGCACTGGCTTTCACACAAATGTCACATTAACATGGCCGAAACACTGGATGGGGTTAACACGTGAATTGAATGTCATGGATATGGCATGAGCACCTCAGGCTGAAGCCAAAACCTTTTGTTTTTTCTCTTTGTGACCTTACTTTTTTTATGATCAGTTTTGATCATTACATAATATTGATAAGTATTAAAGCATATATTTTAATGGCTTTACATTAAATGAAATGTAATGTCCTGCTGAGTATGACTTTGATGGATTGGGGGGTGGGGGGGTCAAGGAACTTTCTGAGTGATTACTGGTTATCAACCCTTTGGCTGTTCATCTCCATCAAATAAGGCCCGACATCCACCGGCTTCAGCTCAAGCTCCCCAGGAGCATGGATCAATTTTCTGATAAGAAATGATGGAGCAATATGCTCAGTATGCACATGTAGCACAAACGACTCTGAGGTAATCAGTTAATGAGTAAAGAGGACACTTGTGAAATTAACTTTGAGCAAGTGGATTTGACATAAAGTGGGAGGAAAAGAGGGATGAGTGGGAGGTTACCATAGTGAAGAAGGTGAGGAGCAGGTGGCAATTGGCACTGCCTCCTTCACTGAGCAGTTTTGAAAATCAATTTGTGAGGAACAAAGAAATGGGAATTGGGAGTGGAGGAGCCAGTTATGGCCTGGGCGCACAACTGAACTGAAAAATGGGGAGTTTGGCAGTTGCAGAATTAGGTTTACTCTGGTTTGATTGGAAAAGAAATTGGAACGACTATCACATAACCCAACAGCTAGAAATTGTACAAATACAGTACTTGCAATAAAACAGTTTTTGAGCTCTGACTGAAATTTGAAGGAAATTTCATGTTTCAATTTTTACATTAACAACCTGGGTTCAGTAGTTTTGATCAAAATTCCTATTTGATATAAGTCACCCACCAATTACATTGCTGAGAATGTCTACAACATGTATACAGACCATTGCTACATGAAAAGAATGGAGGTTTTGGTCTCAACTTCACCTGTTTGTGAGAGTGGACGGTAGTCTACAATTGTAGAAAGAGAATTTCTTAATTAACTAGTTTAACTGTATTGTTTTATAACCTTTAAAATATGTACTATTGCAATGTTCAAATCATATGGGATGAAAAGTAGCACTGGGAAAGGGTTTCATGTTTACTTCTTGCGAATGTTCACATCACAGGACATCTCAAGACAGTTATATGTTATAGTTATATGAGTTGGACATGTGACGGTTAAAAATAAAACAATATGGGTCTATATTCATAAAATTTGGGTCTAATTACATTGAACAAAAGACTTTGGCTGATATGAGGCATCAACGCAGCCCTCTCAATTTGAATGCAAGATCAACTTTTGCTGAAATGCAAAAGGGTCAATTACTTTGTAACGTCAAGGCCGTATTTTTTCTGTTCACCTCGCAATCCTTGTGATGAAAGATAAAATTGTTGCTGCCATGATAATTTTAAAGTTGTAAAATCCTGTGAGTGAGTATTATAAACCTCTGTGTAGTTTTTTGGCATCTCTGTTGTTAAACCGTATCTTGCCGAGTCACCATGTCCCCATAATTCAGCAGTGAAGCTGGCAAGTTAAATGTGAATATACCTGATGTGAAAAATGACCAAAATGTGAAACCCTTGGCCAGCTTTTCAGCCACAGCCAATTTTTGCTTAAATAGCTAATACAATGAGAAAAAGTATGACACACAGGCAGTCACCCCCTAAAGTACCTCAGATGTTTGACTGTCGAACGAGAGTTTGGAGGGCATGACTTTATCAGGTATGACAAACACACCTAACATTCATCAGATTTAAATCCTTATCCATTAAAAAAAAAAAAAGGCCTGAAGTGTCTGATCCCTCCAGGCAGGTATTAGCAGGAATCTGCCCTTTGGCTCAGCTCCATTCTCGCTAGATAGATGAATACGTCTAATGCCCCAAGGTGTCTGCAGAATGGATGTGCACTGATCTCTGTGCGCTCTGTCTGTGGCCAATACAGGCTCAAGGTGTGTATGTGTTACTAGGCAGGACTCGGGCTACACTGAGACAGAGTTGATGTATGTGACTGTGTTTCGTTGTAAAATTTTACTGAACTGCTATCAACCAGCAGCAGCAGAACAAGTAGAGCTGCAATGTGCCACTGTGGCCCTGAGACCAGGGACAGAAAACCTTGGACGGGGGGAAACAAACCATCGGGATCAGAGCAGATTCTTCTGTCCTCTCTGTCTCTCTCTCATCCTCAGTCTCGCAAAAAGCTAAAGGGTTGAAGAGATGTTCATTTACATTCATTATATTCATCCAGATAATGGCTAACAGTAAGTCATCAAGGACCATTAATAGTTAATAGAGGACTATCTACTAATAGCAGAAATTTCCTCTTCCTAATATTGGAAATGTGATTACTAGATTAATGACACCTTGGAGCCATAACTGACCCCTAGTCATATTTTTTGTCTTGTACTTTTGTGAGGCTACTGTAACAGTCAAGTCTACCATTAATAAATATTTGACAAACAAGCAGAGCACCTACTCATCCTACAACAACCTGTGAGCTTGGATGTGGCATAACTTGGTCTTCCATAGCGAGCGCCGACTTATAGGTGACCTGCACTGCCAGGGTGAGCTAGGGCTGTTCATTTTATAAAAGCCCCATGTAACATGCCTTTGAGAGTCCTCTGCATATTAAAGTGGAAATGACGGTGCTGTTTTACATTGCGTGAGAGACAGTCAGAGCTATGGGCAGTGGACATGTTGTCAGTGGCTCTGCCTGAGTGAATCCCCCCCTTGAGGTGAGATGTTTAGTGCCCAGACTCTGACTGGATCTCTGCTTCGAGCAAATGACTGCCAACGGAGCGAAGATGCAGCTGTTCAAAGCTCTTCAGCGTTGGCGGCAGTGTACAACAGAGAGCGTCCATAAAGAAACCAAGGCGTTTGATGCTTCACCGAGGATTCATCTAATGGTCAGTTTATTCTCTAGCGCTGTTACAAACGGTGGTCCATAAAAGTCGTGATGGATGGCGGTGATATCCTTTTCATCGGTCGCTCACTCAAGCTGCAATTAGTCACTTACAGTAGCTTTATTTTTTTGCATGGAGGAAACAATCAACATCTATTTGATGCTGGTCGCTGCTTTGTGAATACTTTATTGAACATGAGAGGCCTGCACGCATCTGCTGTTTGCTTTTCCACTTTACTAGCCTATCACTTTGTTATCGCTCAGAGCTAGCTAAACTGTCACCTCTGTGCTCTCCGGGCGTGTTGACATTTCAAAACCTCAAAGAGTCCCATGCGGGCAAAGCTAGTTGCCACGGAGACAAAGCCCAAATATGATCCCCCAGGACTGAGGGTGGGGGCAGCTGCTGGTGGCTGAGGACTCAAGAGGAAATACAGATGGGCTTCCCATTTTTGTCATACTGGTACACCAACATCTTGATGCAGTGGGAGTTGGCTGGTGAGATCCAGGGGCTGCTTGTGATGGAGAAATTGTGGCTGGCGTAGAACGGTGGTGGCTGCTTCCGGCAGTGGACCAGCGCTCGCAGCACGTTGGCCGCCATGCCCCGGAAACGCTTGCTGATGAAACAGTAGAGGAAAAAGTTGACGCCAGTGTTGAGCAACGCCAGCATGTTAGCCAGATCAGTGAGCATGTGGAGCAGTCGGCCGGCGCCTTGTGAGGCTGGAGGAGGGGAGTAGAAGTGGTAGAGTATCATGAGGGTGCGAGGTGCCCACAAAACTGCAAAAATGGAGGTGATGGCCAGGAGAATGGCGGTGGTCTTGCCGGTGGAGTAGCCGCGGAGACGGAAACAGCTGCGGCGCCTGCGTAGTTTGCGCACGATAACAGCATTAAGGGAGAAGAAGACGGTGCATGGGAGGAGGTAGACAGTGGCACAGTGGGCCCACACCAGGACATGCTGGGCTACGGTTCTCCTGTTGCTCTCCCCTCCTCCTCCTCCTCCTCCTCCTCCACTGCCCATTCCTGGCAGGCTGTGCCACAGCTCAGGCCACCAATAATAAGGAGCTGCAGAGAGTAAGCACCCAATATACACGGCAAATATCACCCTTCGTGTGCGCGCTGGGTAGGAGACTGTGTGGTAGCGCAGTGGATGGCAAACAGCGATGTAGCGGTCAATGGTGAGCGGCACGGTGATCCAGATGGAAGTGTGAATGGAGGAGAACTCCAGGACCTGGACTGCACTGTTTAATGAAGGAGGCAGCGGCGTGGCCAAAATAAAATCCTCCAATATAAAGTCGACAAAAACAATCAGGAGTAGGACTAGGATGTCGGCGGCTGCCAGAGCCAGGAGATAGTTGTAGGAGGACTTCTGACGACGCAGCACCAGCTGGGACAGGATGACCACTGTCAGGATATTAGCTGGGAGGAGGAGGAGGGATGGTGAGGAAGAAAGCGTGGAGATGATTCAAAGTTGATAGACAGAGGAAATTGTAAAATGATGGAAAAGGAAAAAGTATGATGAGATTGGAAAAGGAAAGGGCACAGGTTAGGGCAGGGAGGGAAACAGAGAAATTGAGTGTTAGTAGGCAGGTAATTGAAAAGGGGCAACATTCATCCAGCCAGCCACAAACAGGACAGCAACAGAGATACAGTTGAGAGCGATAGCAAGGCAGTGGACAAGACATATACTATAGGTGTTAACACAAGCACAATGCAATAAACAAATACAGAAAAAAGGGGGGAAAAGCACCATCAGCAGCGCCACCATGGTACTAACCAGGTATAAGGGCACACTGGGTGAGCTTAAACTGAAGGTGTGGTGGCACTGCATGCAATTTTGTTCCAATCCCTTATCATCCCTGGACAGTATTTGCCATGTTCACCCAGCTCTGCTACCGAGTAATCCACCCCCTATTTAACACTCTATTCCCTTTTCCCCCTCATCTACACCTGCTGTGTAATTCAAGCAGCACCTGCCTCTGCCTTTGGCCAACTTGTTATCTCTAATAAAGAGTAAAGCCACAACAAAAACAGGGGGGCAACGTGCAGCATCACAGCCTTGGCAATCTGCTGAGTTCACTACTGCCAGCCACCCTTCTGCCAGCAATTTAGTTCCTAAAACAAAGCACAAGGACACCCCATCTCCCCACCTGCATCACTTTAAAAATTTTTACTCCATATCTCCAACATGCACTGTTGTTCTTTTTCTTCCACACTGACAAAATAAATGTTACCCTGGCCACCTTAGGTTTATTTATTCCATCTCACTTTCTTGCACAGAACAGGTAAATAGCCCAGGAGGGGAAGAAGTATTCTATTTTTTTTTAACACAAAGGCCTGGATGTGACTTATTCCACTGCTGCTTTTACCAAAGCATGACCTGTGCATGTCTGCATTATTCAGGAGGAGCACAGCTTTCTGCCTCTCACATGGGACTGCAGTTTGACAATTGAGTTGAACAAGCTCATTACAAGTCTTTCTTTCTTTCTTGTCCTATTCTGTTCCCCATTTCCCCCAGTCACCACATGTGCATATTATTCTCAGGTTATTCCCATCATCTCAGACAGTTGCGTTTACAGGTTGTGAGCACGTTCAAGCCGAGAGCAAGGTCCAGGCTTTGTTTACACTGTAGTGTTAATGGAATGACAAAAGCTTGAGACAAATATTAAAATAAGTTAAATCCAACTGAACCGTCATTATCACGAAATATAATACTATATGTTACAAATTTTGATGGAGATACTGAATGCACCTTGTCATCTCTGTCCAGTGAGAACATTTACCTCCAAGTAGGGAGGGGGATTTCTACCCATTTGCCTTATAAAACATTGTTCTGCAATAAAAACAATCTCAACTCAAGAACGACTTACAAGCTTTTTCAGAGTTTTAACTAACATGTCACAGTTTTCATCGTCTGAGGTGGGAACATTGGTGCCGTAATAACAGGCGGTCGTAATCCATGTCTTGGTTCAAAGATGGCCTCAGGTGCATTATGTGAATGGCCTCCTTGATCTTTACGATCAACGATCTTCCATCCACAACCACTTGTTATCTCATGATCCACATTCTAGGTAGGAATGAGGTTCCATTTGTGGATAAACACAGTAAGCGCGGGTTTAGATCAACATTATCTCCGCATGAAAAAGAAACAGCTGCCCCATTTATTTGAATAAGGCCACACTGTTGGCACAGTGAGGGTACCAATGCTTTGGGCCAGAAAAGTATTTCTACTTTATCTCAAAATTGTCAGAACAAAAGATAAAATGATTTCTGCCTGGATAACTTTCCTGAATTGTAAAATCATCCCTCATAATATTATAAATGGTTGTGCCCCGTTTTGGTGCTATTCCTCAAACTGAGCTCATGTCACAGTACCTGAAGCAACATGCTCCCATCAGCGCAGCCCCTTTGCAGTTGAAAGTTCAGGGAAAACTCAAAAGTGGACCTTAAGTTGTGATGACTTTGTCACACATATCGATCCCAAGGTCAGGACTGATTTTCAATGCTCGAAATAGTTTTCCTTAATTTCTGCATATTAACAGCAACAATATGCAGATTCTTTTCTTAGGTGGAAAAGCGTATTTGGACTTTTCTATTTCTTAAAGGAGAGTAGTGTGCTAGTGACTGCTGTGTAAGGACATTAAGAATTTGATTCAATACATGTGCCATATAGTGTAAAATTCAGAGGCATTATTGGAGAAAATCAATACTTTTCCAATTTATCCCAAGATTCCTATTTCATAAAACTAGTTCAATTATCTAAACTAAAACATATCAAATACACACAACAATCATCGGCATCTGTCCTTTACTGTTGCTAACCAGCCTTATTTAGTGGAAGTCGCTGGTGCAGCATGAAGCCATGTCCAATCTGTTCCCTCAGACGAAGATGCCTCTGACACTGATTTGCTTCGCAGCGTCACTGAGACATCAATGCACTTAGCAGCCATCACTGTCCATATAGTTCGAGCGTGTGTGTGTGTGTGTGTGTGTGTGTGTTCTGTGGTCCTGTCTCCCTCTGCAGTAATAGATCTGGGATTGGATTAGGTATGGCAGCTTGGAGTCTGGTACATCACACTTCACAGCCTCAGCCACTATCAGCTGATTACAAATTACAAAGCCGGCTCCAGATAATGACTAAAGATGTCCTTGCCAGACTGGAGGATGTGCAGCAGAAGACACAGACACACAGTAAGACATGTCTGCACATGCACACACTAACACAAAGATCATTAGGGATGCACCAATTCATTAACATATGATCTATCAATAACCATAAATGAAAAAATGTCAAAGCAGTTTACAAGACCCGACAAGCCAATATATGTGTACATGTAGGGCTGCTGGATTGCACCCCCCCACCCCCACCCCCCATCACAGCCACCCCTGCTTGTACATCACACTAACCTCTGCAAAGACAAGTTGGATTGCTTTCATGTTGAGTCTTGGTTTACTGTGTTATTGATTCTTTAGCTCAGCTGCTTTCATCCACTGTCTGTGTGTTGTTTCTTCTTCTTCAGTTGTCAGTTTGAGCCATGATCATAAAATGATCCAGAATAACCCAGGATTTAAAGAAATGGATCTTCTCAATAACAATTATGAGGTTTATAATAATCCCCAGTGTAAATATTTGCAGAATCATTACTTAAACGATACAGTAGGATTAGTTCAAGCACTGTATTCAATCATAAAAATATTAGAGTTGGAGGGGATCTCCACCAATTTTACACATCAAAGCCTGTTTAAAGGTTTTGGGGACTACTGCTGCACATGTAAGGACATAAATACGTGGCTCCACAGGCCACTGTCTGATAAATGTCTTCAAGTGATGTCACTTGAGTTAGCGTTGGTTGGACGTGAATACATGTTTGGAAATAAAATAAAAAATCTGGGTGTATCAGACCTCTGTAACCTTGAGGTTCTCCTATTCTCTCTATAAAAACAGTCACTAATACATTTTGTCTGCTACTACAAAATAACTGCTAGGCCTACTTTTTTTTTTTTTTTACTTATCATTTCTTATTTATTGTTTTGTGTTTTCTCTGAGTTCAACTGAATTACTTGGCAACAAGTGTTAAAAAATGACTGAAAAGATTACCTGATTATCAAAACTATCTCTCACGTTAAAATTCCAAACATTTGCTTTTCCCAGCTTCTTAAAAGTCAGGATTGGCTACTCTTCTCTGCCACAAATGATAGTAATTATTATTTAAGCAGATTTTGGGGGTTCTGGATTGTTGGTGCAACTAACAAGATATTTGAAAAGATATTATCTTAGAAACTCTAATGGGTTTATTTTTCAGAATTAATCCAGAAAATAATAGGCTGACATGTCTGACTATATCCATACACCCCTGTGGATGGTCATTGCGGAGTTAAAAAAAAAAAAAAAAAAAAAGTCAAAAAGCTTGGTCTGTCCATTGGAATGACTGCCAGACACCACTTTTGTCTTTGGTAATACTGACTCTCAGTACATGTAATTTTCCATCAAGCAGCCTGTCACAGAGGTCAGTGTGTGGTCTGTTCACCTGTAGGCTCACACCAGAGATGGGATCTTATCAGTGGCTGTTTGTATGAGGAAAAGGCTCCTGCTAAGGTCTGAGCTGCTCAAAAATTTCCTAACAGAGACCCATTAAAATTCCTGTACAACAGATGACACCCTTAGTCCATCACCTCGCTTTTTCTATTGTACCTCTGCCCGTCGATTCTCTCACTTTCTCTGTCCATATACTGCTACGCTTAGAGGAGTGACATGAAATGAAACAGTGAGGTGCTGACAGTCGGTGGCTGGGTATTATTCTGTTTGGGCTCCCCAGTGAGACGGGCCCTTCTACAGACAAACAAAAGGGATCTGTGGCAAGCTTGACATTTCCATTTAGCTCTAGCCAGCTTGCACTGGGTTGCCCATTCATTTCAATTGACTCCTGCTCTTTACCTCGTCTCTGGGGCTGGGGTGGGGGGGTTGGGCTGGAGGCGAATGGATCTGCTCGGCATTCTGCGGGTATGAGGTGGCACATGCGGGGCTCGTCGCAGCTGGGATGGGGACAGACGAGTTGGACAGATGCACGCACAGAAAAGGGACATAAAGAAGACAGACACACACACACACACACACAAACACAGACATCCATGATGCATACAGAGACATTTGCATCTCACACCTGGACATTCAGGCGGAGACACAATTCCCCATCTTTTCTTTTTCTCTTTGAATAGAAAAATAAGTGTCTCCAGCTGAGAGGGGATTAGAATGACCTGAAGGACACATAATGAGCTGCTGTGTGTTTGTCTGTTTGCTCGCATTTGTGTGTGTGTGTTTGCATGGGTGACCCCTTTTGTCTATTTGTGTGGGAGTGCTTTTGTGTCCCCGCTCACCCCGCTGCTTGTCTAATGTAATGAGGGAGAGGGCCATTGACGTTGTTTAGCGGGAAAAGGAGAAGGCACAGCGTGCTCCCTGAGGTGTGTAACGAGGCTGACTCATCCCACCACTAAAGGGACACGTTCAGACGGGCTGTCGACAAACGACACTGCGCAGCTTAACCCCTGAAAACCGGTGGCAAAACATGAGATGCTGCCACTTGTCATTAGGCTTCCTCATGGGCCTCATATAGCACAGACAGAACATTGTAAAGAGGAAATTATAGCCCAAAAATAAAAGGAAAGAGGGCTTTGCAATTAAGGATTTTTTTTTTTCATGTCATTTGGAGGAAATTGAAGTTTGGCTTTGACTGCTTATCTGGATAAGGAAATAGATGGAGGGGGAAAGGAAAGTGTGGTCTGAGGAAGGTCACAGAGAGTTAAAAAAGAGAGAGAGAGAGAGCGAGAGTGCAGGTGATTGAGTGTGAATGGAGGAGAAGATTAGACGGAAAGACAGAATGAGACAGAGAGGGAGGTATAGGGGAGAGTGGTGAGGTGGTGGGAGGAAAGGAAGAGAGGGGGTGAATATCAAAGCTTGCTTCAAAGGTCACAGGCACTTTGTTCCTGATGACAACCATTTCCCTTTTGTCTTCTCTAAGTGTCAGACTGGACATAAAGAACGGCGATTCCTTAATTCCCTGAACAAAAACCAGGAGCACATCCTCACTACAAAAAAATAAATAAATAAAAAATAAAAACATACATTAAAGAAGATAAAAATCAATTTTTTCTGACAGTTTCTTTGAGCTGTGAGTTCTGTTTTGAATAATAAAAATGATAATGATGTCATAAAGCAAACTCCTTTTGATCCTCATTAATTTGCATTGAAGAGGATCAGGCTTGTGATGGGATGCAAATATGATCCCATCAATAAAACACCATTTTATTGTGAGCATAAGCTTAATTTGAGATCTGGGAATAAATGGGGAAGGGTAGGAGAAACTCATAAGAAAAAGAAAGACGCAATAAAGAAAATGGAGCAAGAGAAAAAATGAGCACAAGAGAGAAAGAGATATATTGTAACAGATTATTTAGGTTTAATGGGCATATTAAGAGAAAGAGGCCCTGCTGCTGTTAATGATATTGATGCTACTGCAGTGCTCAGCTGTCTTCTCACCTTTACAGCCATTCATTTTAAAGACAGACCACAGCGAGTCAAAGTTTGGTGGAGATGACTGTCCTTACATCAAGGCTAACCCTGCCGCCTGCGATGAAGCATTGACGACTGCATGACAAAACCTGCTTATTATGTTTTAAGGCTTTATAAACAGTGCAACCAATTTCAACGTGCCCTTGGATCCCCTCCAAATGATTTTTGTGAGGTTTCAGCTATGAAAAAACATCAACGGTGGAATTTAGTTTAAGTGATAAGAGAGAGCAATGGAGGAAATGCAGAGAAAAGACGGGGAGCAGAGTGAATGGAGGGAAGATGAGGAGGAAAATGAAAAACTGAAATGACTTTCGGATCACAGCGCTGTAATTATCCTCAGATTGATATATCATTGTTTTCCAAACAACGGCAAACATACAGGGATTTTGGTTTCAGCTGCAGTGAAAGCATTTTGTTGTCAGCTCCGTCACCGCATCAACAACATCTCTGATTTATTGCCTCAAACAACACCTCCCTCCTCTTTTGCGTCCTCTGTCCTCCCGCGCCCTCTCTGGCTCGTCTCCCCCATGACAAGCTGACATGTTCACCACATCCCTCCCTCCCTTCCTCTCCTTTCCCAAACTGCAGACTGGAGACAAACCAGAGCCCAAAATCTCAACCTCCCTCCCTTCGATTCACTGAATATCCTCTGTCTTTTCTCCACTTTGCCCATGCTTCAACACAAACCTTCATATCTTTTCCTCCTCATCCAGTGTACAACTCCCTAAACTTAAACTCCACTTTTAGAGTGATAGTATCTATTAACAAGCCTCCATCCCACCGCAGATGCCTTGTAGCTGGTGCAGATTGACAGATCAATAGTCCAAACTGAAAATCGATGGGGCCCATCTCTTTATTAAGTAGGGTTGACACCTGGCCTACACTGCGACATGGAACAGAGGGTTGTTAGCGCCGAACATCCCTGACCTTTTCCCCTTGGGTGGGTGGATAAGTGGAAGTGGGAGGAGATGTTTTCCAATTTGCACGTGCTTCTTGTCACATCGCTGACTGTTGAACAGCCACACAAACAGAGATGCTTCAAGGAAGATGAAAGGAACACACCAACATACTGTGTTTGTGCACAGGTGGAGGAGAGATCCTCTGAGAGCCTTGCAGGACTCAAATTAAAACACAGACCCCAACATGTGAGTGTTTGTGCTGACAGAATGTGCACACATCTCCCCTCCTTTCAAACGCTTGTTGTCAAGTGTTAGTTTTCCACATTTATGTCACATGAGGACACCTGAGCCACTTTCATTTGGTTGAAAGCTCAGAAAAAGCTAATGAAAAGAATACTGCCGCACACAATTTGACAAATCTACCAAGTTCCAACTAAATAAGTTGTTTGTACCTGCCCCCTAGAGCGATGCAAAAAGATGTTTTCTGATCTGTTGCACTAGTGCGTAGGAAAAATGTAGTGCCAAAGGAAAGTGCTGTTTTTACGGAAAGATAAACCGCTGAAAATATTCTACCTGAAGTGTACATTTAAAAAGGGATATTAGATTGTTTCAGTGGGCGTTTTTAAACCTGTCTATAACACGTTTCTTTCTGGTGGCCCCGTGCACAGCAACACATCAGTCTGCCAGTGCCCCCAGTCGGCTTTCCTAACTGGAAACGCGCTGATTAGAATCTTCTGCAGGTAATGTATATATCTATATATACACACACGACTATATATCTATATATGACTACCTCACATAACCCCACGTCAAATGTGTGCTACAGTTGGATGCAGAAGCCTGACTCATTTCACACTACCTTCCTCATTTTGCTAGAAATCTTTGTCCCATGAATATGAACAGTCTGAGCTGTTGCTGAAATGGTGCTCGTCTTTCTTGTGTCCAAGGTCAAAAACAAGCTTCCTTTTGTGAAAACATGTATATATTGTAATTCTTACTCCCCTACTTTTACTTTAAAGATAGGGGTTTTGGTTAATCTGCAGATTATAATTTGCATGTAAAACACATGATTATGTTATAAAATATTCAATAAAAATATTTAGGGAAATATTCTGAATAATTCTTCCACCACTGTTCAGCTGTGACATTCAGTAGACTGACTACCTCATCTCCACATGAATGCTTAAATGCTGATGTATCTTTGTTTGACGGTACTTGACAGAGCATTACAAAGCAACACAGAACATTTGCCTTTATACTGTAATGAGGTTTTGAAGTAACATTAGAAGACGGTCTGTGTTTCAAAGAATTCTAGATATACGCTGTGTGGAGAAATATTTGACTCGAACAATAATGCATAAACACATCTGTCTTGGCCGAGATATTCAGAGCAGCTTCGCTTGAACATCCAGCTACCTCACACGTGCCTTGTTCAAACTTAACATTAATGCATCTCGGGTGATCTGATCACAAGTGGACAGCTCTTAGTACGTCAGTTCACACTTGACATTAGAATGCGTCTCCACATGCTCACTTCACCTCCCCGTTCTAAGCACATACATCAATTCTGTTTGCAAGGACCAAATGCATCGTTGTTTTTAACCAGTGGGAGGCAGCAGTGCAACAGACTGGGGGTATTCCTTGGCAACCCAAATCGCCCAAGATGTTTGGCGTCCTTGTAATATATCTTTATGGGCTTTTCGAAAATTTCAGACAGGGTTATTCGTGTGTACTCCATCCACCAGAATCCATTTTGCCTGTTGTTGCCTGTTGTCCCATAGTGCTACAAAAATGTGGCCTTATGCAGCCGATTATGGTCTGAGTGATCAAATATTAAAATGTGCCCTCAATGTAGCTTGGGTGTGTTCACATCTGTACTTAGAGCTGTCCACTTGAAATCGGATCACTCGAAGTTAATGCCAGGTGTGAAAAGGGCGGCAGCATCGCTCCTCAGCTGACAGCTGTACTCTTTGCATCTTAGCAGTGAGAGCTTTGAGGCAAACTGTACTGTACATAGAGCAGGCTTCATTTCTGTGAGCCCAGCATGTCAAAGACTGAGGCAGCGGGCCGACTCCTTCACTGTGCTGTTTGCTATGCCAGCACACGTCTGTCCTGTCTCGAGCAGTGTGGTGTAGTGAGTAGAGAGAGGAAAGGCGCGAGTTAGCGATTAATTAAAAATGTGGCAATTCGTCTCGGCTCTGTCGTCTGTAGCTCCCCCACTCAGGGCTCAGAGGTGCTACTTCACTGGCTCTGCTGTTATTAATCTGGCTCTCTCCTAACTCCACTCTTCTTCCTCTTCTGCTGGGTGCCCTTGTCTTCCCTCTACTCCAGTCTCCTCCTTGTTCAACTCCTTGCTGTGCACAGCTTTCAGTTCATCATTCCACGAGGTCACACTGTAATCTTTTCTCACCACTTGACTTGTGTAATCCTTTTTTCCATCACCTTCCTTCATCTCGCTTTTCACCCTCAAAGCTGTGATCTTGATGTGACCTGTTCTCCGTCTGCAGCCTAATGGTCAAAGCCTTTCAGAGATGTGCACATGTGAAGCCCTGTTGCCGTTTAGGCATGAAACACTGTCTGGTAATCAAGGTAACAGCCTCTGATCCATCCAGAGCGTTAAATATGTGTGGGTCTGTAGGTCACGCTGCTACTACTCACACATGCCGCGCTCATGAAACATTCATGATTCGCCTTGAGTGGAATGAGCTGTGTCATAATGATTGAATAAGTCGAACTCGCTGCTGCCAAGTATCAGCCCGCTGCGCTCAACTCTGCCATTAATTCAGACAACTATTGTAAGATTGCATTACACTCTCAGGTTATTGTTACTTACTGATTAAACAAGCAGCCTTTATCCCATTTGTTGAGACGACTCAGCAGCAGAATCAAATAAAACTCAGGCGAAACTTTAAATGACAGCACAGAGAATTGCCCGTGCAAGACTTGACTTCCAGGAGAGATAAATTAGACGAGATTTGATCAGAAGGAGAGACTTTTACTTTTACAAGACTGCAAATCTGTGGTGCAGCTGCAGTCTTGGCATACAAAAAGCTTTTCACTGCAGATTTGTTTTTAACCAGAACAGCTTAGGTTGTCGATAAAATCTAATTCCCAGACTTTGTCAAAGAAAAGGGGTTCAGAGCTAAACTTCACTATTGTTTTTGACTTGTGTAATAGCATAAATAATACAGTAAATGTTAGATCAAAAGCATTATACTTTAGTTTCATTTCTTGTTAAACTTATATAACGAGAAAATATCACTGCCTCAAATCTGGAGTTTAATAGAAAAGCCCTTGAATTATCCTTCCAGCTGTTAGACCACAGAATGAGTCTAGCATTGTGGTGATGGGCTGAAGCAGGCTGGATGTGTATCTGTCAGTCCAGAGAGCTTTGAACATCTGAACCCCAATCTCTGATTAGGCATCAGCGCTTTTCCTCTTTCATCTGACCTCCAGGTTTCCTGTCTGTCTCTCCCTCTTTTTTTTTTTTTTTTAAATGCACACTCTCACACAGACACGTACAGTGTGTACACACACCACTTTGCTTCCCAGTGTGAGACTAGGTCAGCGCCGATAGATCACGCGGTGGGACGGTGGAGGTAAATGGGTGTGACAGTGACTGTGAAGGGATTAATCAGTCAATGGTAAAGACACAATAAGGAAGTGTCATTAATTCAGGTCATCAACAGGGGTCATGTAAGACACACTTGCCCCTGAGGTCAAAGATGAGTCATTGCTTACATAATATATTACAACTCCAGGTTCACCAAAAGAAGATGCACCTTCTTGTTTTGTGTATTTTTTTGAGAAACAACCATGGGTCAATAATCAGATATACATACTGCACATACTGTTGCTGCGTTTTCTTCTTTATTGAATGGTGCTTGAATATTTCCAACTAAGGAGAAAAACGTACGAACACCAAACAGACATACACAGGCACATGCATACAAAGAACATATGCATGCACAAGTGATTGCCACAAGGTCACAATGACAAATCAACAGTGTGTGTGCAAAGTGTGGCACTCAGGAGCAGCTGTGCAAGACATGTACTCACTCAGAGCTGCAGACAAGTGCACAACAAATCAAGATGCAAAGCGTAACTCCTGCACCCCACTGATGCAGGCTCTCATTGGAAATATGAGCAAATTAACACCGACTAAGACGTGCATGTGGGTAGACACACACACACACATAAAATACATCTCTTACCTGGCAGGCCGAGACAGAGCAGGACGCTGTAGTAGATGACAGGCAGTGGTCCGAGAGGGCATCCCTGTGCAACCTCAGAGGGGTGCTGCCCTGGGCTCCAGGTGCTCCCATTTGGGGAAAAAACAGGGAAGATGTGGCTGTGTTCCATGGCCCCCCGTCCTCGTCCTCTTCCTCAGCTGTGCTCAGTGTCAAGAAGCCTGGCCACGCAAGCAAACTGCCTGGTAGCCGGTTTGGGAGATAGGGTGCTCTGTCCTTGGGTGCCAATCAGCATGAGTGTGTACACGCGTGCGTTTGCGCGAGACAGCAAGGTTGAGTGTGTGAGAAGGAGGGAGGAATGGGAATAGATGGAGGAGAGAGTGTGGATGGAGAGGGAGACAACAGACAGGGAGATATGAGAGGTGATATGTGTTAGGATGTGGCGGAAAGGAAGGAGGCGAGAGGAGCAGAGAGGGAGGCGCGGAGAGGTGAGTGTGAAGGTAGAAGTGGAGAGGGGAGGATGCTGCCTGAGTGTGTGAGCGAGGGGGAATGAGAGCGAGTCGAGAGCGCAGCGGGGGAAGGAGGAAAGAGGGAGGGAAAGAAGGAAGGTAGATGGAGCGGAAGGGTACTGTAGAGAGCAGAAAGTGAGGGAGAGAGATGGAGACTGGAGGCAGCAGGAGGGAGGCTGAGGGAAGGTGGAGGGACACCCAGAGAGAGAAACAGGGGTAACATGTTCCCGTTTAACAACACTGAACCAATAAAACCGATGAGAAGACGGATGAGAAAATATAAATGGAGCGTTAAGCTGACTGTGAAAAAGGACAGTGTGTTTGCCCTTGCCATGTTGTCGGTGTGTCTCTTTAGTGTCTTTATTCACTCACTTCACTATTGCTCTTGACCATATATCAACAAATGAATGCACAAGCCTGCGAATTCTAGCACAAATTAACAAGAATATTTGCATATCATGAACCTCACATACAGTATGAATACATGTGATTGGAGACGTGTGGTAGGTGTGTGTGGGAGTGGGGGATTGGGTTCCAGTGGGGGATCTCATTTGCCATGCAGTGTGAACTGTCTGAATCTCAAGCTAAGATGTGCTAATGAGCACAAGGCAGACACAGAAAAGCACAATTATTCCTTTTTGAGACACACTCCAGTCTCTGGTTTATCACTTGCTTTGACACTGCAGCAGCAGGGCTGCAGCTGACAATGATTTTCTTTATAGATTCATATGCCAGTTTTTCAATTCATTTAAGCTACAAAATGTAACAGCTAATTCGAAGAAAACACACAGATGGTTGCAAACCATTGTAAGCATACGAACAATCAATGTCGAAGTCCGTAAAATAATATTTTTGTAATAATTACATTTATTCCCCAAACATTTTCAGCTACAGTACAACGCTTTCACCATCCTAATGAAGGGTAAGAGCAATGTAGCCAAAACTGTTTGGGGAATCAACACACAATACTAGCAGGCAGTTGTGGGACCTATTTAATAATTTAGTTTGTTTTGTGAGCTTTTATCTATTGTCATACCTAAATACGACAGGGTGTTTTTTAAGATCTTAAAGACTCTTAACCTCATTCAATCCGTTAAAGGGCCCACATATTCTACAGCTCACGCCTTAGACCAGGTACTCTCTAGTTTCTTTTCCAACTGTCTTTAAGGTGGTGTATATGCTTATAACGGCCCATAAAGCGGTTGTTCCACAGCTCTCTGTACTCCTGGTCCCTACGCTACAACATGCTCTTGCATCCTCAGCACTGGTTCTGCAGCTAACGTCTGTGGTGCTGTTAATGCATCATTTTTTAATTTCATTATCTCTCAATCCAGATGCAATGTAAAATTCATTAAAGATCAATGCCTTTCCATCCTCAACCAAATTGCACCATTTAAAACTTGAAAATAACCTCCCATAGTTGAATGATCACACTGGAGCTCTCAGAAAATGTGAACAGCAATGGTCTATTTTATGCTTGTGACTTAATACAAGCCTTCCTTGCACGTTGGGCTGAGCTCCAAATCCATATATATAAATTTCTTTTCTTTCAAATCTATCTGGTCAGGAGTCATCTTGAGGAACAATCATATTGAATTTATAGTTAATAATATCATAATCATAACAAATTGCATAATGCAGTAAAAATGAATTTTCTCTACTTAAATGTTTAAAAGAAAAGGTCAAAGGCACCAATGTCTGGAAACTATATAGGCCAAAATGGCCTTTTGCTTATTTAATTATCCCGTTCAGTATTATTTTAATGGCTCAGCTTTCTCTAAAAAATCACCAACAGTATATAAAGTAATTCAATTTAGCTTGTCTATTGGCTACAGCATTAAAATGCTGCTCATACTTACGGTAATAATAATTCAACTATGATATTATGTTATTTCTTGATAAAAAAAAAACCCTCACAGGAACCATTGTTCTGCTTTACTATTGATATTTTAATTACATTTTGCTTGTGTACATTTACTTGACTATACAGGACTTTTACTTGTAGTGGAGTATTTTTACACTGTTGTATTGCTAGTTTTGCACCTCAATCTTCTAACCTACTACAGTGTTTTTCTCCCCCAAAACTTCTTTCTGTATTCTTATGTGTTCTTCTTTCTTAGTATAGGAAATTTTGTTTATCATCATAGATATGATTCAGGAAAAACTTTCAAACCATGAGGGGTATTATGGTTTTTACAGCATGTAGTAGATACTGTGAATGGATATTACCCATTATTCTCACTATGAATGATTTATAAACTCCTTTGGGCTTCTGGAGTTGCTGTATGCGTAGAAAGCCGACATCAGAAGAGGTATGGCATGAGTACATTGAAACATCATGTCCATTTAAAGCGCTGTCAGCTGTGTCTGCTCTCCCTGTGCCTCTTCAGCACAATCAGGCCCTAAGCCACCACTCCACAGGTCTGAGCAAACAGAACCACACTGTGCTCTGCTTTACTCTGCTCGCTGAGTGAGATATTATATATCATCTCAAAGGTGGCACACGTGGCTGCGACAAGGACCTTAGGGCAGACCAGCTTTAAGAGTTTTACACAAAGAAAGAGAAAAAAGACGGGGTATTTTATGGAAGAAAAGAACTCTAGAGTCACTGAGTTTGTGGAAAGCGAAGGATTACAAAGGAAGATCAGGAGCGTCTAAAAACCTGCTTGGAGCTTCAGCTATAGCATCCCAAGCCTCCTCTACCCATCAGATATGAAAAGAGGAATTAATAACAAGACTGTCCAATAATGGCTGACCTGTTTCTGCATAATGCTTCTTGGATCAGAAGGAGGAAAGTGAAAGAAAAGTGGAAAGGAGTGAGGATAAGCGAGAAAAGGGGCAATCACATGCTCTTGATTCTTTTCTCCTACATGTGAACAAATGAGCTGCGGGGGCGGCAGGGAGGGGAGCGCCACGATTAAGTGTTAAATAAAATATGGCCTGCTGACGTGAATTGATCATGGAGAAATGTGGGACAGAGGACGGTGATTCTTCAAGAGTAGCTAGCGTAGCTGTGAAAGACCCCCACAGGGTTAGTGCCTGTCTGTTCTCCAGTACTTAATACATCATCATCATAGGTCCTTGTCACACAAACTCGATTACACGCAATCTACTGGTGCTTTGATATAAGCATGATTGTGTTGTGCGTAGGTTGATGTTTGCAGCTGGATTCAATATAGGGCAACAGATACTGTACATATGTGAGAGTATTTCTGATGTGCAAGTATAATGTGATGTCACTCCTCAGAACCAAACCAGGGCAGGTTATGGTTGTTATGTATTGTGGTCATACATCCACCTGACCTCATTACTTCCTGCAGTGATATGTTTGTATGAGGTCAGAGGTAGGAAAGGTCTATGCAGGTCATTAGTGTGTGTGTGTGCGTGCGCGTGCATCTAAGAGTGTCTGTGTTTGTGTGTTATTAATCCATTACATCATCATTACACATTGTCTGGGGACCTCACACTGTCAGGTCCTCACTGAACTGAACTATCACATGTGGACATGCACAAACGTGCAAAAGCAAACACGTGTTATTGCTTCAAACACCACAGAAATGTTAACTGATTTGTATGTGTGCCATGTTCACATTAATGGTTTGTTACTAAGCAGAACAAAGCAGATCTAGGTGGCACTGAAGCTGTTTAATCCTGCAGTTAATTGTGTGTGATCCTTGTATATGAGAATACCTGGATGTAACACTAAGAATGGCACTGATTGGGGAACAAGACTAAGGGTCAGGTTATGCTCAATAGACTGATAAACATTGCCAACCTTAACTGCATGCGGCCAACATGGCTAAAACGTGGAAACAAGTGACGAAACACGGAGACTTGTCGAGACTCCAGCATACAGGGAGTCCCAGGGATTTCGTCTCCAGCCTGTTAAATCCATCAGAAACTTGTCAAGTATCAGGTGGCATTAATTATGAATGCCTTCTGTGATGGCTGAGCTGTTTGTTTAGTCTGCCTGTAAAATTGGACCCTGGATTTGAAGCGGACTGGGTCAGCGAGGTCACACGTGAGAGCTGTGCTGCTCTTTCCCTCCTGCTCTCTTTCAATTTTGAGGTAGCATTCAAAGAATAATGAGGAGTGGGAAGAAATGGGAGCAACAGCGAGAGAGAGAGGAGAGAGAGAGTGAGAGAGAGAGAGAGACAATACAAGAGCGGGACGTTGAATAAAACATTACTGAGAGAAAGATGGATGGATGATTGAGGGAACTTTGTACTTGTTCTGTTTGCAAGCCAGCATGTACAGTACTGAACACAGTGGCATGCTCACATACAGTACATGTACAAAGTCTACATATAACATGCACACGTATGAACACATGCATGGACTTTTAACAACTTTGGATTTCACCTCAGACCACACACACAATCAGAGGGGAAATTAACACAATCCTACTAATTTACATATCTAACTGCTGCTCTACAGGTTGGGACAGGCTCTTTCTCCACTCTCCCCACCCCAGGGTAAGTCTCCCTGGACTGGGCAGTCCAGTTCCTGCCCTTGTCCAGCACCAGGGACCAGCTGGTCTGAGCAGGCTCTTATAAAACCTCCGTTATTAGACTTCGGAAATGGAGACAGTTAACACGACTGCAGCTGAGACTAAAGCCCCACGGCCCTGTCTGCAAATTACATTGCTTTCACAAACAATCCCATTGAAATAAGGCCACCGAGGAGCGACTTTGGTTTTGGAAAGCATAGCCTTGATAGCGTGGTTTAGGCCACTCATTTTGTGTGTGCGCGCGCATCATTGCTACCAAGAATCACTAATACATTTTTGTATGAAATATGCAAAAACTCTAAATACTTACTCATAACTCCTCCTGAATGATCTAAATGTTTTGGTTGTTGGCTGTTGTTTGTTTTGACTGTTACTTATTCTGCACTTTGCCCAAAACTTCACAGCATCTCTGCTCTCAGTTCCTCAACAATTTCCATCTAATCCTCCTGTCCACTTTGATTTTCACTTGTCTGCTTTAGCCGATTTATGTAGAGCCCCAATTTGGACATTGGCTGTTTGCTGTTGTCTAGACTGGCGTGTGTTTGTTTGCAGTTAGGCTTCTCTTATTGATCTCAGCAGATAGCATCCCGTTTTGTTTGATCAAGTGTGCAAATCAGAGGAGTTCCTGATTCCCATCACATCACACAGCTGGGGACAATAACTGGGGTGTCTGCATGTATCATTGGTTTTCCTTCTACATAATGTATGCATATATTTCTGCATAAAAACATGTTCACAGTGAAGAAGCTAGTTTCACACTTACACTGGTTGTGAGCAGTTCAACCAAAGACCCCCCCCCATTCAGATTTTTTTACGTACAGTATGTATTTCAAGTATAATTATACCATTCAAATATGCATTTCCTATTTAAGCATTTTGGTTTGTTTCCCCTGTCTGAGGTTTTTACATCATGGCTGTATAACTCACCTTTCACGTGTCCTATAACGTCTTGATAACAAAGCGTGTTAGTCCCTGTTTGTCTGGTCCTGCAGGCCAACATACTGTAATACGCAGTAAGAGTCTGTCCTCAGTCCTACAGCGTCCTCAGGCGGCTCACTTTTGTAAGTACACCCACCACAAACGGTAAACAGAGAGAGAGAGTGGGAAGGCTTGGATGTGATCATCATCATCATCCGTTACTTTCGAGCGACAGGCCCAATCCGTCCAGGAGGCTGCGGTGTGTTCCGGGACCAGGAAAGGGACCAAGCCAGGTTGGTGCTGTGGTTCTGTCCGGAGCGGTAGGTACCAAACATCACTGCTGCTGTTCTGCTTGTTATTTCGGACGGTGCACAGTCCCATGTTGGTCTGCTGAGGTGACCCGCCCTGATACAGTGTCGGATTGAATTATATAATTTCAATGTTTTCGTGCATGTAACATCGCAGCAGCTCGTAGACACGCGGCACCGTGTTTCTAAAAGCAGCATAGAAGATGTGCCACAGATGATGGCTCCATCTTTGTTTTGTAACACAGCGTGAGCTAATGCTATGTGGCTGCAGAGCCGCACAGCGCAGGCTCTCCTTTAACCTGAAGAAAACATCGTAGCTACTGCGTTGAGCTGACTGCCAATGCAACATTATCCAAAAGTCAGTCACGGAACAACAATTACACAACAACAGCTGTTTACAGTCAGGTTAATAAACAGTCTGGAAGGCCCGATGATACTGCAGCAACAACGATGTACAGAAAAACTGCGTAGTCACCGATGATAAAGCACAACGAAGTCAGTTACTGAGATCATTCCTATTAAACACAAACAAAACAAACAAAAAAAAATCGTGATTTAGTTCCATTTGGGCAATATTTTCTGATAAGGCACCATTTATAACGAGTTGGCTGTTATTAATATTTTTAATTAAGACTTCTGAGTTGCTAGATTGTGGAAAATCCTTGCGTGTTTTTAGCTCTGAAATTCATTAGGGAGACCCTTCAATGGACTGTTTGACCACCTAGTTTTCAAAAGGGCTGCAGAGCATTCATTAGTAACTTTTATTTAAAAGTGCAGACTTGATGGATTGTACTACTAGATTCAGAAACATGTAGAATTGCAGGTGACAGTTTGTTAATTACCTATTATTAATGTTATACAACATTTACAAAAGGAAAACCCCATGACTTATTAGAAAGTGCGAAAAGCCTACTGATGCAAGAGATTCTTAAACAGAATAGAAGCTTGTTACCTTAAAACAGGACAGATGTAGAGAGAATACACTAAATGTGAAATAATGATGGTGAGGTTTTTTTTTTTTTATTACAAAATATATAGTATCAATTAAAAACGTTTATACCATAGTAAGTCTGCAGTTGTCAGTGTTAATAAGCAGTTTAGAAATGCATTTTGGTTCAGACATGCTGCACTTTTCCAGAGGATAAGTGGAATTGAATGAATTAACGAGCTTGTTAAAGTGTGATGGTGGAGTAGGGATAGTACTTGGTATAGTGTTGTACGATGAGATTATCTAGTAGAGCATGCAAATAAATTGACATGCTAAATGATCGACCTGATCTTTATTATTAAATTATAATCGTCATACTAGTGCTCACCTCAAATTCAGTGGCTATAGACCTTCTCTTTTTTCTGCAGAAGACAGTAGCATCTGTGGAGCTGGTATAAGTCTAGGAGACAGTAATATTGATATATTAGTATCCAGTGCCTCTGCTGATGAATGCATTAGGGAGGATGTTATTAAACCTTTTGAAATACGAGTATGGTCTTGGTAGTGGTGCTTTAGGTGCGTTATGGTCTGCATTGGATTTAATCATTACACAACCTTTCACAAATTATACATCGATCAAAAGCGCTAATCTCCTGATTCTGTGTGTGCGAAGCATTTAGGATCCGTATGACTGAACCAGTTCTGTGTCATTGTGTTTCATGTGTGGTCATACTTCATTAATATTGCAACCTTGTAAGATACTAAATAAGACTCACTTGTTTCTCTTCTTCCTCTGAAATCTGCATGTCTTTTTCAAGGAGTACACATTGATCCCTGCTCCACCGACAACTTGACTCAGATCTGGGTCACACTTCACTGTCACCATGGGCTCCTCCACCACATCTGCCGCTCTGTTGTGTCTGCTTGCGGGGGCCGTGGCAGCAATCCAGACCCCCCAGACAGGTGAGAAGGCCGGCATAGAGGCAGATGAGACTGCAGAGCTCAAGAACAATGGTGTAGAGTCTGAGCTGTAGAGAGAGAGAAAAAAAAAAAGAAGTGAGGAATTTAAGGAGGTCAAGATGGAAGCATGCTGAGTATGAAATTTCAGTGTTTCCTATGCACAAGAGGAAAAGAAAGTATTGATTGGATCAAACAGGAGCTTTACAGTCAATCAAGATAATTTAGTTTTGTTCATTAGTTGCAGTTGTAATTATTTGTGCCCGTATTTCAAGGCAGTCATACAAGGTAAATACTGGATAGGGAAGGTTGTAACTTGAAATTTTGCTTGATATCTTCATGATGAATACTGTATGTTATATTCATTAAGCAATGCTGCAGCTAATGATCTGATAACCTTCATTAATGGATTTATAAGATGTCACAAAAGAATGAAAAATGTCAATCACAATTTCTTTTTCAGAATTTATTTTGTTCAACCAGCTGTCCAAAACCTGAATATATTCGTTTTAAAATGTTAAGCAGAAAGGCAGCAAAACTTCACATTTAGTGACCTGAAGCAATAAATCTGAATCTCTGGAAAAAATTTAAAAAAAAAAACACAACACCTCTCAATGCTACTAAAATTTAAATGCTCCTGTTTTACAATCATGTAAGCCTATAATAGTTAATCTCATGAGATCTGCCCCAGTTGAGGCCTGTTTATTGGCAAGCAGCTGAGTTCTGCTTGAATCAGTGTCTGTAATTCAGTCTGTTGTGTATGAACCAGCTGAGACATTAACTGGCTCTCCAGTGTTTTTGGATAAGCAGCAAGCGAGCTTGGTGATCTCCCGTCAGAGGAGGGCCGTCGGTGGCAGTAACCCTGCCTCCAGCCTGGAGCAGGCTTGCATGGAGAAGGTGTGCAGCTACGAGGAGGCCAGAAGGTTCTTCCAGGACTCGTATCGTACGGTGAGCCCCAGGATTTCACTATGAAGTCTTCCCTTGCTTTTTTATCACCTCCATTCGATGAACACACTTTGTAAATGACAGAGAAAAACCACTGTGCAGCACTTCAACCGCACTTAACTTGCATATTTCTCTTGTAGGATATCTTCTGGTCCGTCTACATTGGTAAGTGCTATATTAAAATGATTTTCCCGTCACTGCGCAGTCCTTAGTCGTGCATTAGAGCTTCTCAGACTTGCTTTCTGTGTTTAGACGGAGACCAGTGTGCAGGGAGCCCTTGCAAGAATGGAGCCCTGTGTTCAGACAGCGTGGGAGGTTATGACTGTGTCTGCAAGTCAGGTTTCACAGGGGTCCACTGTGAAAAAGGTGAGGAGAAGATGCCAGCATACCATAGAGTGTGATGATTTACTTTTCATCTGGTCTGTGAGTGCTGCAACCCTCCCCTCTGTTTCCACGGATGTAGACGAGACGCTGTGCACCCTGGAAAAGAACAAGGGCTGCTCCCAGTTCTGTAAACCAGGCTACACTTCCTACCAGTGTTCCTGCGCCCGTGGTTGGAAGCTCAGCCAGACGAACAGGGATAGGTGTGAGCCTGCAGGTAGGTCTGTTTCGAGGGTTAAGAGAGTGAGAAATGATCTAGCAAGAGAAAAGTAATCGTAACCATTTTACATTCTTCTCTCAGTCAGATTCCCCTGTGGTAAGGTGAGCAGTCTGAGTCGGTGGGATGACAGACAGTCCAGCAACACCCGCAGCAACTTTGAGGGACTAAGCTGTACTTCTGCAGAGTGTCCCTGGCAGGTAGTAACACACACACACTAACACATTACAGGTACTCTGATGTGTGCACAGTAAACCTTTTTTTAATTAATTAATTTTTTTATTGCAAGTCCCTCCAACAATGATGCAGGGTCTTGTTGCATATTCATGAGCTTTGTCTTGTTGTTTGCAGGCTCTACTGAAGGGCTCTGAGTCAACTGGATTCTGCAGCGGAGTCATTCTGAAGGAGAATCTGGTCTTGACTTCAGCTCATTGCGCCAACAAATACAGGTCATTCCAGGTGGCGGTCGGTGAGTAGACAAACCACTTAATCACACCTTTGCAACAACAAGCAAACAACTCAAAAGTTACCCAATTACTTAAATTGTTCCTTGAGAAATTTACATATCCAAAGCAAGGAAGATGGATAATATACAGTTGGGTATAGGTGTAGGACAAAATCATCAGACAAAAGGAAAAGGAGAGGTAGTGCACACACTGAATCATGCAAGCTGCCAAACATTTGGTGATGCAACATTGCACTATTACAGATTTCTAAGCATGTTACAATGAAACCAGGAACACAAATGCAGAGGCTGGCCGAGGCTGCAACAAAGGACCTGTGAAATGAAAATAAATGAAAACGCAGGCTTACGGGTACACCAGCTGGCAGACAAGCAGGCAGATGCAGAACTGGATGCAAAAACAGACAATCCAAACTCAGATGTCTCTGGGAAGCACAAGGGAACTGAACAGGAAACACAAGCAGACAAACTGACAACAAGTGAGGGGGAGCACAGAGACTGAATACCCAAGGAGGGGAGGTAACGAGACACAGGTGCAACACATTAGGGCGGAGCAGGTAATCAAAGAGTCACACTGGAAGCAGGAAGTAAAAACAACAGGACACATATGCAAAATAATTTCAGAATAAAACAGGAAATAACTAAATAAGAGTTCAGGCACGAAGTCACTTCCAGGGGCAGATCATGACAAAGCACATTAAAAGCACTTCAAGAAAGAACTGTAGCTCACAATACGCAGTTCATCATTTTTTCCAGTACACATTTATTCTCAATTTAGAACAAATGTGTACAGTGTTGAGATTATGCATGAGGGGATTCATATTATATAAAAAAAGAAAACTTTTGACCTACTGTATGGAAGCCAACATGTGTCCCATGAAACTGTGTGTTTGAATTCACATAAAGAATTTCACATTTGAGTATTTTAGGTTAAGGATTTATAAGGGATATTGGGTACATTGGATAAAGGTGACCAAAAAAATGAATAGAATGATTATCAATATATTAACTGACTAATCATTTTGTCTATAAAATGTCGGGAAAGGGTGAAAAATACCTGTTATAATTTCTTAGACCCCAAAGTGACATCTTTAGATGTTTTGTTTCATCTTGTCAACAGTTCAAATCCAAAGATATTCAGTTCACTTCTGAGAAGCAGCAAATGTGTCAGTTTTTCTGAAATAATTACTAAACCAATAATCTGACTGATCAAAATAGCTGCAGATTAACTTTCTGTCAATCAACTAATCACTAAATGAACAGATCATTGCAGCTCTGTATGTATGTCAGTATGTGTGCATTAGTTTGATAATCACCATTATCCTGAATGTCTTATCTTACCTGCACCTCCTCAGGAAAGCGCAGCACCGTCTATGAAGATGGAGAGCAGACACTGTACATGAAAATAATCCACATCCACCCGCGCTATGTGGAGGGTCGTCCTGAAAATGACTTGGCCGTGGTTGAGCTCCGCGACCGCATCACCTTTAAGAGAGAGGTGGTTGCTGCCTGTCTCCCAGACAGAGACTTTGCAGAGAGCATCCTGATGACAGGAGAGTTACCCGCCGTGGTCACTGGCTGGAAAGAACCCAAACAGGTATCAGCTTTCGAAGGCCCGCTCACCCTTAACCACCTGGTGTACAACCAGCTGCCTCAGTGTCTGGAGTCTCACCCCAACCTGATAACCAATAAAATGGGCTGCACTGCTCCTCGGACCAATGCCGACTGCACCATGAGCTCCGGCAGCCCCTTGCTCACCCTGTACAGGGAGGTGTTCTACCTCACTGGGGTGGTGAGCCAGCCACAAGGGTCTGACTGTAGCAAAGGTTACATCTTCCAAAAAGTGTCACGCCACCTCGGCTGGCTGCAGTCACTCATGGGCTCCCGTTAGAGGGAGTAGTCAGGGAAAACATGAAAGCTACAAATTTAAAGTAATGCAGGTATATAATATATATGTAAGAAATCACATCAGTGTTTCCATGTGTGCACTTCTAGCTCAGTCTTTAGTTTTGCCATTCTGTCTTTTAATAATACCCATCTCCGAATGGAAAAACTATCCTAACAACATATAGTCTAAGTCCAGGTGATTGCTTTCCATTTCTCTCTATGGACTTCCTCATTTAACCACAAGGTGGCTCTCTGTTAACATAAACAGAGAAGCACTTACTGTATGTATCCACCAACCATATGGCCAAGAGATGAAGTGAATTATTCAGCATGTGTTTTGTGATGTGGACAGACCTTTTAATAACCTTTGAGTGATGTTATTTTAGTGACTACTGCACATTGTAACATTCCAGGTAATCACTGTTCTATGAATGTAATAAACCCCAACATCACACCGGATGTACTTACTGTCATTGTTTGTGGATGAAGTAGGCTACACTGCAGTATTTCTGGAAGATGCTAAGGAAAAGCTGTTTTCTGGAGTCCTATGTTATTTCAAAATTTGACATTTGATGATAAGCTTGAGATACACCATCCTGCTTTTGATTGTTTCCCACAACCCCCGACTACACCCACCATGTCTTTACCACAAGCATCATCTGCGTGAAACTAACAAGATATTGAAGTAATTAACAGTTGCCACACTATGCAAAACAATGCCAGTAATAGTGAGAAATGAAGCATATAAGATTTAAAAAGTAAAACAAACAAGATTAAGAGTGTGCATATTTCAGTCTGAACCAAAGTGGTGAACCAATTAACCAATAGACCGCCTGATACTGCCATCCCTAGAACCATGTGGCCATTATGGCTAAAAATAGAGACAAGATCAAAAATATTAATGAAACGTAAGTATAAATGGAGTCAAAAAACAAGGGAACATGTTTGAGGTAAACAAACAACACAGTCTCGAAGTCGTGAAAAGAAGTGATAGATCTGAATGAGATAGGCAGGTCATTCCGGTCTGATGGTGCTGTAAATTTAAAGGCTCTTTTATTTCTGTTTATACCAATCACATCTATATTCATGCAAACTTTCCAGCACAAAGAGGAAAAGAATGAATGAAAAAAAAAATTTAGCCTTGATGATCTTTGTAATCTAGCTGTATATCCCCAGTTCGTCACACACAGACGATCTTTGCTCGCCCTCACTGTCACATACCCCTGTGTTGTCTGGCAACATTTTCCCACAGACACTCGCCCTCTGTAGTTTTCTCACAGCCTCCCTGGTGAACAAGGCCAGGACCATGTCATGCAGGGAGAGAAAAGGAGAGGCAGAAGAATGGGCATGAGAGAGAGAGAAAGTAAGAGACGCCACATAACAAAAAACCTGGCCTGCCACTTTTGATCGGGCGCGTGAAAAGGACAGCTCTGAAAGCTGGGGCCCACGTTGGCTGTTGCCATGGTACTCACCTAGGAGATGGCTCCTTGCTCCCAAAAATGGCTCTGCTCCTTTACTGGGTCATCCAGTGGAGATTAATTTGAGTGGAGCTCCTTCCTTCCTGAGTCTGGTCCTGCTCTCTGGTCCTGCCAGCCCCATTTATATGCTCAGCCTTATGTATACAAACACATTCTAAGCAAGGTTCAGCTAAACTTAAGCTCAATCTACACTGAGCTGCTGAATTCACGCTGTTAAATGTATCACACAAATATCAAACAGCCACTGCATGGCTTTCATTCTTTTCCCTGAAATCTGAGCAAATAGGGAGACGAGCATATGACACGAATTCTGAGAGGTAAAAAATAGCCGGAGACAGGAAAAGGAGGCCGAGTGAGATGTTTGACAGGCAGAGAAAGCAAATGGCTGAGATGAAGAGATGGAAAATGGCCTGTAGACGATGAGCAGAGACAGACCAAGAGACCTGGGATTTGTGATGTTGACACAGAAGAGAAATCATCTATTGTGTGGACACACTGATAGACCTACAGTCTATTAGACATGAATGAAAAGGCCTCGGAGAGGCACATTAGCAAGGCCATTATTGATGGAGGGAAGTGAAAGCACTCAATGTCAAAGCTTTCACTCTTCACAAATCAAATGTTACTATTGCTGCTGCTATCGTTGAATTTTACTACAGTGTGTTGGTACATCTGGCCACTGCCCTACTTAATCAATAATCCTTTACTCTTCTCAAACCCGAAAAATAGTTGCATGCTGTGACCTCAAATCCTCCCTATGCTCAGTGTGTGTGTGTGTGTTTGCACATACATGCATAGCACATACATGCTTATTTGTGCCTTGTGAGTCAGAGGGGGGTGACATCAAATGACAGACTTTAGAAAGGATTATCTGTCTGTGTGGTGTCTGATTCCACAGAGGGGGTGAGCAGTATGTCTGAGTGTTGAAGGCAGATTGAGTGAGTTAAAATCTGACTGGGGAATGAGTGTAATGAGCGCTCTGCTATCTGTGAAGGCATGCCTATGATCTTGTCTAGAAATCCCCCTTCCCAAAATCCATGTCCCCAATCTTTTCTCCCTTCAGGACTCCACAGACATGGGGCTCTGCAGTCAGATAGGGTGGCAAAGCTTCTCCCCTCCATCCAACTCTACCCCACCCCATCTCAAACTCTGCCCCATGCCAGGCAGAGCAGCTTCCACTTGGTTGGGTAATTGTGCAGGAGAGTGGAGGTAACACAGGACCTCGAGAAGTTAAGGCCTGGGCAGGGAAGTAGTGGCTGAAGGAGAAAGAGAGAGACAGGCTGTGGACTTCAATATAACTCAGCTGTGGTCTAATTTACTCTGATATTAGTTTTTTAGCAAGACTAGTTTAAAGCCATGCTAGCAGCTCTGAGAGGGCGAACTGTGAGGCACAGCGGTGCTCTGTCGGCATGCTAACATGCACACAACGAAAATGCTAACACCTACTTTAGCATACTATCATGCTTACATTTGCTGGATTAGCACTAATACCTAACTCACGTTATATCACTTACTAGAATTATAAGCAGCCGAGTGCTAGCAATGTAACTGAAAAGAAAACCAAAGAATCCTGCACACTGTGTATCACTTGAACTCACTATTAAGTACGTTTTCTGATCCTGTGCACCCGTCACTAATACTTTAGGGTGTGCAAGATATTTTTTGAAGTTACACTTAAATTAAATCTAATATTCCCAGTATCAATTCAGCTAATTTAAAATGAATTATACACTGTTTGTATCTGGTTTCACTTGTTAATGAACAACTACAAATCTGTGATGTAGCAAAAGTAGCTGATTTAGGATATTTATCTGGTTTGACTCCAAGGCTAGAGTGAGCGTAACCATCCTTATAATAATATATAATAATCAGATGTTTCCCTGTTCCCACTTTTTCGACATTGCTTGAATACAACGTTAAGATATAGTACAGCTGAGGATGATGGGAATGAAATTACTTTCTGAGATATCTGGTCATTGATCACATATATAAGTAATCATAATCTATCCACTTGTTGTGGAGCCATTTCACCCAAAACCACAAATGTTAATCTCATGGATGCACTAGATGAAAATTTTGTGCTAATCCATCCCATAGTTGTCACTCCACAAATAGTAACAACTGGCACTAAAAGACATCAGTGCTGGTCAATCAGAGTCTTACTTCCACATTCATCTTATCTGTGGTAAGTGACATTTCTGCTCTGCTGACAAAAACAGTATCCCTTCTTCACCTCTGACCAAAACCAGGCCTTAAAGCCTTGAGACAGGCTTTAAAAACAATATGTTGCTTTCAGCATGTGGACGTGGTGGCTGGTTGATAGAGGAAGAAGGTAAATCCTGAAGCTGCCACTGACCTCACCTCGACCTTCCAAGGGTTAAATCCTGTTTAGAGCCATTGAGAAAGCCAAGGAGCTGACAGAAAGGTCTTCAAGGCTCACTGAATGAAAACAAATGCGCTACGGTCCATGTGGTGGTGTTTGAAAAGGCCAGATAAGACCTCTGTGCTTTGTGTGTGTGTGTTTGTGCTTCCGTGTATTTGTTCTGTCCTCCAGATACAGTGCATGCACATCTACGTATAGGTTGTTTTAAATTGACCTGACAAGGTCACATTAAGATGACCTTTAATATCAACCCTACTTCTCCAGGGCTATGCTACTTTGAAAGGTCATGACCTCTGCAGGTTTTCAGGACTCTGAGCAGCCGGAAGGTTTAAGTCACCGTGGTGAACAGATGAGGTCAGGATTATCTCACTAAACATACTATATTCATTAGCTCAGTGGTCTAGTCAGCACCATGTTTATTAATGTGAACCATGCCTGTTAAATAAACTATGTTTAAATTAAAAGTATAAAAAAACACGGATGTCTGGGATACTCAGACTTTAGTGTGGCACCTCCATGATGTTGGGGAATTCACAAGAAACAAATGAAGGAAATGAAATGACATCAAAGCAGCAGATGCCGATATATGTTAAGTTTTAGTCCCAAGTATTGACTAAACTGGATCCCACACTTCCCATAATTCAACCAGGCAGAATATTTTTGTTAAAATCCCTCTTTATGAGTAAACTACTGTATCTTTCTAATTCCACATTATTTTTCTAAAGCAGGCTTTCTGTTCAACATTTGCAGTCTCCAAGCTTTAGATGCATTCACTCAAGTGATGTCCCTTGAGTTATTTTCTCAAGGTGTGTTCAGACTGACCACACATGGTCAGTGCTGTGATTCGGCACAAATTTGCAAAATTGAGGCAAAGGTGTGTCAACTTGAGCGAAAAAAAAAAATTGTGCTCATTCTGGAACTTTAGGAATCTGCTTCATAAATAAACTGAGATGAGAGGAAAACTATAGGAAGACCTGAGGCAATGACAGAAAGAACTGAGCTGAGGTAGTTAGCTTACAGCTAATATCTGTGCAGTTGAAACATTGGGTGTTTGGGGCAAATGAACATGCAGAAATGGTCCAACGGTCAGATTCATACATAACGCAAAAGAAAAGGTTGCTTTTCTTTCCGTCTCATCTTGATGTTTGTATAAATTCATCTTGATATTTAAATTGGTGGTGTGCCCCTTTAAGTGGGGGTTTATATGTTTACATGGACTGATAATGTGGACTGTGCTGTCATGACTGAGAGATGACTACAAATCAATATTTGAATCACATGTGATGCATGTCAGTATTTGTGATATTAATGTACAAAATAATTGTTCATGTGACTTTTTTCCCCTCACCAAACAAGACAGCCATCACACTTTACATCCTCTGTTCTGTAAGATCAGTTGGAGCCTGTCTGAAATGGGATGTGTATCTGGAAACAAAATGCTCTTTAAAATTAGACTCTCTTCCTGCTAATTTTGGACACCTGCATCCTGTCATAGTTAATACATCCTGTGAGGTCACAGGCTCTCATCCTGATGCTTGTCTCTGGAAACAGATGCAGCATGCGGCCTGTATGTCAGCCACCCTGCTGTCACTGTTTGGTTCATTGTGTGGAGCCGAGCAGGGACTTAACAAGATGAGGCAACCTCTGGGCAGCAAGTAGGCATGTAATGAGGGAACGATGAGAGAGAGGAAAGAAAGAACATATCAGAAAGAAAAACAGTGGAATTATGGAGAGAAAAACACTGATGGAAAGAGACAGAGATTTAAAGAAAGTCTTCATACTCAGTGCAACATATACAGTATAGTTCATAAACCAAACGGAAACATGACAGACGGTCTGTGGCGCTCTGTAGACACATGACACATGTAGAGCATGTGCTCTCCTCATTAATGGACAATAACTCATCAGACAGAGCCAAAGTTAGTGTACTGCCTGTCTGTAAAACTATATTAGTCAGTGACTGAGCGCCACACACAACGTTGTCACCCTCTATAAATACTGAAGCAGGAGTCCTCCACTGATTGCTTTGGGCTGAGCCTCAAGCTGATGATGGCAGTAAAGTATAATGTACAATATATGTGTATATGTACATTAAAGGAATTGTTTGACATTTTGGGAAATACACTAACTGGCTTTCTTGCTGAGTTAGATGAGAAGGAGAGACACAATTCTCACATCCATACCATAAATATGTAGCTAAAGTCAGTGACCAGTTAGCTTACCTTGGCATAAAGAGTGGAAACAGGGAGAAACAACAGTAACAAAACCTACTTAACATCACCTCTAAAGCCAATTTATTAACATGCTATATGTTGTTTGTTTAATATGTAAACTGAACTGTATAAATGACATGCAGTGGTTTAATGTGTGGATTATCTGCTGGACTGTTTATTGGCTCGGTGTAAAACCCAGGAAGCAAGGCTACTACACCAGGCCAAAGAAATAGTGCAGCACATAACCCCCAACAATGTGTGATATTCACATTTTCGTGTTTGTACGGATTAAATAAATGAGATATATAAAATGTTAATTACTGAGCTTCAGAGATGCTGGTTGGTGGATTTTATTACCTTTGGACAGAGCCAGGCTGGAGGTGTTTCCAGTCTTAATGCTAAGGTAACTAGCGTCTGGCCACAGCTACATATCAACAATACAGACGAGAGCTATAGCATGATTCTACTCATCAATCTGCTGATAAAGTGAGAGAACCATTAATCTCCTCAGTTGTCCTGTTTTGAAGCAATGACCCCTCCTCCTCCTCCTCCTCCTCCTCCTCCTCCTCCCCCTCTTCCCATGCTGTCACTCTCCCAGCCTGCACCTGTCAGATTAGTCTCACAACCTCAGCTGCCACTCCATATGATACGCCTCCTTACTGCCCAGAGCCGGCATGTCATCTCACTTTGCATGTATTTATGCGTCTGTGAGTGTGTGAAAAGGGGAAACTAAAGACGCAGTGCAATCCCACGCAAAATGTGGGTGTGAGAGTGTGGTTGCTGGTTCCCAGTGTCCCCTTCATGTTGCAGCAGGATGTGGCTTGATATCATTAATGCACAAACAAACACCTCCAAATCACTGGATCATTTGCATTCCCATAAAATAAGACCTAACTGTGAGTGGATGGAGAAGAGAGGTTTGCAGCTCCAGTGTCTGATAATATTTTAGACCAACAGCACCCTGGCAGCTGTTTTGATCACCTGGTCAAAGGTGTCATGGCTGCCATGCTGTGCTCCTGCTTGTCTGAGACTGCAGTGGAAAACAGTTTTGGAAGCCTGTGAGAAACTGTGACAACATTGCCACTAATCACTTCCACCAGCTCACATCATGCACCAGGGTGAAGGCAGGATGGAAGTCCTGGGGGTGGGGTGGGGTTGGGGTGGAGTGGAGTGGGGGCTTGGGGGAAGGCTCTTCCATTGAAAGCCTCCCTGGTAGATGGACTGGAGCAGCTGAGGCGACAAGCATGTGACTAGGGAGAGAAATAATAAGCATCATGGCAGTTTGTAGCTGTGTCAAGTACCTGGAGATTAGCAACGCAACTCCGGAAAAGAGGCTACACTTCTTTCAAAATAAGAGAGTCAGGCCTATGCAAGACTTGGAAGAAGAGAGGCAGGAAATAGGCTATTCAAACAAACAATTACTATACTAAATAATAATACGACAGTGTGACTTTGCTGAATATACTCAAAATGTACTAGTATGACAGCACATCCAGTGGTTTGGCATGGTAGCCCCCTGTGTGTGTGTGTGTGTGTGTGTGTGTGTGTGTGTGTGTGTGTGTGTGTGTGTGTGTGTGTGTGTGAAATTGTAAAGTGTTAAAATTGCTACATAAATGCAGGCCATTTACCATTGCATTTATTCAACTTGTCATTATGGGCAGCAGATCTGTATTCACGTTTTCACAATGAGGTGGCGTGTTTTCGCTGTAGACTGGAGTTAACTAAATCCTAAGGACTTTATTCTGAAAGATGCAACCGGAAATTGGGTCTCAATAGTCTACCTTGACTTGGTATTGGCAATTTTTCTATGACTTAGCGCACTGAACGAGTAAAAAACAGCTGGAATTAAGCAGGAGCAGCATTTTACGAGTCCAGATTGTGTGAACAGTCCATGACAGAGACGTCAAGACAATAGGTGTGTGTGTTTGCGCGTGTGTGTGAGAGAGAGACGCTGTAGCCTACGTCTAAAAGGATTTAATAAAGTGTCCCCCCCCCCCCCCCCCCCCCCCCA
>NW_019525243.1:554956-565930 GCF_002814215.2 Seriola lalandi dorsalis | reverse complement strand
GGTCCCCCCCCCCCCCCGTCAGGCACCAATTAATTTATCGGAGAGTAAAACAGTTACGGTAAAGGGAGGGAGGACAGAGAGGAGTCAGTGGGGACTGTGGCGGCTCTGGAGAGCTGTCACTTTCTCTGTGTGTAATGTGTGTAGGCTATGTGTGTGCGTGTGTGTGAGTTTGTGTGTGTGTGTGTGTGTGTGCGGAGAGGGATTACCATTACGCACGTTATGCGGAGCGCAGTTTTGGTGATGCATTCAGTCTGGATATGTGCAGCGGGGAGCAGTGAGCGTCAACGCGGGCGTTCAGCGGCATAAACAGCCCAGTAGCAGGCAAAGGGGATCCGGCAGGTTTGGAGGCACCGTTTGTGCACATCACAGGATTTCCAGCTAACTGTGTGTTTTATTTGTTTTGATGACTGCTCCCTCATTGGTGCAGTCAAAGTAAAAGATGCGCACCGCTGAACAAAGGATTTAGGGGAAAACGATAAAGAATCTCCTCCACGTTTTAATCCTGACACCCCGGTGCTTTTCGTCTCTCCTGTTTGGACTGATCAGGACTGGGAATTCATGCCGATTCCGCCTTTGAGGACAGCGGACACGGGCTGAAGAACCGGGTTCCTCTGGTTTGAAACCTGGAGCAGGAGGAATCATCTGCTCTGATCGCGTACAAGTCCATGTGGATGGAGAGAAAATACGCAAACACGGCGAGCAGAGCTCATTCCGAAATGTGACATTTTAAAAAAATTATTTCTCCCATTATACCTGACAACTGTGCACCTGCCTTCGTTCTCGATCGGATTTGTTTACATCGATAAAGGTACGTGCTGCTCATCGTGTAGCCCACAGGATATTGATTAATAGGAATGGGGGGCTGGGGAGTGTGGTATCCTTGTGGACGTGTGTGTGAATGTGAATGCATCTCTCGGTTTGTGTTGTGATGTGTGGTTGAAGTTGCATCACTGACAGCTCTGGGAGAAATGCGATGTCGATGCACCAAATGCATAGGTGTGTGAAATGGGGGGGGGGGGATGTCGCATGCACTGTTGTATACATGTTGCATTAATATACATTTACGACATTTACGCTCAGTGTTTGGCACACATGGCCTTGACCTTAAGCAGCATTTGACAAAACCATGTTAAGCTTAAACTAAAGACAAGTCTATGGAGGACTTTGACCTGTGTGAAACGACTGATTGGCTGTGGCACATTTTTCTCACGAGGATGAAAAGGTTGGTCCCTTTTCGTGACTGCGCCTCCATTTTCATCCCACAATACATTGGGATATTTTAGGAGTGTCAATCACTCTTTCATTCTTTAGTTTAGAGGTTAGATGTCATTCTCTATTTTTGGATCTCTCTCTCTTTCACACACACACACACACACACACACACACACACACACACACACACACACACACACTCCTCAGCAACAATGGTCTTACTGCTGCTGCCTCAAACAAACACACTCTTCTGGAACTCCCCAGGGACCCTCCCATGTGGCCGGTATTGTTTAAGAGAAGGGGGGGGGGCTGAAAAAAGAAAAGAAAAAAGAGCATTCCCCACATGTGTGTTGGCATTAAGCTGCTCCTTAGGTCAGCTAAAGCCAAGGGTGTCCCCTGTAGGAGACGTGTCCCTCCCATATTATCCTTATACAGCACAAGCAAGGCCCCCGACAGGTTGGTCCAACTCGGCAAGAAATTGCACTTGAATTCCCACTTGGGTCCAATTAGACAAAGGAAGTTAGTATGGAAATAGATGTCAATGTATGGATTGGTCAATAGATAGATGATACATGTGCCTTGAGCCACTGTCAGTGCAGTGTTTGTGTACTCTGAAAGCTCCCAGGCCTATTTTGGAGTGTTCTGTTTTCCATCATTAATCAATATTCAGTAGAATGGAGCTGTTTATTCTCAGGCTGCGCTTTCATGAGTTAGTTAGCTTCCTTTGGGGAAAAGAGGATGCTACAGTATCTCCTCGGGGCTAATGCCATATGTAGCGTGTTTGGAGGATTGTGTGTGTGTGTGGCCTCTTTATGTACACATGACACAGCTGAGTCTATGAGCTGGAGTGCAGATTTCACATACATGGAAACTTCCCTGCTTCTCCTTTCATATATGCATTTGTGTTCATGCCCCCCCCACCCCCGCATGCACACACACACACACACACACACACACACACACACACACACACACACACGCACACACACACACACATGCACACACGCTCCAGGCACAAGACTCGCTCCAATTCTTCCTGCGCACATCCGGCTGTTCCTTGTTTCTCTCGCTCCTCTGATCACTATCACACTCTCTAACCAAATCTGATCTCTCTGTGCTCCTGTGATCACCCCTTCATCCCATCACTTTGTTTATTGATATCACTGGAGGCAGAACACATGACACTGGAGGTTTGTGTCTCTGGTTTCAGGTCGCATTTTTGGGCTCGGGATGCCTTCACATCTGACCGATCACCTCGTCGGTTGTTGATGTAGAAAGAAAAAGGGAGTGCAGGGAGGTGTGTGTGGGGTGGGATTAAACATTGGCACTGTTAATTGCCAAGTCAATTAGCATACGGTCTTGCTGTGAGCCCAGTCACATGGTAATGAGGCCTAATTAGGACGGCCAGGGATGTCTGAAGAGGCTGGGGAAAATACTTCCTCTGTCAATTTCTTCATGATGACACCCAGGAGGCTGATGCAGTGAATGGACGACTCCTCTTCAGTCAAGCCATTAAGCATATTGTTATTTTATTTCCTCTCCAACCGTCTTCCCTCTTCTGTGTCTGTGAGTCTATTTTTTTCCTAAAAGCACCTTTTCAATATTTCAGCACATCCACACGTCATACAGTGACGTATAGTTCCTCTCTCCCCCTCATTCTTCTTCTTCATCTCCCCCCCCCCCCCCCCCCATCATTTTATCTGTCACTACCAGCTGTGAGGGATTGCTGGCATCACTCTGGAGGGTTAGAGATGTGCAGAGACTGGCGAAAAAGTGCACTTCATGGTTGTTTTAGTTGAAGTTTCAGTAGTGAGTTAAATGCATTCCTTTGCATTTGTTCAAGAAAAAAACAAAACACATCTGTCTGACATCTTAAATCCATCAGATTTATAACCTGGATGTCCCAAAAATTTAAGGGCTTCTTCCTTGGTCCATGTCCCATCCCTCCACCAAGTTCAGTGCAAATCGGTTCACTACTTTTTCTGTAATTTGACAAATAAACAATCACGACCAAAACATAACTCCCTTGATGCAGGTAAAAAAAAAACAATGGCATACTTAAGATCCAACTTACTGTAGCTGTGTTTTTGTGTGTAAATCTATGCACAGAAAAGTATTAAAAGTTCACATCGTGTGTGAGTAGCTGTGATGTCAGGTTTGTTGTGCTAGAAATATCTTTCTCAAAATGCAGACCTGGAAATCTCATGTAAATTGGCCAAGCTGCTGTGATTTTCTGCGTAGGAGGTCTCTGACTGCTGAATGCACCATCTGTAAGGCTATCTCTGGAAAGTCACAAGTGCAGGGTTTACACCAGCCATGTGTCCTGTCAAAGTGTCCTTGAGTGAAAAAAAGAGCTCCTATCTGTTCTGGATAAGAGTATATCCACATTATGCCAGGTTAACTTCTAATCTTTCCTCAGGTGAAGCCCTCCGTCCACACCAAAACTGCATTTTTCTCAACCAGAGAAATGGTTTCAAGATGAATCTTAAAAAGCCAGGCTGATGTCAGATATTGTTCATTTAAAGGAGGCATGGTCAGCTGGTCAAAGAAAAACACAAATAAGAAATGAATAAAGACATACTGTATACTGTATATGTGACATATCTAATACCTCAGGTAAGACAGCTACCTTTATTGGCCCTGTATTTCATCTTCTCTTAAAATGCTGATTCAGACCAGACTAACTCTGGAAGCGATTTCAAGCCAATTATTCTCACAGGAAGAGCTTGAGACAGATGTTATAAAAGCATTAAAAAAAAGTTTAAAAGACTGGTCTGCAATAGCTCCAACAAACAACTTAGCTATTAGAGCATACAAGCTTATTTTGAAGCACAGACGTGCTTTTAATCCAAGGTAAATCTCATACTGTGACATGGGACTTCTAGACAGACTCGGGTTAATTTATGACTGATATCTAAGGCGGTATGTAAGCCCTGCTACTGATGTAAGATGTAAATGTGTGCACTGTCAGAGAAGGAAATGTCGGGGCGTTGTGTAGCGTTGTGGTTTAAGCAGGCGCCCCATGTGTAGAGGCTACAGTCCTCGCTGCAGTCGGCCCCGGTTCGAATCCCGCATCAGACGGCCTTTCACTGCATGTCATTCCCCCTCTCTCTGCCTCCCTGTTTCCTGTCACTCTCCACTGTGCTGTCCATTAAAGGCATAAAAGCCCAAAAAAATATACTTTAAAAAAAAAGAGAAGGAAATGTCTGTTAGTATTACAGAAGATGTGGATAAGTCACCAAAAGGCGTCATCAGAAAGCAGATGTCAGCACAAATGCCAGCATAAACTCTCATATAGACTGTCTCTCACACACACACACTTTCTCCATTATCGTCCCCAGAAATCTGAATCAAACAGTAGGAGAGAAAAAATGAGAACTGAAGCGAGTCGTCAAAATGCAATAATCCTCCCAATTATCACCAAGGTAATTAGACAGCATCTGCTTGTGTGTTACGTCTGATAAGTGTAGGAGGTTGTAATTGTACAGATCCCTGCCTATCCAGCCTGGAGCACATTTGAATGACTGCAGTGCTGCACATTTGCACTCTCACGCCTGTGTTCCTGTTGTGTGTTAACAGCAGTGCCATAAGGAATGCATGCTGCATACTTGCCACGTTCAGCTTTGTGTGAGAATGTGGTGCCTTCACACACACATGCATAATACATGCCACCAAACTGAATGTTATATTTAAATGCAAATAGAGCCGGTGCACATGGGCATCGTGCCAGTCTGTGCATACGTGTGTGAGAGTGACACGTGCAGCATGAGTGCATGTAACTTGGCTATATGCAGAATACAAAACTAAGATGGACCTTTGAGTGCCAGCAGGCTGCTTGGCACTGAGGAAGATGATGCCGGAGAAACAGAAGCCATTCAGCAGAACTGGCAGGAGCTGGATCCCTCCCCTGGTTACATAAGATACACAGCAAGAATAAAGGGAAGGGGGTGGGGGTGAGAGAGGCGGAGGAAGGGGCACAAGTAAGGAGGAAGGAGAAGCCAAAATGGAAGGGGAAAGGGGTGTGTTTGGGATTAGACGGGGGGGGGGTTGACGAGAGGTGGGGAGAGGAGATGTGTGGGACTCATCTTTCACAGCACATCTTCAAATGTAGCAGAGAGACGAGACCGCTCCGGCTGCTCTGGAGGAGAGGTGGCATTGAAATCCAAGAGAATAGAGGATTTTAAATGGAGGAGAGGACAGAAATGGCTGCATACAGCGGGAGTGACAGAGAGGGAAACATGTCTAGAGATCTGGGGGTGGGGGGGGTGTAGGGAGGAGAAGACGGTGGCAGCATCCTCTGTGCTGCACAAAGCGGAAGGCCAGGGGCACTCTTTCTCTCTCTTTTCACATGACTCATTAGTGAGATGCAGGGAAGAGGACTCCAGTGTGTGGCATGTGTGCTGTAGGTGTGCGTTATGTACTGTACGTCGCGCACGTTTGCACGAGCGGTTGTGATTTTGCACACGCATGTCTGGCTGACTGTGTGCATGTGACCACACGTGGCCACTGGCAGCCCTCTGTGTGCATCCTTCAGCTTTCAGCTTACCACTCTGCCAAGTCACACTCAAAAAAGCAGCCAGGGCAACCATCTGTGCAAGAGGGAGTGACTGGGTGAGGGAGTGAAAAAGTCACTAGTGTGCAGGACACAACCCTCCAGTCTCTCCTTGTCTCTAACTGAGAATGTTCACTTGTCTCTACTATGTGGTTTTACAGGCTCTATCACTAGAAAATGACAAAGAAGGCGACAAAGAAAGACAAAAAGGAAAGCAAAAAAAAAAAAAAAGGCGGAGGAGTAGTTAATCTGCTCCGCTTGATGAGGATGAGTGAGTCTTTCTCTCTTTGTCTCCTCTCCCTTTTGTTTTATTCCTGTCATTTAGTGATGGGTGTACCCATGGTTATTAGGAGCTCTATAGAAAAAAAACATGATGTTAGTAAGCTCAGGAGCGTGTGTGTGTGTGTGTGTGTGTGTGTGTGTGTGTGTGTATTTGTTTTTGTGCCACTTAAACAAGCATGCATTTTGGTAGGATGTCGTGCGTGTGTGTGCGTAAAGCTCCAGCACTGTGTTTTTTTTTGCATGTGTTTTTTGGTGACTCATCCCTCTGTAAGCACTGATTGATGTTAATTTAGACCAATAATAACCAGCGGCTGTGAGCTGCTGCGAGAAGAAGGGAAGGGGATGACAGGAAACAACAGCCTGAAATAATGGCAGGGAAATGAGGGTGTGAAGAATTTTAGTAATGAGGAGGCGTGAAGAATTTTGGAGGGTGTAAATCATCTCTGAGGGGATACATGAAAGAGCGCCAAACAAATAAATATGCACGAACCACGAAGATTGTGTGTGTGTGTGTGTGTGTGTGTGTGTGTGTGTGTGTGTGTAAATATGAATGAAGATGCATATATATGCACACATGCATATTTCTTTCACTGTTTGACCCTCTTGGGGCTCAAAGAAATAAATAATGATATTTCACAAGTTGTAAACAACTGCAGCCTGAAATATTTATTTTTTAAATGGATATGAAGAAAGACACATCAAAGGCATGTGAATAAATGGATGGACCAGTGGATCGGCAGTGTATCTGTCTACATTTGGGGATGAATTAAACCACTTGCCTTGATTTAAAATTGACGTAGAAGCCATTTGGATGTCAAGTCAAGTCGATTTTTATTTATATAGTGCCAAATAACAGAAGTTAGCTCAAGACATTTTTAAAAATAGGGCAGGTGAAGACCATACTCTTTACAATATTAGTTACAGAGACCTAACAATTCCCACTGGATGGTTGCCAGTCTTTGAATTCATATTGTCTTATTGGATTTGAACCAAATGTTAGATCAATCATTTTCTTGGAGGCACTGAAAACAGGTTTTATCTTCACCCGTTAAGTTGGTCTTGTGATCATGTTAGCAAGCATTTGCTGCTATACACATCCAGCAGGTATGGAGTCATATATCTGGCCACGTGCTGAATAAAGACCAAAATTCCCTCTCATTTAAGCTCTGTTTTTGGTCTCTACCATCTCCTGTGGGAAACACGTTCACTAGCTAGTTGCTAACTGTGTCTGTCACTCATTTGATGCTGAGCAGGTAGTGTACAGTAGGTTTTAGAGCTTTTTCGCTGAAAACTGCTGCCCGCTGCAGCAGGAAACAACTATGAGAGCGGTGAAGCAGAACAGCAAAGTGGTTGATGGACAGCTGAACAATGAGCCGAGTGAAGCTGCAGATTCAGGTGACATCCTCTTTAGAGTCCCATGCTCCTGTCACACTTTCACACAGTTTTCATTTTGTAATTCGATACATTGTTACAAGTCAAAGGGATCAAACTATCAAAAGCAGCTGAAGTCTAGTATATTTAGATTTGTAGATCCACTGGACCTCCTCCCACTTCTGTCCCTATTTTCCTCATGATAAAATAAATCTAAGTATCAAGGGTCCGTCTCTTCTGGGTGTCTGGCCCATTTAATAAGCTACATGCTGGAAGGACTGTGTGTGACCTTTAGCCCTGGCTGATGTGTATTTAAACCTTGCACTCTTCCCTGATGGCCTGACCATGTAACAACCACTGACTTACTGGCATAGAGAGAGAGAGAGAATATGAAGCTGGAGATATCCACTGTCTTTTATGTGGTATGTAAATATTTTGGTACAATCTATTTGTGGACACTGGGAGATTTTTTAATGTCAAAACTACAGCGAGACTGTATTCCTCTGAAATAAACAGTCCAAAATATGGCTTCAAGCCTGATGGAAAAGTGTGTGTGTGTGTGTTGAATTGTTTAATACACTAATGTCTGAGCCAGCTTGGAAAGAATTTCTGAAAGCTTAGAGATGTAGGAGAGAGACAGTTGACAGTAACCTGGCAAGAAGATGTGTTGTAGTATGTGTGTGTGTGTGCGCGCGTGTGTGTTTGTGGTGGCTTTAAATACAGATCATCCTCCCATAAAACACACAGCTTGTCAGGTGAAACGACGGCACTGATCATTTCCGCAAAGACCTCAATGGAACGAAAGACTGTGTATCTGTGTGTGTGTGTGTGTGTGTGTGTGTGTGTGTGTGTGTGGGCGTTTGGCTATCTGACAGTTGTCATGAATAAAGAAAAAGGTAGACTGAGACAGCATCGATTTGGCACGCATGCTGTTGCTTTTTTGCTGGGACATTTCTCTCAAAAGTACACGAGTGTTTGTACGTTGCACTGGAGGCACTGTGTATTTGTGTACAGTGTATTATGCATCGTCTCAAGCCTTGCTAGACGCCCTTAGATGCCCGATAGTGAGTCAAACTGCTTGTACACACTAGTTCCTTTCTCTGTATCTCTGTTTGGTTTTTTTTTTTCATTAAAATATGCATGACGCTGCAGCTTTCCTGTCAGAGCTCTGGCAGCCGGCTCACTGGACGAGACCGGACAAATAATATACCTGAAACTCTCTTTGGAAGCGTTGTGGGTGCTGTGACCTCACTGCTTTGTGAATGAACTGAAGGCTGATCTGGGCTTTTCTGGGTTTCGCGGTATTTTTTCTGCCATGTGAAACCTTGAAGCCTTTAAAAGCTTCAAAACAGGCAGAACTATAGGCTGCTCTTGGTGAAACAGGATTTGTGTGTGTGTGTGTGTGTGTGTGTGTGTGTGTGTGTGTGTGTTTTGTGTTTGGGAAGGCTTCAGTCATTCACCCTGCATGAACTACTGTCCTTTGTTTCCTCTCTGCAACACAGCAGTGGCTGATTGTCTGTATTGTCACTCGCAGGCCGGATGATTGCTGTGGGAATGACTGAGCGCTCACCTCTGTAGCCTTCCAAACATTTATGACCAGAATGACTCACTCTTTTTCTTTTTCTCTCTCCCCTTTTACTCCATTTCTTTGACTCCCTCCATTTGTTCCTTCTTTGCTCCTCGCTCTCTTCATCATCTCCCTCTCTGTCCTCTGTTCTGTTGCTCTCTCAGAGATGGCGTTCCTCCCGGTCCTCCTCCTGCTACTGCTGACTGTTGCTCACCGTGCCAGCAGTCAGGATGCCGAGGACTCTGAGGCTCTCCCAAGAGGCTGTGGCTGGGGCCTCATGCGTCCCTACACCCTCCTCTGCGACCTGGACTCCATATGGGGTGTAGCTGTCGAGTCTGTGGCTGCCGGTGGTGCGCTGGCTGCCATCTTACTAGCCCTAGTCCTGGTGTGCCGTTTACGCCACATCAGTGAGGCTGAGAAGCGGAGCGGCGTGGGACCCATCCTCCTGCTGCTCCTTGGCATCCTTGGCTTGTTCGGCCTGAGCTTTGCTTACCTGATCGAGCAGGATGAGTCGTTATGTCTGCTCCGCAGGGCCCTGTGGGGTCTCCTGTTTGCCGTCTGCTTCTCCTGCTTGCTGGTGCAGGGTGTCCGTCTGCGCAGGCTGGGCCGGGAGCGGCGGAGCCCTGGTGGCTGTGCCCTCACAGGCCTGGCGCTGGGTTTGAGCGCTGTGCAGGGTATCATTGCTGCAGAGTGGCTACTTCTGACCGTGCTGCGGGAGGGACGAGCCGCCTGTCAGTACCTGCCTCTGGACTTCTCACTAGCTTGCAGCTACGTGCTAGCTCTCCTTATAGCCGCGCTGACTGCCGCCTCCCTGGCCTTATGTGGGAAGACACGTCAGTGGCGCTGCAATGCCGTCTGGCTGCTGGTGACCTGCCTGCTGTCGCTGCTGCTGTGGGTGGCCTGGGTGGGCTTCTATCTGTACGGCAATGACTGGCTGGGGAGGGCCCCGGACTGGAATGACCCGGCACTGGCCATCGCTTTAGTGGCTCAGGGCTGGCTGCTGTTGATCTTCCATGCCATTCCTGAATCCCACATCTGCCTGAGACCCCCACCACAGCCCACTGCCCCAGATTACTTCGACACCTCCCAGAACTCAACACGGATGAGGGAGACCAGCTTCGATGAAGACATCCCTCTCTCTCACAGGCAGTTTGTGGAGAACCAAGGCTACGGATACAACGACGAGAACACTGCAGGTACAGTGCAGTCCAATGTGTTTAAGCAGACAGGTGTAATATGTGCAGACAGGCTGCAGGAGGAATATAGGCCAAAGTGAGTAATAGAACACCAGGCCAGAAATAAGTACAGGAGGAAATGTATGTGGGGCAGGATTACACAGCAAGTGTTTCTTTCTTCAAGAGTGATATGGTGAGTCATCTCTGTCCACCACTCTGTCTATTCCATGCCAGGCTTGAGGAGCGGTGGTGGCGCCGGGCAACACAACAGTAACACCGGCGCCAGGCCCAGCGCTCCTTTCCGCAGCAACGTCTACCAGCCCACCGAGATGACCATGATCCTGAACGGGGGAGCGGTGAGTACATCCTCCCAGTCACAGGTACACGCCGCTTACACGCCGCTCTCTCATTCGACCATGCCAACAAGACTGCATGCACATTTGTGCGTTCTAGACCGTATGCCATTGCACAAGAATGAGGGAGAGGTGTGAGTGTTTGCGTGCAGTATCAGTTTGTGAGTGTATGTTCACGTGCCTGTGTGTATTGTATTTCGTGGACACATGCATGGATGGGTTTGTCACAAACAGTCATTCATCTGATATTGATTTATGTACGGGTGAGTGCAAGAGAACGTCCATGTGTTCCTGTGTGTGTAAATAAGCCGCGATGCTATCTGTCCACTGAGTGATGCGACTGTCTGCCGGGCCTGTCACGCCCTTCATTATGCAGGATGAATGGGCACTCTGGCTGGCACAGGTGAACCACTTTCCAGCCACTGTGTTATGAATTAAGCCCCACGACAGCACAGCACAGCG